>NC_059080.1:59292814-59595844 GCF_020497125.1 Mauremys mutica | reverse complement strand
GCCTCTGCAGCTGGTAGCTTCGGGGGTGATTTAAAGGGCACGGCTCCTAGCTTCAGCTGAATCCTTGAGCCCTTTAAATCCTGGTTTAAAAGCCCCGGGATTTAAAGGGCCCCACCTCTTTCGATAGAGGCCACGCCTCTTCCAGTTGAGGCCCCTCCCCCTCCACAGGACTCTAGAGTACCGGCAAGTCCTTTAAGTTACGTTCACCCCTGGTTGCTGAGCACTACAAGCTGCAGGTGATGTCAAAGAGCTCAGCACTGCTGAAAACCGAGCCCTCACATAGTAGGCCAAGCGTCACCTGGCTTGTTTTCATTGGGAATGCTGGCTGGTCACAGCTACGTGTGTAAATGCAAAGACTCAGATGTGGTTGTGACTAGTGCGAAGGGAGACAGGGCTCTTCCTACAACACGTCAGAAGTGACCACATCAAAGCTTTTCACTGAGCGCATGCCCAATTTCACTATACCCACAATTCCTTACCTCAAGTGACTTAAATGAACGAGGGCCTTGCCTCAGACACTAGTGCTGGCTGTATTTTCACCAGCAACCTTAGCAGGGAAATCCAATCCTGCATTTTGTGGCTTCTGGAGATAGACTGTCGGGGCCAAATGCTGCTCCATCACACTGTCCTCAATTTGGAGTAACAACATTGACTAGTTGTCTGGCGTCGTAAGTACCCAGAGTCACCGTGTCAGGGCAGTGACAGGAACCCGTGCCTGCCTTTCAGACATCCTGGACAGTGACAGTGAATTACAGAAGCACTCTAGTGCAGTTGATAGTAGTGGCAGCGGGGGTGAAAGTAACTGCAGACACTTACCGGTACGGGGCTGGGGGGGCTCCAGCCCCCGGAAGGGGCAGAGCCTCGGGCAGAAGGGGCGAGCCTGGGGAGTCAGCATCCCCCAGCCAGCCCTTCCAGGCTGCCTGGCCTGCACCGCCCGGAGCTCCAGTGGCAATTTAAAGGGGCTGGGGCTCTGGACACCGCTTTAACGTCCCTGCTCCTTTTGCCTCCCCTGTCGGTGGCCCTGCCGGTACGGACCCTACCAGCAGGGCCGCTGACGGGGGAGGCAAAAGGGGCAGAGACATTAAAGCGCCGTGGCAGTGCTTTAATGTGGGCTGCATACTGGCCGGTGCAGGTTCTTACCAGTATGCCGTACCGGCTCACTTTCACCCCGAGTGGCAGTACGTATTATCACACTGCTGGAAGTGTAGTCCTGCCCAAACACATGCTCCATCAGCTACAGAAACTGTTCCTGGGCCCTCCCAGCTTGTTATAAGACTGCAGCCAGCATCAGAAAGTGAGTTCCAAAAAGCCACAGTAGGGCGAAGAGGCCTAGGTGTCATTGCTTTTTCTCATAAGGCAGTAGTGCACATCAGCAAGGTAACAGGTCATCTGTTGTGGCTAGGAAGAGAAAGGAAGTGTGTGGAAATTGATATAGTTACAATGAAAATAATCTCTTACAGGATCATGGAAATTGGATATAGTTACAATGAAAATAATCTCTTACAGGATCTCCTGCGCCGGGACATCCTCTATTATAAGAGTCGGATCAACATGGATGACATGGAAATAGTGGACATGGAGGATGGGAAGGATAAAGACTTCAATATCAGTGTTAAAAATGCATTCAAGCTGCTCTGCAGGGACCCTGAGGAAGTCCACTTATTCTGTGCAAAAAAGCCTGAACAGAAACAGCGCTGGCTCAAGGCATTCGAGAATGAAAGGAAACAGGTTCAGCTTGACCAGGAAACTGGTATGGCAAGGCTGTCTGTGTAGCAGGGCCCTCCATCACGCTGAACACAAATGTGTGCGAATACAATACATGCCCTTCCAGCCCAGGGCTGGGCTGCAGATGTATATATTTTGCATGATGTTTCTTTTCCCCTCTGCTCATCATACAAAGAATAGAGCAGAAAGCAAGCACTGAAATGAGGTCTCAGGGAGGTGCTAAAATCTTTTGCTTAGCCTGCTTGAACCATTATATAGTAAGTTATGTTAGTTTTGAATTATTCTTTCCACTGGCAGGGTTAGAGACAGACTCGTCAATAGCCCAACACAAGATTGATCCAGGATTCTATACATGACCACATGTTCTCTAGGGGGCAAATCCATCTCACCGTTTCCATACTTGGTGTAACGTGACTAGGGCCATATAAGCAGGGCCAGCCCAGTGCACCAAGAGTGCAGGCCATATGGTAGGCTGCCCCTGACCATGCTAACCAAGGAGGCAGGGAGAACTGAGTGGGGGTGTAGTGAGGCACATGTTGCAATTGCTAAAAATTGGCAGAGCGCCCTGGGCAGCAGGCGCCTCTCCATCAGCGCCAGGGGCAATTCTGGCTGAATTGTATCCAGAATGTGTCCCGGGGCTCCTGCAGCAAGGCAGACCCCAATGTGGGGCTGTGCCTGAAGAGCACAATCAAATCCATAGTGATGTGTTCATCCCCACACTTCCCTATTCTGATCTATGGCGTGAGCCCTGCTGTTTGTAGGAGGAAGTAGGTGGAGCCCTAACAGGTACAGCTGCTAACAGGTTCGGTTTTGTCTTTAAGGTTTTTCAATCACAGAGGTGCAGAAGAAGCAGGCAATGCTGAATGCCAACAAACAGCACCACACCGGAAAGCCTAAGGGTGAGTGTGGCCCTTTCTTTTTCTCCTAAGCACATCAGCACATCTAAAAACCTGACTTCAAATAAGCTTTGGCTGATCAATGCATTAATTGCCCCGTCCCCCAGCTTGTTCATCTTTGGGAGCTTGGTAAGTGTTACTCTTCTCCTACTCCTGGGGGGGGTAGGTTTTAAGATTTTTATTCCAGTGGCACAGGGGTCACTTGATATGGTGGAGAAAAAAAGTGGGCAGGGAAATTAACGAGAAGCAATTGCCCCTGTTTTAGCAATAGCCATTCTGATTTTCTGTCGCTCCGGGTTTATGGAGCCTAGGAACAAACCTGATCAAAATTAAGAGTAAAAAATATAAGCTGTAAATCAGATCAGCATATACAGTTCGGAAAACAAATATTTTAGTGAAGTCACGTTTAAATACAAATCGAGATTCACTGATAAACATGCCCCTCATTAAGCAATCTGAACTTGTTGATAAACAGGTGAGCAACATTTCAGCATAACTTCCCAGTGACAGAATTTTTGTTTATAACAATATTTACAGTTCGTTATTCCGCATGTTAAGGTAGCATTTCAGTATTAAATAAAGAACACAGTGTTAAGAATTAACTTCCAGTTCAGATCCCAATAGGAGTCCATAGCTAAACACAATGCTAAGGAATCTCACAGCGACTGTAGACTTTGAAAATAAACCAGACTCTAGTGCCATCCAGTCAATAAACCCTCTTAGCTGGATGGGAGACGTGACTGGTCACAAACTTTGATCCATCTCCCTACTCCTACTGTTAAGAGGGAAATGACTAATGTTTTTCACTGGTGGGTCTGGTTCCACTGGGGTTAAACAGGAATGTTAAAGATGGGGGTGACTAACACCTCACTAACTGCCTACTACCATATTGAGAGCTATTGTTCTTCTGGGTGAAGTAGGAAATGCAGTTTTATGAGTATGTAATATTTTTGCTGGATCAAGCCCTTCATCACTGATGGATGAGAAAGAAAATACAGAGAAAGAGTCATGACAGGGAAATAGGATCCTGGTGAAATTAATTGAACTGTCCGCAAGCTGTGGAAATTACTCAGCACTGTATTTTTCGATTGCCTCCCATTACATGGAAATGTTCCCAGAACAAGCTGATTTTACTGCATGTGATTAGTGTCAATGAAGTGACGCTAACAAAGCTCTGAGATAGGCCAGCTGGTAGGCTTAGAGAGGTGGGAAATTGCAGTACAATTCTCACCAGGTTGAAGACTTGGCAGCCTTAGCTAAGCCAGTGAGATTCAGCATCCCAATATTTCCTGGCTACAAGAGCCATTGTGTGTGTCTAATCATTGGCTCATATTCCAAAACCCCAAGTACAGTTCAAGGTAGCTAATACAATTGGCAGCTTCTATTTATGAGATTGTTGGATGGCATCTGGCTGGAGACTGGAATCCCCCCCTCAGCCCTAGAAGCCGGGTCTCTCAGCAATTTGAATGGGGCAGCTTGCAGGAAGGGGAACTCTTGGGGAAGTGAAAAGGGTTTAGGTTGAGGCCTTTGGGACAGGGGCAGTCTCTCTCTGTATGTTTGTGTGGTATTTGGCACAGTGTTGGTGCTACCACAATAGAACAGTTAATTAAATACCCGCCCTTTGCTGTACATGGGGATAGGCTAGATGCAGATGATGTGTTCTTCAACAGCGTCAGTACCCAGGACAGAAAGCAGCAGCCTAACAGAGGAGGTTTAGCAGTAGCCGAAGGGAGGATGAGCTCTATGAGTTGCAGGGAAGTTTCCCCTCCTTATGCCTGTCCTGCCCTTCATCATGGACGTTGCCTCCAGGTGAAGATTCACAGAACTGCCCTGGGAAACCAGACTTTGTGGCGGCACTCCCTCTACTGTAGCTTGCCAAGGAATTCTGTCTCTTACCTTTCTATGGTTCCCTGGGTATTGTGTGGGGAATTAAACACAGACTGGCAGTTTATTTTACAGCATTGCAAAAATCCAAGAAGGACAGTTCGGCTGTAACCCAGACTTGGAGCCAGATCTTGCCAAGTATCATGGGAGTTTGGAAACAGGAGCCAGATCCAGTTGGCATAGGCTGCCCAGTCTCTCTCTAGTGCAGTGAACCAAGGCCTGGTCTACACCGAAAACTTAGGTCAACCTAGCTAAGTCACTCAGGGATGTGAAAAATTCACCCGAGAGAAGCAGTTAGTCCGATCTGAGCCCCAGTGTAGACAGCACTAGGTTGATGGAGGAAATCTTTTGTCGACCTAGCTACCGCCTCTTGGATAAACTACAGTGATGGAAAAACCCCTTCCATTGTTACACAATGGCGCTACGGCTGCAGTGCGATAGCTGTGCCATTATAGTGTCCGTAGTCTAGACAAGCCCCTAACTCCTAACACTACTGAACCCCGAGGGCTTCCAAATCCATACCTAGATCTAAATGCTGTGGACTGGGCCCTCTGCTCAGTAAGACTTTGCAACTTCTAAACATTTACAAATACTTGCATATTTACAGCCTGCCACACAGGCTAATGTGCTCAGGTGCGGGTCAGTTAACCAGGCTCCCAAGCATTCGGAATTGGGTGCTGTTTAAGTTTGTCAGCAGTAGAGCACTGTAATGGGCCTCGCATGTCTACACTGCAAAGAAAAATTCATGGCAGGCCCATACCAGTTGACTCAGGCTTGGGCTTTGGGGCTGTTTCATTGCAGTGTAGACTTCTGGGCTCGGGCTGCGAGGTGGGAGGGTCCCAGAGTTCGGGTTGTAGCTCGGAAGTCTACACTGCAATGAAACAGCCCCGAGAGCCCGAGTCGGCTGGTACGGCCTGCTGAGGCTCTTCCTTTGCAGTGTAGACATGCCTTGAGTGTCCAGCTTTGTCCTCGCATTGCTGCGCGTGGCTGCAGGCCACATCCTGAGGGCATGTGAGCGTCTCTGAATTCCAATCAACATTTGAGGCACTCCCAGACTATCGGCTTAATCCCCAAACTGCCTTTGGGGTTAGATAACTCAAAACAGAGTCATCTGTAACTGGCTGTTACTTATCATGGCTAACTCTGCCTCAGCTTTGAGAATGACTGTGTGGGAATCGGCCTTGGGACTGTACCAGTCTAATGTTTGCTTTTCCCTGTCTCATGGTCTAAACAGCTGTCACCAGGCCCTACTATGACTTTCTGATGCGTCAGAAGCACCCTACCCTGCCTACCAACCTCCCCCAGCAGCAAGTCTTCATGCTGGCAGAGCCCAAGCGCAAGCCCTCGAACTTCTGGCAGAACATCAGCAGGCTGACACCCTTTCGGAAGTGAGGGGCAGCTCCCTATTGTGCCTGAATCCCTTCTGAGAAAGCACTTTAGCCATCAGTTCCAGCTGACGGACCCCCGGCTCCTCCACCCCTCTGTTTGCAAAGGATGGCGCATGCTCCTTCCTTCCCTATTTATTCTGCAGACTGACTGTACTTGAATGGGTCTGAAATGGGACACTGTGTTGCGTGTTTTTGTGCCAGTCAAAGTGAGCCAGCCCTGCACAACACTCGGGAGCCATACAAACCCCCAGGAAGAGCTCACGACAGGATGGAGCCTGAACTGTTTTTCATCTTACCCTTGTTGTCAGCTGCATCTTGAACCAATCCTCCCAGCTGTGAACATTATTGCTGTCTGACAACTGCCAGAGAGACTCTAGCCTTCAGCCAACTTGGCTGCCCATGCAGAGATGGCAGTTTGTCCATTCCAACACCTGCCTGCTTGGTGTCTACTGAGCATGCTCAGAACCATGGTTCATTGTTGCTGATGTGATGCACTTTTGGGGGGACTAAACCCTTCCTTTCACTGCCCCAATCCCCAAGTTCATCTTCAAAGAAATGATCTTACTACACGTTTAACAGACTGATTAGCCTTTATTGGCTCTCAGAGAAGGCAACAATGATATCGCTGTGCCCTTTTTCTTTTCCTTAGGTCAACACACCGCCGAACCGTAGTCCGTTAAATGGTGCCAATCAAACCCACAGCATGAGTGAAGTACATGCATCTTGCAACCTAGTTGATTTTCTTTGAGTTATGTAAAAAATATATGAGTTAGGAAAAAAATGTGCCTAAAAATAAATACTGTTGTCAGCTCCTTAGACTCTTCCCACTGTCACTCTGCCATATTTCCTGGCCAATGAAAATGTTAAACGTTTGTAATGTGTTTATTTATGGCAAATACAGAACTGTGTATTTTGTAAGTTTGTAATCAGTCCTGTCAGATGTTGTTAACTTGATGCCTGTTCGTCTGTCTTCCTTTTTTTTGTTAACAAAAAACAAAGGCCAACATCTGCAAACTTAATTCCCTTAAGTTAAGGTCCTAACTCCACAGTTGAGCACCTTCATACAAAACGGATGGATTTTTCCAAACCAGAGAACATGTACAACCCCCACATATTGAGGCATATTCCAGGTCGCCGGCACCTTTGAAAAAAGAAATCAGGCTATTTATAAGGTACCTAAATGTGGAATTAAGAGCTTAGCGGTTTGTAAATTGTGGCCAAAAAGAATTCATTTAATCCTTGGTTAGTAAAAGGAAAGATTTGCCTTACAATAGTGAAAGAGTTAGAAGCCATAAGGACTGAATTCCATAGCTTAGGAGAAGTTGCGGGTGGTTGTAAGGAAAACACCCATTCATTCCAGCGTGTTGCTATTGTGAGTAAGCACTAACTGTCTGCAAAGCTCAGAGTTCCAATGTTTGCTGATACTGTAGCTGACTGAAGTCTGGTTATCCAGGGATATCTGAACTCAGTAGCATGTACAAAGTCATTCTTGCACTATATCTTTCCCCTAGCCAGGGGCTACATTTAATTTCATAAAGAAACTTGTAAAAGTGACTTACAGCCCGTGTTTGTGTCTTACGCGTACATGTCTGTCGGTGTGGTCCTCGTTCGGCCTCCTCACAATCCTAGCTGCTTGTTCTCCTTGCTACATAGGTGGCCATGTGTCACTAGAGGCCACTCTGGAAGTGGCATCTTTCAAAGTCCTCCTGGGGATGGCATATCTGTCAAGAGATACAGAGGAACCTGGAAATATGCTAGTCAGTTGGAATTGAGTGCTCAAGTCTGCCAGTGGAATTAAAGGCCATCTTCCAAATTCCTGTCCTATCCCTTGATAGGTTACAGCACTGAATTTTCTGACATCAGCCGGGCACTTCAAAGCAAGGACATCGTTCATGCTGGTCCATTTCCTATCAATACCTTGTATTTAAATAAGCGGCAGTGGATGCCTGAGCCCTGTATTTCTGTTTTGCTTCTCATGAGTGAGATGAGAACGCCATTCCAAGATGTAAAAAATTGCCTGAGAGAACTTATATGTAGCCATACAGCAGCTGTATAGCCCAGTACAGAGACTGTCATGGGGTGTGGAATTTCCGTGAACTTGCTGCAAAGGTCACCACCCTTTATAACTGCAGGCACACGCCCAATTTCCTCAGGCCCAGGAGACCCCTATTTTGCAATCCTCTCTGTGAATGCTGAACTTTTCAGCTGAAGGACAAATCTCTGCACAAGGTAATTTTTCCAAGTCATGGGGAAAGCGTAAGGTTTAAATACCATGACGGAGCCAAATTTCAAAAGGGTCCTCAAAACTGGTCTTCTGATTGTCTGGGCAACACTGCACCAATTGCAGGAGCATAATCTGTCACTTCTGCAAATGCATCTTCAACTACAGGTAAACAGGTCCCTTAGAAAACTTTACTATATTCAGAATAACATCCCCTGAAGACTATTGGTGTGACAAACATTCCTTTTAATACTTGTTTGCAGTGTTGCTGTAGCCATGTTGGACCCAGGCTGTGAGACACACAAGGTAGGTGAGATAATAGCTTTTATTGGACCTAACTTGATTATGACACTTTGGTTACCTTCTCCAGACCTGAGGAAGAACTCTGTGAAGCTCAAAAAGTCTCTCTTCCACCAAAAGAAATTGGTACAATGAGATGTTACACCTCACCCACCTCGTCTCATTTCTTTTTATAATCAGCTAGCCTAAGCTTACAGCAGGAACTATTTCTTTTACTAATGCTTTGACCTTTTGCTTCTCTTGGTTGCAATACCTGATGATAGTCTTCCTGCTGGTTTCCTCTTGCCCATCCAACTCTGTACTCCGACTCGCTATGGGAACCAGAACTAAGCTAGCAACAGCCATCTCCTAATACCAGGGCTGACTGGTTGGAGCACGCCTGGTTTCACTGGCCACGAGTGGACATGGATTTTTTCCTCAGCCAGCCACTCTGCTAGAACCCAGGCATAGACTTGGCCCTTTAGCAAAGACTTGCTAAGAAGAAATGTCTGTGCCAGCAGTTAGAGACCTACAAATGGATCCACCACTGGCCGGACTTTGTTCAGAGTAGGTCTAGATGGCATACTGATTAAAACACCAGCAGCCAGTCTACATTAGTGCTGCTGCTGTTGAATGCTCGAGGCTAGTATGGTTTTTACTGAGCCTGTCTCTACATAAGCCAAAATCTGAAGCGCTATTCACTACTACTAACTTGCCCTAGGGACAACCAATGTGATCCTGCCTTGGGCTTTCAAGTACATAGTAGACTGTGAACATGCAGGCCCTGGCTACCTTAGGCCCCGTCTACATTTTCTAAACATGTCCCACTGTTGCTTACACAGGTGCCCCTGAGTTAGCAACCTAGGAAGCACTCATGTAGCTGTGCTGCTGCACAGTTTCTTTTAAAAAGCGTGTCCTGAGTAGGTCTAAAGACCTTGGTACTAAACACACCAACAGCAGCCTAACACCAGTCAGACCTGTTCAGCGCTGGCTTACCTGATGGTGTTAAAACCTGCAGCCATCACACTAGGGCCCCTAACGTTGCTAACACTGGTGGAGCTGAAGAAGCATTAGCAATGGTATTTTCAGTGAATGTCCCCACAGGGCCTCAGGATCTATGGCTGGCATGATTACAAACCTTGTTAAGAAGCTGGGCTAGGCTGTATCTGCTCTAACTCCTCCATCATTGCTACCCATAGGGCATCATGGGTGAATTATGTAGACACCCCAGACTACTATACCCACTTTCGAAATTGCCTTTCAACATGATCACAAGCCCCTGTAGAGTGGGGGCCTGAAAATGCAACTTCATCCTAACATTTTGACCCACTCATCATTCGCCTTGGTAACAATCCATTCCTCTTGGGTTAGTGCGGTAAATGTTCTGCCTGCTGCTTTATCACAGCAGTAACCATGTTACTGCTGCACTGGGCTTCATCTTTGAATACAAGCTTGCAGTGGATGTCACGTGAGTCATCGTTCCCCATACACGTACTGCCTTTGGGGTTCACCTGGCTAGGGAACTGAATCACAATATAGCAATGGAATTACTCACAGAAATCAGGATTGTAGAAAAGGGCCCTTTATCCACCAATTAGAAGAGGATTCACACTGATCTCCCAGTATCCTAGTTCATTTAACTGAGCTGATGGTGATTTCCTGCCTTGAAGCATCCTTGCGGCATTCAGGTTGCCACACTTCAGAGGCTTATCACAGCCAGAACTGGATTGTGTTGCAGAAAGATTCGGCTTGACAAAAGGCACTGTTCTTTTTCTGTTTACCTGTCATGTCTGCATCTCTTCTCCTTCCCCCCGACCCCCCCCCAATATGTCTTGTTTTGATTGGCCAGGAAGAAAATACGTTGGCATGTAAGTGGTGATTTTCTGACCATGACTGTTTCATGATACATAGCCTGGGGAGCTGATTTGTCCTGGTTTTAAACTCAGTTTTAATTTCTAAAGCCAGTCAGCCTTGGGATATAGGCTAACTTCATACACTGGTATAAATTGCGGTAATTCCACTGAAGTATAGAACCAGTCTAAGGGAGAGGAGGAGTCTTGAAAAAACAATTTTTAAGTGACTTGCTGTCCTATTGTCCTCATAGACATAATCTGAAGAGTCTAACTGTTTTACTTGTCTTGGTTCACACCTAGTTAGCGCACACTACAACTATTTGTGAAAAGAATCCTTTTCTAGACATCTCTTTTCTACTAGGTGCCAAGATAGATTAGTGCGGCCAAATGGTGTCCCTTTTTATGTATTGTATTGAGTACTTGTAATTTATTTCTGGTAGAGAGGGGTGTTCTGCTTAATTGTCTGCTGTCATTGGTAATATTTAAAAGTTCCTTCAGCTGTAATTTTAGCCTTGTAAGAAACATCAGAGACTAGAGGCTGACTTCAGTTTAAGCCTAACATTAGGGATACATATTGGTCACATTGAAGAAAACGGGAGCTTTGCTGTTGAGTAGAATCAGGGTTTGGCTCTATATTCAGTGGAGTTACAGAATTGACAGTTGTATGACTGAGACAAGGATCTGACTCATTTTTTTTCCAAGATTTCTTCCCATGCACCAACATGTGTATATACGATATAGCAAATTCATATAGCAGCTAATGGATAGAAACCAGTTTACATGGGCAGAAATTTAACAAGTAATTGTCATCCCTTGTCTTATTTTATATCCCGTAATAATTCAGTGTTCTCTAATCATACAAGACCTATTCCTTCATGAATGGACCATTATGTTATCAGATAACTGTGTATTAAATAGACTGGTTTGCTATGATTAAAGTCAGAAATTTTTTCCTGCATTATTGGGTAAAGGTCAGAATGACACAATCATCCACATTCTCACGGTGAGTTTTATTTTCTCCTCCCACCCTGGAGCCTGATACTTGGAGCATCAAGGGGTTATCATTCAATTTACACTGCCAACATTAGAAAAAACTGGGGTGGAGGGGGGAAGTGTTTGTATATGCCCAGCAGATTTAAGATTATCTCCTTTCTTAACAGTGGGACATGTTTTCTAGTGTATCAGCAACAGTTCAGTGGAACAGAGTAGCTTTTTCTTCAAGCAGTCACCAATGATTATTTAACATAGGGGAAGGGGAAAAGTGATATGAACAATTATGTTGACAATTATGCCCAAGAAGAACAAGCCACGGCTTTTGATGGTTGTTGTTTGTATTGCAGTAGCACCTAGAGGCCAGGACCAGATTGTGCTAGGCACTTTATAAACATAACAAGAATTTTGGCAATTCCAGCAGGGACCTAGGGCTAGTCTTTCTCCTCCAGAGATGAGCCTAGCACCTTTGCAAACGTAGAAATCTGTAGTTTCACATGCCAGTCCTATCTGGACAGGAGCGCCTGTCTTTAATATCAGTGGCCCATTCAAGATTGCAGACCAAAGACTGCAGAGCAAAGAGTCTACTCGTCCACGTACTGCAAAACTGGGTTACTCACTTGAGAAAGATAAGAGGGATTTGGCCTGGCTTAGAATTTTTCTGAGCTGTTATCTTGGGAAAACGCCATCTGTTTTTTAGTGAGAAAATTCAATGTGCTCACCAAGTGGGAACTCCCTGTCAGACGCTACAGGAAAAATATGCATTAATATTAGAGTACAACTGGTCCAGACTTTACTTATGGTGGAGGGGAGGAGGGGGAATGGTTTAAATGTATGAATTGGTTAAAAGACTGCATGAGAAGTTCTTGAAGTAGCCAGTGTAATGTGGACTTTGTGTGGTTACCAAGAAATCTCTCTTCTGTTTAGAACATATAACTGACTGATCTTCCCGCATCAGCTCACTAGCTGGGAATAACAACTATGTGGTCTGAAAACGTTAGAGTAGGTGCTGGAGCCAGACTTAAGCTTCATGGTTCCATAGGTTCACCACAACTTTTGGAAGATGTAAGTTCGAATGAGACTTCCTACCAGAGCAAATGCAAAGAAAATAATGAACTGATGAATTTCCATGGCAAATAGGATCTGAACTTTTAGATGAATCTGCATAGTCTAAGTAGTGGAGCTTTTTGGTTTTGTGCTGCAGCTGAAAAACATGGAAAAGACTCTCCCTCCTTGTGCTCTTGTCGATTTTGAAAAGGCATATTCCCCATATGTAAAGAGGCGACCGTTCCAGTTGCTCAAGATGCATCATGCCGCAGTATTTGCATCCTATGAATTGTGACCTTGCGATGCAGCCAATTTTGATGATTCACGACACATTTAGATGTCCAGCTTGAGGCCCATTGGGCCTGTGACTTTGAGAAGTGCTTCACTTAATAATAGCTGTGGTGTCAGGAAGCCAGGCCCCAAGGGGTTAAGTTGGTCACTCAAGAATGGAGGTAAATAAAAGTAAGAGGCACTTTTCACTAACTTTTGTGACTTTGTAAGCAGAAATTTCCACTCCTGGTTTAGTAGTCTGGGGCGTTTGCCGTTACTCTATCCTCTCTGGAAAACTAAGGGTTTTAATTTTGCGAACTGAAGGAAAGTATTAGGGCCTGAGGTTGCCCCCACTGAATTGCTGTTCGGTGGCAGCAGAATTAGATCCTTTACTAGCAGTAGAATTAAGTATGTATGGCAAATCACTGTTAGTGGGTTATATTTTCAGTGAAACATCCATTATATGATTGCCTGGGATTCACATTTTTGTTTTAATTAAAACAATCTGATCCCGTGAAATAGATTGCTTTGTGCCAGGGCTAACACAAATATCAAAGTGCTAACACATCTCATTTTACCATGTTGTTGCAACTACCTCTGTTTGCATTGCTGTCTTGGCAAGCTCAGCCACATGCCTGCTAATGAGGATTATTGCATCATGTTAAATGTTTGAACAGGGAGTGTGAGATTGCAATAACTTTTAGTGCCCTAAGAACAGCCCTTTCTGCTCATATTTCTGCTTTAAACACTCAGGTCTAATCCTGCAGCCCCTCCTCACTATTTGCCCAATGGAACCTAATGGGACTAAATATAATTATTCCAACTCAAAGATGGTCCCTGCCAGAGTATGCAGTGCTAAGCGGGGCTGCAGGATCAGGCAGTTCGTAAGTCATGGATTAAAGAATAAACTCTTGAGTTGATAGATTTTAATTAAAAAATGTTAAGTGTTTGGGACACCCATGTGAGATGCAATGCTTTATTTACCTAGTTGGGGGAAAATCAATTCCTCAAAGCAGCAGAGAGAAAATCAGTGCAACTCATTTCAGTCACCACTTGCTGCAACTCTGCTATTTCATAATTTCATTCCAAAGTGAACCAAAAACATTACTTGGCAGGAACCAAAGTGTCCATATCTGCATTTCCATCACATGCTGCTTCAGAGGACTGCTGTGTACAGGTTCTGGTTTTTTGGGGTGGGGTTTGTGTACAGCATATTTAAAGAGTACGTTTCTGAGCCACAAACTCTATTTCACTTGTGTTTTCTGTGTTAGCTGCTGCATAATTTCAGACTCAAGAGAAGCAAAAGAATAGCGTAGCTGAAGTTGTGTATCTTAGTTTGAACCCCCCCCGCTAGTGTAGCCCAGGCTTAACAGGCAAACAGGAATCCAGCTGCCCCCCACAGCTAGTTCCAGAAGGACATGGTTTCATTTGCCCACTAATTCCTCTTTCCATGCAAAGATGTGCCACTTCAGCAACCTAACCCATAACATGACTATTTGAAGCTAGCAGGAGGCGTTAATCATGACACTACAGTATTACAAGGAACCAAGGAAGATCACGTAGCACTCTGGGGAAAGCTCCTGGTCAAAGCTCACAATGCCATTTATCCTCTTAAATCCCTCTTTGCCTCGTACCCCCTCTTCTGGAATGCCTTCAAATCACTCTTGGGTGGGAGCAGCTAGCTCAGTGCTGGTTGTGGTTGCAGCTTTCCTGCTAAATTCTCTCTTTATCTCAGCCACTCAACCTACCCCCTTCCTGTCTGTCTGTTTCAGGCATCTGTTTGCCATGCAGCCCGGGAGAGCTATCTGTCTGCACAGTGGGCCCCAGCCCTCAACTGTGTTTTTTTTGTAGCTAATACTGGAATGTAAAACAATGCCTGAAGGTTTATTGTATACCCAACAAAAGGTTAAACTCCCTAAGAATGATTATGTGCCAAATCCACCCACACAACAAGCCCTTGAAAGCAAGAAAGGTACAAGCTGAGGGAGCCTATGATAACAACTACACATTGATTAACTAGTATGGGGCCTGGTCTATGCTGAAAATTTAGCTCACCCAAGCTACATCGCTATATTCCCCCCCCTCCGCCCCGAGTGTCATAGTTAAGTCAACCTAACCCCTGGTCTAGCCTCAGCTAGGTTAACAGACCTAGTCCTCCATCCACCTAGCTACAGCTGCTCAGGAAGGTGGATTCATGACAGCAACAGACAAAACCCCTTCCATTGATGCTGGCAGCAGCTACACTATGGTACACTACAGTGGCATAGCTGTAGCTGTAGCACGTGGAGCGTAGAGCTGGTCTTGGTGACACACTCACCTGCACCAGGCGCGCCCTTTCTCCTCCCCTGTACTGCCCTGCACACAATATACACACCCAGTTCATCCAACCCTGACCTCAGCAATATTAACATTTGTGCACTAGCGCATCCAATGCCTTATGTGGTCATGGGGAAATTAGGTGGTAAGTTTGCTTCAATTGACTGCAGCATTGTCCAAGCCTTTGTTTTTCTCGCCTGGCCATTACAATCACGAGAATTCCTGTGTTAGCATCAGCTTTAGGCCGTGAGGGTGGCTCTGTACCTGACTGCATCCTAGTGCTATAGAAAGTCTCCTGCTGCTATTTCTGCATTCAGAAGACTCAGTCTCACTGCTTGCTCCATCAGTGTAGTACAGGGATTTGAACCAAAGCATAAGTGAGAGGAGGGCAGGGGGTGGCTCCAAGCACCAGCGCACCAAGCACGTGCCTGGGGTGGCAAGCCGCGGTGGGGGGGGGAGGGGCGGCCTGCCAGTCACAGTGAGGGCAGCATGCCTGCAGGAGGTCCGTCGGTCCCGCGGTTTCGGCAGAGATTTGGCAGCGGGTTCACCGAAGGCACGGACCCAGCGGACCTCCCGCAGGCATGCCGCCAAAAGCAGCCTGACTGCTGTGCTCGGGGTGGCAAAATACATAGCGCTGCCCCTGGCGGAGGAGTAAAGATTGGAAGTTACTGCTCCATCAGTTTAGTCTCTTTCTCAGCCCATGCAAGCAAGTGCCTTCAGGGAGAAGATGCTTCTTTTTATAAGCAAGTATGTTTATTAGGTTTCTTAGCCTATAAAGTGTCTGGTACCTTTACCAACAGCCTTATGTCTCTCTCCTCTGGTCCAGAAAGCAGCAAGCTACTACAAATGGCTGCAGAATGGCTGAAGGTAAGAGTCCAAACCAAGCAACAGGGTGACGGATATGCTTTCAGCAGTTAGTTAACTGCATGACTTGGCAGCCTCACATTTTTCAGGTCCACTTTGTTTGGCAACATTCAGTTGGCCAAATAATAATAGCTGTAGCTGACAAGTTTGATTCACCCGTCACCAACAGGCCAGCAATACCCATCATGACAATACAGGTAGCCGTGAAGCTTCTTATAACTACCAGAGACCTCTATTGTGTAAATGCTTCTCTTCCATTACATCTGAAGCAGCATAGCTAATGGCTTGATGTGACCCTGAGATAGGCCAACAAAAGCATCACACTTGTTGTGCTTGGATGTGGGCTATCTTGCTACCCGTGTGCAAGGTGTAGCTACTATATCAAGACTTAGCACCTTCATTTATTACAGCTGAAGCCTCTCAGGGAACTAACTGTTCAGGCCTTTTGTTTCCACTTTTCTTTCAGGTTTTACAAAAGCTACTACTTGGTTTTTACCAATTTTTACCCAAAGTTTGGACCGGTCAAGTAAGTGAAGATATTATGTTAAGATAGGTGTGTTTTGGTTAATAAATTAGCTTAAATGTAAATGTGAGGCTATGTCTTAGGCTAAGGCAATGTAGTAGAAGCTACACACATGCATGTGCATATATGTACTGTGAAAGGCTGGGTAGATGCAGGACTGGGAGTGATTTTTATTATGATTATTACAATTTTTGCATTTTTGTCCTAAATAGACCTTTATTTCTTTAAATTACACTGTGCCATGAATCCATTGCACAATCAATTGGCTCCAGCAGCTGTTCTCACAAAGTGTGCGTCTCTGGGTGGAGAAGGCTGGCATTTCAGTTCAAATCAAGCGCTTTTTCTTTGCTTCCTTTTTCTTCCTTTCATTTTCTTTGAGCGGTATGTCAGCCCTAGAATGATAAAGACCCTTTTCCCTATAAGCTGAGAAGGGGTTACCTCAGGTCAATTAGGGATACCTGAGTCCAATTAAGGGCTGCCTGAAATCTTTAAAAACCCCTCTTCTGGTGTGGGAGGGAATGACAAGCTGCTGCAGGGCTAACAGTAGGGTGAGAGGCTGCTACTCTCCAAGGTGGAAACAACCAAACTGACTGCCTGTTTAGGGGAAAGACTGACACCCGGGAACAACAACAGGACAACACCTCTCCACCTGCCCAGGGAAAGGTATCCCCCTTTGTTTGTAAATTGGTTTCTTTTTGTTTGCTGGAGAAGCAGTCCTTGGGCTTGCCCTGGGGCCTACCTTGAAAATACTGATAAGAGAGAACAGAGGGGGAAGCCCAACATAGGTCAGAATGGGGCAGATTTACCCCAGAACCCTCCACAGCCAACGGGGGAAGTGCTAAGCCCAGTGAGACCGAGGTGGTGCCTTGCCACAGTCCATACTGTTAATGGACTGTACAGTCCATTAAATAAGCAACAGCATCAACCTGCTTTTACTTTCAGTACTTTTTTCTCTGTGTTGCTTTTTTCTGTCCTCCTGTTCCCTAATATTTACCCAGGAAATACATTTAGTTTTTGAACAGATTTTCACCTATTTTTTCATTTTTGTAACAAACACCCATAAATTCCCAGAAAATTTTAAAAATAAAAACAGAGAACAGTGGGCCTTGCTCCTAGTGAATACCTCCCCTCTGAAACCACTACAAACCAAGAAGCAAAGGCAGTGATTGTTCGCAGGAGTGGTCACCTCCCCGTTAGCAGACTTGTCCATCATCTTGGCAGCTGGGGATAAGGATCTCAAAGGGAGGCATACATTTTTACTGCCTATTGGAAAATTTAAACCCCAAAGGTTCTTGCCCTACTGCTAGTGATCGCTATCCTAGCAGTTTTCAGACTGCTTTTTTCATTGACTGCTATCCAAGCTGCACAGAGATGTTTCTAGAATGTTGAAGGCTCTTAATATATTTAAACCTCAGCCAAAAAATGGATTTTCCTACCCTAGCCATTACCAGGGGGAGAGGGGAAGGAGGAAGAGAATCCTTTGCACTAAAGTGTTTGTAAATTATATGAGATGGAGGAATTAGTATAATTGCACATCACCGCCTCCCCCAACTCCAAATACAATTCAGGTTGTGGTAGTTTTGTGAAGGGTTTGTCTTCACTAGTTTTTCCTCTCTCGAGTTAACTGACAATTAACTCAATGCTGTTAATGTTTGTAAAAACTAGTGTGGACACTCCACACGACCACCCAAACATTTGTAGTTTACCCTATCCATTGGCAATCAATTGACTGGAGGTAAAAACTCATCAAGAAACATCCTAGAAGTTAAATGCCCAGCCACAGATGGGGGGGTTTGGGCTGGTTGATAACTGCAAAAGTACATAATGAAACAGGGAACCCTATGCAATTTCAAAGTCCAGACAACTTACACTTGCAGTAACATTTCCATGATGTCGTACTACCTTCCTGTCTTTCTTCAAATACATGTTGCTCTGATGGAGTATTACCAAACTATTTCAGGTCAGAAACCTAAAATAAATACTGATCCTCTTGTATGAAACATTACACCCCAAAGTCATAATGTTCATTTCACTCTGTCTTGCTTCCTGGCCATGAACTGAGGAATGTTTACAGCCACCTGCCCTCTAAAGGAAAAAGGACTAGACTAGCTGTCTTTATCACTCCTACACATGAATTTGCTTGTGTGGAAAGCCCAAGAGAATAACCTAATTAATCCTAAACTTCCTCCTACTCAAGGCTTGTTGCCTTTCTTTAAGAGATCACTGAATCTCAGACACAAAACAAACACTAAGGCATTGTGAAAATGCATGTGCATGTCATTGGTTCCACTGAGTTATAGAGTATAATGAAAATGTGTAACTGTAAGGACTCAATTGTACCAGTAAGGCAGAGATGTCAAAGGGGATGACATGGAGCTACACCATCCCTGCTTTTAGAGAGCAGTTTATTCCCACTCTGCTAAGTGAAGCACTCCATTGTTTCTGGTGGCAGGGCAGATTTCTCTCTTCTGTACCCAGGCCCCTTTTGGCACCAGGCACACCCAGGGCTGAAATTAGGGAGCAGTACCTGCAATTGTGGGTAGCCCTTGGCAGACTACAGACCAAATTACTCTGGACCCACCTGGATAGCTAGAATTCTAGTAGGGATTCTATTAATTTAAGCCACCACAAGAGTTTATTTGTATAAGTGTAGCTAACTGATAGAAGGGAAGAGAATATTCAGCTAATCAGTTAAGTACAGTAACCAGCAAATTGATAAGGAAGTTATTCTAACATGTTACATTTGTTACGCTGTCAGTCAGCAATAATAAAAATGTGACCAGCGTTATTAAAAATAAGATAGCAAGAGACCATAATAAGCAACACAAGTCAATCTTTATTGAAAACTGAAGTATTAATACATAACAATTCTTGTTACAATAAACGTGCTTTTAAGAATTTAAATCTGAGCTCATCTACTCGTTGGATTGCATAAAAATAAAAAAGTATGAATTTACACATAATTGAACTGGCTCAGAATGGAATCTCCACTCCTTTGTGTGTTGATGCAATAGTTCAATGCAGAAGTGAGTGATGCTTTAAAACTTATTCTGGAAGACAACATTTACCTAAACTTAAAAAAGTACCAATATAACTGCTTGTAAGACAGTTTAAAAAAAAAGTCATAAAAAAGGAAACCTGTGCCTATTTTGTAACAAACACGGCGAACTATTACTGGGGCCTCTTGTACTTCTGTTGCATGCACTCACCCCCCTTTTTTTTTCCCTTCCCCAAACCGTAGATGAGGGCAGCCAATAATAGCACTACAATAAAAAAAAAATCAAACAAATCCATTCTACTTGAAACAAGTCTGTACAGCAGCCAGCTAAAGAAGCTTTCCCAGTTTGCCTGTTAAGCCCCAAAAGTCACAACAGGCCTGGGAAAGTCAAGTTCATTTTTTTGATGTTGGAGCTTCAGGCTATAAACTGTCCAGAATATCTGATATTACAAGTGGACTCAACACTGTGGTAGTCCGATCATTCCAAATGTGACATTCAAGAGACAAGGGAAGAGGTTTCTCTCTCCCAATTAAGCATTGTTCCTCCTCCATGCCAGCCTCCTCCTCCCCTCAACACTAGTGGCCTCATCACATCTCATCTCCTCCCTACACACTCACAGGGTAAACAGCACCTGCTGGAAAGTCCAGTAGCTTAGAAGAGGAAATCTTTGAACAGGCTTGAACATTCTGAATGAGGCATGTTAGTGAGAAATGATCCTACCTCACTGCACTGTTTTCCTTATTAACATTCCCAACTGTGTACAAAAGGCTTACAGTGAGTAAAACTTATCTGCTTAATGCTTCCTTAATTAGAAATACATGGACAAGTTTAATTCTTCCTTGTTTTCTAAAAGGTTTTCCATTAACAGAATGCATTTTAAACTGGGGATTAATGGATTGTTTCAAACCTCCACAGATTGTAAATTATCCTATGGTGACACCTGCTGGAGAAGAGTGGGCATACAATGTGTGTATTTTCTGAAGACACAGGCCCAAGCTTCTTTCTCTGGTTAGTTTCAAGTTATGCAAATAATAATCAGGACATCTGTCCTCTCTTCCCAGAAGTTTAACTCAAGTATCACCTCACTGTTTCTGTGCCTATAAGTGAAGGTTTCACATACAAGGTATTTTCTATTCTCTTATATGGTCTTAAACCTACAGTTAATGATGATGTCAAAAGACTGCCGCATTTCTCCATTCTGGTAAAATTAACATGTTTAAGGCCAAAACTAATGGTATCCACTACTGTGTCCAAGCACTGGGGGAGCTATTCTGAGTCAAAATTCTGAACTTTTTTTGGCTCTGATACTGTACGTGGCCTATTCTCTCTGTAGACATTAAGCTAGATTGCTCTGAAAGACTAATCAATGTGGAGTACCCTGTTATACATATCTGTACCATGAACTATAAGTCAGAAAACACTAAGACATGGTTGTACTTACGGGGCTTTCCAGTGGGTGAGGTGGCAGGAGGAAGGACTTCAACTGAATCCCAAATAATGAACTTTTGTCATCTATCGCTGAATCTAAGCCTTTAACTTGCATAGTACACTCAAAAAGCAATTCTGTACGTCTTCTAAAACTTCAACAGGAAATGGTTGGTTAAAATAAGTTTATAAACAAGATTTAAAATAATGAAGTGGTTCTATTTCCTTCCTATTGGTTGGTTAATAACCACACTACAGATTAGGGCTACCAGCTTCTGATGCCAGTTATTTAGCCATTTTCAAGAATATGACTTGATTTCATTGCTACATTTAAGAGACGCAATCAGATGTTACCAACACAGGGAACTCCTCAGCCTGAACAATACTTTTTTTAAATGCAACACTTGAAGTTAGAGCCTGAATTGATGTGGGACTTCTCTTCTATTATTGCTGTAATAACTGTCTTCAATTACAGGTTTAAAGTAGTAAAACCTACTACTAGAATTTTTATTCTATTATATGAAGCTGCCATAAGTTTCAGAGAAGCTTGATTTGAACTGGTTTCTACTGCAGTAGAGCCCCTTTCACTTTCTTGACAGCTCCAATGCAGCCACGTACTGTGTCTATGTCTGTGTGTGTAAAGCTATACAGGGAATGTAATAGAAAAATCAGGAGAGAATGTTTCATAAGACCCCCACTGTGTAATGTATGATTTTTATCCCAGTTTCATATCCATGCTTTCCACTATTTGCAACAAAATGCCATTAAGATAGTTTATATACACACCGCCCCCTCCCCCACCACTGTGCTTTTGGTTACTCCCTTAAACAAACTACTGGAGAACAGCTCAAACCTCCCATTAGTTTATATCACATCTGGAAGGTGCAATACCTTTTGCAAGAAAAAAGGTACAATTTCCCCTTTGTAGATGAATCCCATAATGCAACTTAGAAAAAAGTGCTCAAGCGAGACTCCCTAAATGTTATGGAATAGTACTATTAGGAGACAACAATTCCAAGGAAACATTTAGGAATCTGAAGTCAGAGCAAATATATAGGACTTTATATTCTTTCCATAACTATTTATCTAACAAAGCATTCATGAAAGTTCTCTCCTAGGGTTTCAAAGCTTTGTTATCGCTGGGAAACAAGAGGGAGACAGCAAAGCTTAAAACTTGTTCTCTATAGCTTCTCCCCAAGACAGCATTGTTTCACACCTCACAACAATTTTTATTAAAAACATACAAAGACAATGAAACTCTCTCTCTAAACTAGCTAAACTGCATTAATGTTCACTACAGCCTCTGAACACTTGACCAGTCAATGCTGCAAACCTACTACACAAATGGAATTGTTAAACAGACTTGAACAAAGCAGTACAGATTCAGATGGTTTGTTTGGGGTAATTCTCTGCTCCATATACAAATTTATGGAAATCCTTAAGCTGTAGTAAGTGCTCATGAGTAAGTTTTAAAGTACTTATAGTTAACACCATAGTTATGTTGAAGGCATTAGCAATAAGGGGTAGTCTGTTTACAGTGATCCATGCAAAATAATCCTAAACTTTATAAAAAAAATGGAAGTAAAAAAATACGAAGAGTGCTTATTGTAAAAAATAGTTACTGAAGACTCTAACCTCTAATGGGCATTCAGGTGCATACGCCTCCCACCAGGGTAGAATATGGGAATGGCAGCATTAAATCAGCACTGATGCTACCCTGAAGTAGCTGCCAAACCTGTAGAAGGAGCAGACCACCTCAACACAAAGCCCAAGTCGATACACAACTTTAAAAAAAAATTACTTTTGGATGGAAATTAGACTACAAACACTACAGCATGACATACCTCTATGTAAACTCTTAAAAGGGAACAACATTTTATAACCATTTACCGCATAATTTATTGCGGGCAGAATGTATCTGGAAAAAAATTGCATCTTACTGAAATCATAAATCAGTCAGGTTTCAGAAAAACCTTGATTTTGTTGTGCAATATTCAAATTTAAAAATTTAAAATCTTTCCCATAATGATTTTGGTATACAAATGGGTTCCAAGGCTAGCCCTTTATCCCCACAGCATTTGCTTTGAGGTACTTTTTAAAAATTGAAGCTGCGAGCAAGAATACCAGAAATTACTCATTGCAATGAAACACTAATCTGCAGTCAGTCAGTCTTAATTTGCATGCTTTCCAAGTGCAATTTAAGAGGTAAAAGAAGGAAAACCTAACAAGTACATCAACAATTTTGTAACCAATGAATGACTCCTACTATGATTTTTTTTTTAAAGGAATCTCTACATTCTAACAGCCCTGCTATACTGCACCCATAAACCACACTGCATGTAATATAAGCTAAAAGGAAATTGTGTTAAAATGGTTTGTTCCCCTTTAATACACTTAACAAGCACACAAACTTTCTTCAGGATAACATGTAGTTTAACTCCTCCTGTTGGTTGCAGAAAACCCTAGCATTTCTTAAGTATTAGAAAAGCAAGCTGCGTCAACTGCACATACATTTTCAGCTGATTAGAACATTCTTTAGGAAAAAACAGATTTCCTGGACTGGAGCCAAAGAAAATTTGATTCTATCACCATGTATTTTTTCCAGGAGCCAGAATTCATTTTATATATACATATATGGTGTTACCGCCTCGTCTAATGGCGCAGATTTACCTTAAGGATGGGGGCAGCTTGGAAGGCTGCTTTACTCACATTTTTCATTAACTGGCCACACAAAACTTCATTTATCATTTCATTTTGATCCTTAAGAATGTCTGCGTAACACTGCATCCATATAATAGAAATGAAAGGGTAAATGTGGTAAACTAATTCTGTGCAGGATTTCTACAGCTCATCAGACTATTTCCAGTCACTCCAATTTGCGTTAGCTGAATTTAATTAGAAAGGAATACATCACTTAAATAATTTTTTCCCCCTTTTAACTGGCAACTCCATCAACCCAAAAAGGTTGAAGCAGTTATCTGATGTATATTATGGTATTATATAAAGAAATTCACTTTCACAATTCTACCTTTTAAGACCTTGCATATGTTACAACAGTGCATTAGTGATACAAGTTGTAAAATACTTTTCGGTTCCTTTGGATTTTGCATATGGTTTTTGCATCAGTCACTGCATGAGCAAGCTTTGTTTCTTTTGTTGCCTTTTTTTTTAAACATGCATTCAACTAGATATGGATCAGAATAAGTTTATACTCCCTTTTTTATCATTATAATTAGCTAAAAAATTGCAAGACAGTCCACAAAACAGGATTTGCTTTAAGACTAACTGCTGGAGTTCCAAGATGTAAGATATGCAGCACTGGAAAATCTTCAGTGATCTGGAATTAGTAGTGTTTAGCAAAGTGTTGAAAGCATTCAGAAGAAAGTAAGTCCCGGTTGGAGGCATGAGGGCTTCAGCACCAACTTTTAAACCTCAATTACTTGATTGCATATCTCCCATCTTCAAACCTACATTCAGAGAGAAAGAGGCAAGATAGATACTCATAACTATGTTTTACTTTAACCAAGTTACCTCCCAGAATCTAGTTTAGTGCTGCAAGCTCTACACTGTTATGCATTTAAAATAGACTGATTTTTTTTAAAGGCATAAACTATAACCTAATGCTACTTTGTAGCAGTTATGCTGTAAACCCACCATCCACTCACAGCCCCTTAAGTCACCAACTGGGGTGAATCGGGGGACAGCAGCTTTTATTACTAGAATAGCTTACGTTGACTAGACTTTTTTTTAAAAGGTCACTGACAAAGTATTTGATTCAAAAAAATATTTGTTAGCTTTTGAATTTTCCCACTGAGGAATTTGTAGCACAGTCAAGTACTTCATACTTCACTGCAGCAATCCTGAACACAAGGCCCTTTGTTTTCCTCACACACCCAACATCCACTGAGGTGTTATTTTTAAAGTAGTTTTGGCAGTGATGAGATTTTCCTACAAATTTCATACCCCAAATTCTGCCTCAAATGCTATTTATAACATGATTGCTGGCACAGATTATGTTACAAAAAAGGACTAAGTTTTAGGAAGCAAATCCCTCACTGACATTTCACGGACTTCACAAGCAAAAGAGAACAGACATTCCAGATTTGCCAAAATCCAAATAAAAATGGGTAACTGCTCCAAATGCAGGCAGTTTTTAATACCACCACTGAAGTGTTTTAAGTCAAAGCATAATACTTTTCCTTCACATCTCATTTGAAGAAAGCCTTTAATACTTAGCAACTAATAAAGCACTGAGCAACTGAAGAAATTATCTTAAGAAAATCCATAGTTACTTCATTCCAAATATATCAGTTTTAGTAATAAGATGTTTACAAATAAACCTGTGCACGCACTCTGTTTCATACGAACGACACTCCCTTCAGATAAGCTTATACTGGTGAAGTTTAACAATCATCCCACTGCGCTATTGCAGAAATTATGTTGGTGACATGACCTAGTGGCTATAATGCTGGCCTGGAATCACAACTTATCATGCAAAAAGCCACATATATAGGTCAGCAGAGCTCAGTGCTAGTCCCTGCTCTGCCAATTGTCTATTGTGGAACCCTAGAAAAGTCACTTTACTTCTTTGCCTCAGAAGAACAGTACACAGGAAAGCATAAAATAAGATTTGCAGATGAAAAATGCTAGATGAGAGTTTATTATAATGGTCCCAATCCTATAGCTTACTCCAGCAAGGTTTCCACTGATGTCACTGGAAACTTTATGCAAGCAAGGGTTACAGAATCAGTCCCACTGCACTAGCTGCATATTGAAAGGTTATAGGTGGACAATGTGTACGTTGTTATACGCAACTTATTAATCTTTAACAATTCTGCCCTTGTGGTCATGGCACATTGTCACTTTAAGTACACATATAATAGCATCTTTCAACTAAGAATATGCTATAAGTGCAAACCACTTCAGATATTTAAGCCAATACCACTGAGGGGGTAGTGATAGCGGTAGCTTCTTTTTACAGATGAGAACAGAGGAACAGATGTTAAATGCCTTGTTCAAAGGGCACACAATGAGCCTGTGGCAGAACCAGAACATATCAGTGACCTCCTGACTTCCAATCATAGAAATGGGCATGGAAAATAGGGGACAGTTAGATTTTATCTTAACTTGTTATAAACATTTAACAGAGCAATAAATGAAGGAAGCCAGTCTGATTCTGCTCTCACACTGGTTTTATAAACATGTAATTTACACTAGTGGAGTTACTCCTGATTTGCACTGGTGAAACCCGAGCAGAATCAGGCCTCCAAAAGAGTAAGAACAATAAGACATGTCAATTTTAAGCAGCACTCCCCACTGAAACTAAAAAAAAAAAAAAAAAAAAAAAAAAAAATATAATATGCTGGCTTCATAATTTAATTACATTGTTTTATCAGTAGAAATCTAGAGCAGATTTCACAAGTCTTTTTCTCTCCATGTGTAGTTTAAACTGTGCTACAGACTGTAATGATTTTTCCATGAAGACTGTAAACAGTTCAAATTTAAATTTAAACCCACCTGAATTTGGGTGATAGGAATTATCAGTTTCTTATGCTTACTAGTAAATGGCCTCTCTTTCTGGGAAATGTTCATCCATAAGGAAATATGAAGTGTTCCTTTATTTATACTGATCCAAATAGTCCCCTTAGGGTACGTCTATACTTACCTGCCGGGTCGACGCGTAGCGTTCGACTTCTCGGAGTTTGAACTATCGCGTCTAATCTAGACGCGATAGTTCGAACTCCGAACGCGCTCCCGTTGACTCCGGAACTCCACCACCGCGAACGGCGGTGGCAGAGTCGACGGGGGAGCCGCGGACTTTGATCCCGCGGCGTCTGGACGGGTGAGTACTTCGAACTAAGGTAGTTCAAGTTCAGCTACGCTATTCGCGTAGCTGAACTTGCGTACCTTAGTTCGACCCCCCCCTTAGTGTAGACCAGGCCTTATTTAAGCTGATCCAACATCCATGTTTTACATATTTTTTCCCCCACTCATGGATCAGTGTTGTTCAATTCAGGAATTGTCACAAAATTCAAATCACTGAGCAAACTAGCCTTTTTCCATACAGACCCCACAGGGCCTTGGATTCAGCAAACCTAACATTTCTACAGCTGTGCAAATTAAAATGCTGTATTTTGAGAAATAGATCATTTGGAATTCTATATGCAGGCACCAATGAGATGAATATGCAGAAAAAGGAAGTCTCATCAGAAGACAGACACATTGTGTTTAAAAAACATCCTTCCTCCTACACAACTTAATCAAAACGAACTGACATTTAGGCAAAATAGTCTACTTAAATCCCTATTCCCTGAATTGGCATATTGTAAAATTCCCCCAAGTATCTTAATGCCTGTGAAATCTCCATGAAAGAAGCTGCAGTCATGTAGTCATTTATATACAGGCCACTGTTTCAACTGTAGGCACTGGTAACTTACACTGCCAGAATAATCACCACTGTGGGGGCACATAGCTATAGGTTGGTGTTCCTGGAGCCCGATATGTGGGCATAGTAACTGGATGAGGGGCTACTGGAGTTGGAGAATGAGTTGTCAACAAAGTACCTAGGAGAAACAAAACATTGTTATATTAAATATTTTTCACAAATATGCCTTTCAACACTATTTAACAGTCATTTGGAAAACCAAAATTACATTAATCAGAACTTGTACATCTTTTGACATATACCAATATGAAACTTCTGTGAATCTGTATCTTAGCATTTTCAATTCCATCTACCTTCTTTCAAATGTTTATCAAAGTGCTCTTGTTGCATATTGTGTCCAACGCATTTTTAGATATTTTTTAAGTAGTGAATAACTACTGAGCAGCAGCTCCAGACCATAAGCACACATTATACACTGAAAAATACCTTTCCTCAGTTCTGAGCAGGCTGTGTGCTCTGTAGGAACACCTGATGCAAAAGAAAATTGACTAGGGTAAGTATAATTTAGTTCCTGTCAGTGCAAATGGGTTTTATAGACAAAGGGACTGTAGAAGGCAACAGACTGGGACTCCGGAATCCTAACAGTTTCCTTCTACAGCACTTCACGTACAAATTACTAATGTTTAGTTGCTGCTGCTTACCCCACACTCAAAAAAAGAAACTGGGAAAAATACAAAGGTAATGAAGAGAGCACACAGTGCTGGTCCTGAAAAAATATCCCCACCAGGGTTGTGGGATACCTGAGGTTAGAAATCTGAAATCTGTAGTTCAGTAATCCAGAAGACTACCATATAACACAATCATTAGTTCACCTTGGTTAGCCAATCTGAAAACTTTTAAGATATCGAAGAGCAGCAGTGGTGTGGGGAAAAATAGATATTTAAGCATCAACAGTGTAAAAAAACAGCATAACTCAAAATTCTGGGGAGAAGCACCCCAAGTGTATATTAATTCTGTACTAGAAACAGACTTGTTTCAGAGACATTTCATCAAAGACACCAATTTCTTCAGATTGACAAAGCTGCTCAAGTTCTAACATAGTTTAGGGATAATGCAGACAGGACCGCGTGTTCTGTAACTGTGTTGGGGAACGATATTACGACCTAGGTCTTAGTTATAGAACTATGTTGTTCTGATAACACTAAAAACACGTTAGAACATGGGCACCAGTAACTGAGAGTGAACTGTGCTGACCACAGTTGTACTTGCATTATGTCCAGGCCCTAAAACGTTCCCTCTGAAAGTGCAGCTTGGGAGTTGTTGGCAGTTCTGAGCAATGATTCTCTATCTGATTAACTAGACTGGAGAGTTCACTTAGCACTCAGCCTGGGAAAGAGAACTGTACCCTTTAATTCCCAAACCCCAAGTGACTAGAGGGACAAAAACCCCTCTTGATGCTCTCTTGGGCAGCACTGCAATTAGAATGCCACGTCAGATTTCCTATGCTGCTTCCTTGGCCTGATCCAGAGTACTAGGATTTTGTAGCTAGAATGGCTTAAAATTCATATACAAGCACATACATATCTCACATTAAACAAAACTAGTGGTTGTGGGAAACCTATAACTGCAGTACATTTCTGGTAAGGTCTTAACATGTAACACACCCATACTGTACAAGATGGACCACAAACCCAACCTGCACGTCATCAAAAAGTGTAAGCAATATAAATCAATCTACCTGCTGACATTGCCATAGTGGTTCCAGCCACCATTCCCATAGTCACACCATTTCCTCTTGGTGGTGGAATTGGAGCAGGATACATAGTTGCTGGCATGCCATTAGGCTGCACAACTGTGGTGTGATGGATTACGTGGGGTGGTGCTGCATATAAAGGCTGCGTGTAGTAAGTGCCTTGCTGTTGGAAAAGAAAATAAGTAAACCTACTAAGTATATTTTCACTATCACATGTACTGAAAGCAATAATTCAACCTTTGAGATGTTCGAGGGAGCAATGTGTTACTTCAGAAATAGGAGTCTGATGTATGTCAGGGACTGGAGACAGAATACTTAAACGCTGAAATAGAGAAACTAAAACTTCAGGGTTGAAAAATAGGGTTTTTCAGCTACTAACTACTGGTTGGGCAGCCAAAACCCTCAAATATAACCTCTCTCTAGAATTAAGCTGTTTTGACTCTTCCGCTGCATCTGGATTTTGTGTTTTTGCCCCCACCCCTCTCATGCCCTGGGGATCCTTCAAGGTTGCTCTCCCTCCCAATAAACCATGTGGCTGAGGATTGGGTGCATCTCCTTCCAGAATCAGAAGCCCTAAAAGGTTACTACAGTGCAACATGAAGTCTTCCCGCAAGGCCCAAGCAGACCACTTCAGAGTACTGCCAAGGGCAGCTCACTTTTTCTAGTCTTAGTTTTCATCTAGCCCTGCCCCAGCTCTTTCCTCCTTGCTTCTACTTCTAACCTCTCCATAGCATCACACTTAAGCCACTGTATCCTAGATACTTGTCTAGTGATGCAGAAGAGTGAAACTGATGCTATCATCAGTTTCATTATGCTGCTTCAGCTAGGCCATAGGGGAATTACTCTGTATGGAACATAGGGAAAAGGTAGGAGACAGCGGCGGCTCCAGGCACCAGCACTCCAAGCGCGTGCCTGGGGCGGCAAGCTGCGGGAGGCGCCCTGCCGGTCCCTGTGAGGGCAGCAGTCAGGCAGCTTTCGGTGGCTTGCCTGTGGGAGGTCCGCCAGACCCGCGGATTCGGCGGCAATTCGGCGGTGGGCATGCCGAATCCGTGAGACTGGCGGACCTCCCGCAGGCATGCCGCTGAAGCTGCGGGACTGGGGACCTCCCGCAGGCAAGCTGCCGAAGGCTGCCTGACTGCCATGCTTGGGGCAGCAAAAAAGCTAGAGCTGCCCCTGGTAGGAGAGACCTCTGTCTCTACCGCACACAGTGAACAATCACACTTCTGTTCCTGTTTTCACAATGGCACAGTAGGAGAAGTGAAGTGAAACCGACCAGGACAGCATCAGTGTGATCCTGCTATTCCTGCATAAAGGAGCAACACCAGCTGCCACAATCCTCTCATAGTGGCTGCCACAATCCTCTTTGAAGCAGGGGTTAAGAAATTAAGAAAAGGAGTGCCCGAAATTTAGTTTCCAAAGCCAGACACGGACACTTTTGCAATTTTACCTTAAGAGATTTGGAAGCTAACATGCTATTTTTACAAGTGACTTAGGCACTTAGACTCAAGTCTCACTGATTTTCAAGTTTCCAACTTAAATAATGTGACTTAAACACTTTTCAAAATTAGGTGACCTATTTAGATAACTAAAGCTAAAATTTTCAAATGTGCTGAACACAAGCTCACATGGACTTTAATGAGTCCCTCAACACCTTTAAAAAATAAGGCCATGTATTCAGATGTCTAAATCTGGACTCAGAAGCCTAATTTTAGGCACCCATTTTTTAGACTTAACTTTTGTGTACTAGTACAGAATCATACGACTGGAAGGGACCTCAAGAGGTCATCTAGTCCAGTCCCGTGGACTCATGCCAGGATTAACCCTGACAGGTGTTTGTCTAACCTGCTCTTAAAAGTCTCTAATGATGGAGATTCCACAACCTCTCTGGGCAATTTATTCTAGTGCTTAACCACCCAAATGGTTAAGAAGTTTTTCCTTATGTCCTTGGTGCAATTTAAACCTATTGCTTCTTGTCCTAATCTCAGAGGGTAAGGAGAATTATTTTTCTCATTCCTCCTAACAACCTTTTGTGTACTTGAAAACTGTTATGTCCCCTCTGTCTTTTCTTCTCCAGACTAAACAAACCCAGTTTGTTTGTTTTCAATCTTCCCTCATAGGTCATGTTTTCTAGACCTTTAATTGTTTTCGTTGCTCTTCTCTGGACTTTCTCCAATTTGTCCACATCTTTCATGCAATGTGACGCCCAGAACTGGACACAATATTCCAGTTGAGGCCCAAGCGGAGCAGAGTAGAGCAGAAGAATTACAAGGGAGAAGCCCATCACTGTGCACAAAATAAATTTACATAGGATCATATGCTGGACAGGCAATTAAGTTTTTTTTTAATATACATGAAGCATTTTGGTAACAAACCCTCAAAACATGTAGAAATAAGCAGTCATCTTTATTTCATGAAACAATGAAACACAACATTTAGAGTTTAAAAGTTTACAATGCATGCTGAAAGCAAGATACTATTTGAACTGGCACAAAACAGTTGAGCTTTACTTTTTACCTGTGCATATGGATTCTGCTGTGGATAGGCACTTCGAACCGGATACACAGCAGTCTGGTAGGGATTGGGTGATGAAGAATAAGGTGGCACTGCACCACTGGTGGGTGAACAGGATACTTTATATGGTGTTCCTGGTGTATAACCTGAAACAAAGGTAAGTCTGCTTTAAATGCCATAGGCAAGACAATGACCAGAGTACTGCATACTAAAGTTTGAGACTAATGTAACGGAAATTATTCTTAACCCTCATGTTTCACATTTATCTTATTCAGTATAATATATCATCAATACCTATGCACAAATTCTTAAAGGCATTAGTCACATAGGGACAGATATAGTCAGTAATACCTGACTGCCTGTCAATCAACTAATTCACATAACTCACCACTTTCCAATTTACTAATGAACTTAAGGAAGCTGCTTTCCTACAGAAGCCTAGATCCTCCTGGACTGAGTCAAGTACTCCAACAGAACAGAAGGAAGGCGGCAGAATGGAAGAGTAGTGCCAAATGTGGCCACACACTGATGTTAGGGAGAGGAAGGACGTAGTACAACACATTAGGCTTTTGGCATCTAGAAAACATATCTCAACTAGGATCTTTTTCAAGTCTACTCCATGCTATAACTCACATTTGTTATGACACTGATGAGAAGCTTGGCTCCACCATAATGGGTAGGTCTATTTTGATCAAAATGGCTTGGAATGCATTAAATGCTAACCAAGTTCCCAGCACACACCAATCATTATAATCAATGATCTCTTTGCAAAGGGGAAATTTCTGCAGAAAACTATGCAATGGCAGAACTATCCTACTCTACAGGTTAGAACTATTTTAAATGCTTTGAAGAGCTTCTCAAACATTTTGGAGAGGTGCAGTGACACCTCCCGCTTGAATCTTCCATTTTTAAGTTACTTTTAATGATGTTTCCTTGCCATTTAACAGCAAATGCCAACATTTTCAGACTTGGATGCCTAAACTAAATTTTAAAATCTGGGCTTCAGTGGTTAAATGTTAAAGTAAGACACAAGTAACATAAGCACATTAGTCACTTAAGAGCTTAGAACCCATTTTAAAAATGGCACTTGTGTACCTATATTTTATTAGTACCGTATTTTTCCGTGTATGACGCCCCATGTATAAGACGCCCCCACTTTTCTAACCCCAAATTCAGGTTTTTGGTTTTTTTTCTCCCCTGCTTTGCCGCTCCGGCCATGCCCCAGGTTTTTTTTGTTTTGTTTTGTTTTCTTTCCCTGCTTAGCCCCTCCGGCCACGCTGCAGGTCCCTCCTCCCCGCTGCTCCGGCTGCGCTGCAGGTTTTTTTGTTTGATTGGGTTTTTTCCCTCCTGCTTTGCCGTTCCGACCATGCCACAAGTTTTTTTTGTTTTGTTTTCTTTGCCCTCCAGCCGCACTGCAGCTGTCCCCCCCTGACTTTGCTGCTCAGGCCCAGGAAGAGGACGTGGAGGTAGGGGTAGAGGGAAGGAGGAGGGCCGTGCGCCCGGCTGGTCTCCGGCGGCGGCCCTGCCCGGCTCCTGCCGCGTCCCTGCTCAACTCCTGCCGCCCGGCTCCCCAGCCGCCCGGCTCCCCCGGTCCCCAGCCGCCCGGCTCCCCCGGTCCCCAGCCGCCCGGCTCCCCCGGTCCCCAGCCGCCCGGCTCCCCCGGTCCCCAGCCGCCCGGCTCCCCCGGCTCCCCGCGTCCACAGCCACCGCAGTGCCCGGACCGCACTACCGGAGCCGGGCAGCCGGGGAGGCGAGGAGCCGGGCGGCTGGGAGCCACCTGGCTATCCGTGTCCCCGGCTCCCCCAGTCCCCAGCCGCCCGGCTCCCCGCGTCCACAGCCGCCGCAGTGCCCGGACCGCACTACCGGAGCCGGGCCGCCTGGCTCCCCGGCCGCCTGGCTCCCCGGCTCCCCAGCCACCCGGCTCCCCGTGTCCCCGGCTCCGGTAGTGCGGTCCGGGCACTGCGGCGGCCGCGACCCCACCTACCCGGATGCCCGGCCCCGGACACTGCCCGGCCCCGCGCTCCCAGCTCCAGCCGCGGATGGACAGTAGCGCCACCAGCCACGTGCAGGCAGCGCGGTAAGGGGGCAGGGAGGGGGTGTTGGAGCGAGGGCAGGGGAGTTCCGGGGTGGGGGGGTGGATAGGGGTTGGGGGGGGTCAGAGGGCAGGGAACAGGGGGCTTACTTCCGTGTATAAGACTACCCTCAATTTTTAGGCTAAGGATTTTAGGAAAAAGTATAGTCTTATACACGGAAAAATACGGTATTCAATAATAAAGACCTTTATACAATGTGTGTGTGTAGACAAGCTCCTAATGATCTCTTATAACTTTTTAAAAATAGAGTCATAAAAGGCTTGATGCCACTACAATGCTTTTACACATCTCGGGAGGTCCACAGAAGTGAGCCTCCCTCTCAGGCGTGTTAGGAGCTACGCAGTTATTACCCAGATATGCAGTGACTGAGGCATATGCTTTTGGCTCAGACCCCATACACTGAAAGGTAGATCTGAGATTCCTTGGGCCTACTCAGTGGGTAAGGAGACTTAGGATAATGGAGTCAATGTCTGACAGGGCATGCAGGAGAACAGTGAGAAGCAGCACCATAACTGCTGACACTGGGCCTTAATTGGGAGAAGCTAGAATATGAACACCCTCTGTCAGCAGTGCATACCTCTGCCAATGGAAGGTGGGGCCATACTATGAACAGCCCTGGACTGACTGCTCTGAGGGGAGAGGGAGAAGACTAAGGCCTCAAGTCACACATGCTGAATGATATAATTGGCATTCCCAGTAAGCAGGGCTGGCTCCAGACCGCCAAGCGCGCGCTTGGGGCAGCATTTTGCCGGCCGGGCAGCAGCCGGCTCCAACGGACCTTCTGCAGTCATGCCTGCGGGAGGTCCACCGGAGCTGCAGGACCAGTGGACCTCCCCCAGGCATGACTGCGGAGGGTCCGCTGGTACCGCGGCTTCCGTGGACCTCCCGCAGGCATGACTGCGGAGGGTTCACTGGTCCCGCGGCTCGGGTGGACCTCCCGCAGGCATGACTGCGGATGCTCCACCGGAGCCACGGGACCAGCGGAACCTCCGCAGGCATGTCTGCCAGAGGGCCCGCAGGACCGGCGATCGCCAGAGCGCGCCCCGCGGCGCGCCGCCCTGCTTGGGGTAGTGGGATTCCTAGAGTCGCCCCTGCCAGTAAGGGAACTTTCTGACCTTGCCTCATGTGGTATGGCTCCACGGAGCTGATGCAAAGTGCTCAGTGTTAACTCTAAGAGAGCCACCAACAGGTACCAAAAACAAAATCCAGTGACTGGTCCATCTTGCCTTAGATGTTAAAAGTCCATTGGTTATAGATGTGCAGCTACTTAAAACTTGAGTTTCTTTATCAGTTTTGTGCAGTTTAAATATTTGCTTCAAATAAAGAGGATATTAAATGTTAATGTACTGACTCGCAAGGGATTGGTGACTGTCATCCTCCTGGGGATTTTTTTTTTCTTCTAAACAGGAACTTCTGATTAATATCAAGTGCCTAATGAAGCTATTTGTCTTAAGTAGAAAAATCTGGACTTTTTAATATTTTAAAAGTTTCTAAATGATTTTTAAAAAGTAACCAAAAATGATGGCTGACTATTACTTCTGAAAGAAGAGCTCGAGTTTCCCCATTCAGCAGTAAGGAACTCATGGTGTTAGCTTTCAGTAAAATTGGTATGCTTGAGGATGGTAAACAAAGAGGTACTTCTATCCAGTTTTAATCATTCCCTACAAAAGTGAAAAATATTTCCTTAATCAAATGTAGAACAAGTTCTACTGTAATAAACATGTCGCAAGTTAAGCTTAGATCTAACCGTTCAGTAAAGCATGTCAGGAAGACAAAAGGCCAAATATTAAATGAGAACAAACTGAAGAGCTGCGGATAAAAATTAATCAAGACCTTAATTTGGTAAGTACATCATATGCTGTTTATTTTTATATAGGATAATTATACTTGATTGTGTGTGACTATCTAGAGCCCAAATCTACATACACAATGGCTCTTAAAACACTATCTGCAGAGAACTAGCAGTTCACAGAACCAATTCCTGTCATCTGTGGGCCTACAGTGCTTCTGGGTTCTTCTCCTTGTTTTCAAGGAGAAGCTAAGAAGCCTACAAAGCAGCACTCACTGGAACCACTATAAAGAGTTGCAACAGGACCTGGATATTAAAACTAAACAACAGAGGGCTCTTAAATTATCTCCATGGTCCTTAACACTCCAAGGCATAGGTATTTCTCACCACAGTGATAAGAGTTTTGACTAGGACATGGATGACAGGTCTCCTGCCAGGGTGGATAAAAATAAATGATTTTAAATAAATAAATTAATTTTAAAAAATCAGTTTTTTAAATCAGATTTTTTTTGATAAAATACTTTGAGGAGAAAACCTATCTAAAGATAGTTTTAATTAAGATACATTATAGCTCAAAGATATCTCATCATGGAATAGGAATTATAAAGTCTAATTCTGTAGTATGAGACAATATATAATGTTTAAGAAAAGTTTTGTAAATGAGTTCTAATAGTTCATGGATTAGGGACCCAATTTTATGAGGTTCCAGGGGCTTCTGTATAGATTATTTAGGTTAATCTTTCTACCTACTCAATGGGACTCAGTAGAAGATACCATCAGAGATGCTTAGTTTTGCAGTTCTCAAACTATGGATTTGTATCTCCAGAGATAACATGCTTATTAATAGCAAAAATGTTTTTAAATAAATAACATATAGAGGTGAGAAATAACAGATCTCAACCCTATTGTCCCTCTGCAAATTTGTGTACACAGAGTTTACCTCTCTCTAAAAGTGCAAAGTTTCAAAAAGTTCAATGAATAGAAGATTGTTGGGGGCAGAATAGATCTGGACAAGGAGAAGAAGTCTGGAGATAAATGTGAGAAGGGAGGGACAGGCAGTAGAGACAAAAGTGAAACTGTTTGGACAGCATATTCCAGAAGCCTTGAGGTCTTTGAGTGTAACTTTCATTGATTTGAGATCTACCATATTCTCTCACTAGTAGGGAAAATCTATGATGTCAGCAAGCCGTAAAAGAGACCCAGTTTGGGAATAAGAACCATTCAAGAAATATATATTTGCTGATGATGTTTTTAAAGAAAGTCACATCAGTGAACTGGTGGAAGTCACTTAAGCACTTGGATTCAGAGACTGTTGAAGTGATAATCTCACTTAACAGCAGTAGCTTCTTCTGCTGGTGTAGAAAGAATATTTTCTTCCTTTGGACTAATTCATTCCATATTGAGAAAATATTTGGGATCTGAAAAAGCAGGAAAGCGTGTGTTTCTTTTCCAGATTATGAGCAAACAGGAAAAGGAAGATGAAGACAACTGAGTTAGCTGCAGAAGCCAATATTTTAAGTTTCTCATGTTGACCTGGCAGACAGTTGATTTAATTTTTGTTTAAAAAAAATATATTTCATTCAACTATTTTAGTTAAAAACATTTTTAACAAAACCAAACCTGATTTTAAAAAACTTGAATGTTTAACTAAATTCAAGAAGTCATATGTTTGCTATTGAAGAAAAAAATCCAGAATACATAATGTTGTTGTTTTAGTTAAATAAAACAATTTAAATGTCTGTCTGGTGATGTTCTCCTCCTAATACAGCATGGCAAGAAAGTCCTCCAAATATTAATGATTAACCTGTTGAAATGGAGATAGTTCATCTCCCACTAACTTCATAAATATCTGCTTCAATTACCTTTGGTAAATGAAATAACCAATCATTCATTTTCTGATATAGCTGTAAAACTAATCTGAAAAGTTTTCAAAAATAAATCACTTTAAAAATGTATACTGTGTACCTTCTAAAAATGAAACCTACATCTGAGTTGTGAAGAATATGTATTAAGGTTATAACAAGCAACAAGAATGCACTTTTATGTAGAAATCCATGATTAAGTTGAGTCTTCTGGATTAGTAATTTAAATCAAATCATGATTTAAATCAAATACACCCTGTCTCCTGCCTTGTACATACAGGATGTAGAGCTATCACTGAGGAAATTTCAGCCATAGAGGACTTAACAGCAATGCATGTTGATAGATAGCTTCATCTAGGGCAGAGGTGGGCAAACATCCGACCCGTGGGTCCGTTCTGCCCAGACCCTGAGCTCCTGCCCCGGGAGGCTAGCCCCCAGCCCCTCTCCTGCTGTCCTCCATCCCCTGCAGCCTCAGTTCACTGCGCCACCGGCGCAACGCTCTGGGCAGCGGGGCTGCAAGCTCCTGGGGTAGACCCAGCGCTCTATGCTACACGGTGAGCAGCTGGCTTCAGCTGGGCAGCGCAGCTGCCTGTCCTGGTGCAGCCGTGCTGCCAGACACCAGTGCTCCAGGCAGCATGGTAAGGGGGCAGAGAGCAGGGGAGGGGGTTGGATAGAGGGCAGGGGAGTTCAGGGGGTGGTCAGGGGCCAGGGGTGTGGATAGGGGTGGGGGCGGTCACAGGGCGGGGAACAGGGGGTTGAATGTGGGCAGGGGGAAAGTGTGGCTGGATGAGTCAGAGGTCCTGGGAGGGTAGGCGGGGGGGCACAGTCAGGAAGGAGAGGAGGGAGTTGGATTGGGCAGCAGGAGGCAGTCAGGGGTTGGCATTCCGGGGGAGGTCAGGGGACAGGGAGAAGGGGTGGTTGGATGGGGCAAGGGTCCTGGGTCAGGGGGCAGTCAGGAAGGAGAGGGGGGGCTGGATGGGGTGGTGGGGAGCAGTTAGGGAGAAGAGGTGGTTGGGTGAGGCCAGAGTCTCAGGGGAGCAGTCAGGAAGGAGGGGGGGAGTTGGCTAAGGGTGGTGGGAGGTAGTTAAGGGCGGGGGGTCTGGAGGCCAACAGGGGACAGACAGCCGGGGGGTGGATGGGGCACAGGTTCCAGGGGGTCGTTGGGAGCTGAGAAGCAGGGTGTGTTGGATAGGGGGCAGGGGCCGGGCCACACCTGGCTGTTTGGGGAGGTACAGCCTCCCCTAACCAGCCCTCCATACAATTTCTGAAACCCAATGTGGCCCTCGGGCCAAAAAGTTTGCCCGCCCCTGATCTAGGGTCCTCTATTCCCATGCCAAATGCTACCCCTGCCTGGGGAGGTATCTTCTGGTTTCTGTTCACAGCTGCCTAGAGTCAAGGACTTTGGCACTGATGTATCAGAGGATTGCTGTACCTCTCTGCACCTCCCAGATTCTGTGTTTCCAGAGACACAGTATCCTATCTGACATGCTGGAGTTCAGTATGACCAGTTCATCACCTCAATATACTGGAGGCTTGGAGGCCTTGGTTTCATTGCAGACAACAAATAAGATAGTCTAGTGGGATTCTGTGCTTTTTTTTTTTTTTTTTTTTTTAAAGAAAAAAAGTTAAGCTTATAAGCTACCCTGCCTCAAATTCAAGATCCAACTGACAAAGGCAAGCAGAAACCAGTACTCCACCTGCTGTGCCTTTAGACAGTAATTCAGGGCAGGGACCCAAGACGTGCCAAACAAACCACTGTCCAGTTCCATGTACAGTGATATTATTATTATAAATAGAACCTGTGCACAATTAGGAGTTAAAGATTGCTTACTCTCTGCCCTAGCAAACGGTGCCATTCTCTTCTATAAGTGAGAGACAAGTTGATGAGTTATTAAAACTCATAGCCCTGCAAATAAGCACCATGTTTCCAAGCAATAACTATGTAAGTACTTACTGACTTGTCACAAAGTCTGAGAACAGCTATGTTTGCCCTGTGAGAAATAAGCTTCTCCTGTTACCCCCTAAATTTAAAGTCACTTATCCAAGTCTTGTGAGTTGACAATTACTCTCGGTTGTAAGGCTTTATGACTACATTCTATTTGACAGAGCTGTCCCTGGAAGCTAACAGAATAACACTTTAGAACTTCCTTGTAGAGACAACGAAGTTGTTCGTATGAAGGGTAGAGGACCAAACTATATTCCTAGGTACCATATATTGTTTTCCACAAATTATAGCTAGACATTCAGGGCCAATTTTGGAGAAGTACATGAGTACTTCTGAAATTCTGGCCTATAAAGGATTCAAGTGGAGCTCTTGAAGGTGCATAGACAAAAACTAAAATCTGAATGGTATTACTGAATATTGAACTACAGGAGTAACTACAACCATCCTTTATGTAATGAGAGTCATGAATAGTACAAATGACAAGCTTCCCAGGGCCAGAGGACCTAATAGCTACTGTCTACTTCTAGAACAGCGGTTTGCAGAATGTCAGGCATCACTTACATTTTTTTAAAGGTAAAAGTAAGAGTTAAATTAAGCTTAGTTAAGCTTACATTGGCTGAAAAAACTTATTGTGGAATCACACTGTATTGACCTGTCCAGGCTGGCTGGCCCTTAAGAGGAATTAGGCTCAGCTTGGCTTGGGACACAGCATTTAATCTTCAGCTCATTCTCATCTGGTGACTCAGTTACAACCAATGATCCCACCTATGAAAAGGTCAGGGAGAACTACATAAAGACGGAAGAGAAGTCAGAGGGAAGAGTTTCCTCTCTCTGGGAAGTGCCTGGGGAAGGCAGGCTGGAGAGACAGGGAGCAATTAGGTTCCTCTGGAACAGGGCCTGTAAGAAGTAGAGACAGGGGCGGCTCCAGGCACCAAGCGCGAGCCTGGGGCGGCAAGCCACCGGGGGCGGCCTGCCGGTTGCCGTGAGGACGGCAGTCAGGCTGCCTTCGGCGGCATGCCTGCAGGACGTCCACCGGTCCCGTGGCTTCGGCAGCAATTCGGCGGTGGGTACACCGAAGGCGCGGGACCGGTGGACCTCCTGCAGGCATGCCGCCGAAAGCCTCCTGACTGCCGTGCTTGGGGTGGCAAAATACACAGAGCCGCCCCTGAGCAGAGAGGTCCTTGGGAAAACTGCTGGAGTCCTTGGGGAGGAAAGGCAGTGAGGAAACTTGCTTGGAAGAAGAGCCTCCAGGAGAAAAAACCATGGGAGGCAGTACTCAGCTAAAGGAGCAAAGAAGGAACTCTGCAGTCCCCAAGAAGAGGGGTGAAGAGCAGGGAACTTCAATGTAGCCCAAGAGCCCTGGTGTTGGTGTGGATTCTTTGGTTGGACTTTTGTTACTCCAGAAGGGGAGACAACTTGAAAGAAGTGACCTAGCTGGAGGACAAGGCTATGGAAGACATAGCCAGACAGGCCATTGCTTAGCCGAAGCAATGGTCAGCAGGGGGCAGGAGATGAAGAACCAAGCGATGGCAGGCTCCGACACCAGTGGGCGCTACAGTGGTAAAAGAAACCACTTACGTGACCCATTTGTGAATTAGGCTCTTCATACAAATTCCTCTCCTTCCATCCTGCCCTCTCCTTCTCTTCCCCCCTTCTCCCTCACCCCCCAGTCATCTTTGGTATGCTTTACACATCAATCAATAAATACTACATTTTTCTAGATAAGTTGTATAGCAATATGCAAATGAATAAACAGGCTACTTTTTCTCCACTATCCCTTTCCCTTTCATTGCTAATGTAGATTAATGCAAGCCATAATATTTTACAAAGGACAGTAAGCAATTTCTTATCTGTATGTAATATCCCTTTTGAAAAAGTCTATGGCTCCCTTTCCGAGTGTATCCTTCTGTTGCGATCGGAGATGAATTTAACAGCTCCTATAAGTTTCTCCTTTATTCCAATATTAATAGCATGCTCATCACATTGAGGGATTCTTCCAGGGATTCTTTCACTTTTGTTCGTTGGCCCCTGTGCATTTCTTCTTTCCTCCCCAATCCCTCCTCCTGCCTGCCCCTTAGCTGAGCAGTATGAGAGTGTTGTTCCTAAACACTGCTCTTTGCCCACAACCCAGTAGGAACACAACAGTAAAGCTGTCCAGAATCATAGCTGTTTCACCCTGTTGCTAGAATTGTTGGACAATCACCGTATGCAGGTGCATGACAGGCACGATCCTGAGGTAGGAAGGGGCACGTAGAATTTAGGAGGTGAAAGATCAGAGGAGGTGATAAAAGGGTATATTCCAGACGCCTTTCTGAAAGAGGAAGGGAAGAGACTTACTGAGGGACATGGAAAAAAAGGGCAATATCCAGAGGATCAGGTCAGAAGGGACTAGTGAAAGATGTAATCAAAAATTTGTGTAAGGATTTTAACTACCTATCTAATACTTGTCTCTTGCAACTAAATAACTCAAACCTCCCCAAAAACAAGTTAAAGTCCTTCCTTATCTATAACAGGAGACTGCATGTGGACACTGTGTAAACATCCCCAGGTGCAAAAACTGAAGTCACTGGTTAGTTTGGAAGGCCACCATTTTATGCTATTTTCAAAGTAAAAGAAAACTGTTATGCATTTCTCCTCACCCCCAATTTTAAATGCTTCTAATAGAGACAAAGTTTTTGAGTATTTCTAAGCAATAAGTATTTTATGCATACCTGTTTGGAAGGTAGGATTTGCTCCTGGGTACATGTTGGGGGAATAGGCTGGGGCAGCTGCTGCATAGCCCATTGGGAAACCAGCTATGACAAAAGAGAATAATTCCAGGTTATTTTCTAGATAAGCAATACAACGTGCCTTGTTCTCAGAGAATTTGTTGTGCATGACACGTTTTGACCAAAGATCAACGAAAGTTGCAATTTTTCAAAATTCATCTGACTACTAGTTGAGAAGAAAAGCTAAAAAGTGTAGTATGCCACAGTTCCCACTTCTCAAACCCCCTGCTCCCCGAACACACTTTCAGCAAAAATCTGAATTAGCCAGCTCACTAGTAACTGCAATCAGATTGCAAGCTTTAATATTAAATAATCCAAAAGAATATCGAACACTGAAATGCATTAAGGCTACTGAACTCAGAGTGAGCCCTTTTCACTGTGTAAAGAGAAGATATATAAGTGTGAGTGACTCATTTCCTGGATCACAGTTTCCCAAATTGGACAGTAAAAGCCAACTTTAACCCTCCAAAATATCTTGTTTTTATTTCACCTAGATTTGTCTCTGCTTTTAGATGTCAGTTATACTCCTATCATTTCAACCACCCACAATGACACTCAGCAGTTACAATCTGTGATTCACTCTGGCAGAGTGGCAAAATGCTGTGTTGACACCTTGACACTGATGTACACAATTACCATGACTAAACCAATGTCAAGAAAAACAGGAACCAAGTTCTAAGGTGATAACAGCACGTAGTGAAAGACCATCAGGGTGGACTGATTTAAATAATAATTAAAATTGGTAATTTAAACCAGCAAGCAGGAAACCTTGATTTAAATCATCCATTTCAATAGTGTTTTGCATTTGTATTTTGTAGTTATTTTCCTTGGTTGGTAACCATTAAAACATGTTAACCTACAACTAAATACAGCCTTTACGCTAAATTTGATGCTTCTTTTTGATAACCAGGAGGATACCTATATCTATACACTTATTAAGCAGTAACTGCTTCAGTTACCTTTATTCAAATTCTTAATTTTTACATTTCTGATTACGTTAGAAAAGGATGCATTTCTTCATTAGATAACTTTTTACTTGTGATTTGTGTCAAGCTCTATTTGGATGGAAATTCAAATGCAACTAAGTGCACAAAAACAGCATTTTAAGCTTTTTATTAAATAAAATTAGTTTAAATGTGCTGGATGCATAAGAAATTATCAAAACATGGTTTTCCTTTAAAAAATGATTAAACAAAGGAAATAGCAGCAGCTAGTGAAGTGACTGTTTTCAGGCCCCATGTCCTTCAAGATTTTAGCAGCTTTCATCCTCTCGCTTTGTTTTTATTTATAGATTGGAGAGGAAAAAAGCTTTCTTGCTTTTTCAACTCCCAACTGGTTTCTTAACTTTGAACCAGTCACTCAATTTGTTTCATTCAATAAACTGGAAAGAAAATATTCTTTCTGCATCTGTAGTAGAGGGTACTGCTGGCAAAAGCTTGTTTGTCACTTCAACAAGGTTTGTTTCCAGGTGTTTAGTCAGTGACTTCCATCAGTTCTGTGGTTTGACTGTCTTAAAAAATTGGCAGCAAACATTACTGCTTTTTTTGTATTCGATAATTTTAGGTCTTGACATACGTTGTCAATTTCAAACTTTCGAAAGTTTCTTTTAAATTTGATTTGAAAATGATTATTTTTGTTTTTATTTAAAAGAAAATATTTTTATCCACAGTGTCAACTATTGACTGAGGGATACACCACTATGTTATTTCACTGACTTCAGGTGTTAATTAAAAACCAAATGCTTTAATTATATCTTGCCACCTAACACCGCTATTTTTAAGGTTGTTTGAGCTTTTCAATCCTCTGTCCTTATTTTATAGGTTTCACTCCACAGTAAGAGTTCCTACTGAGCTAAAACAAGACACTCCTAGAGGAAATTACTCATGTGAAATGTGAACAAACAGCACAACATAAGTAGCAGATTAAACAACTTCTCCCCACAACCCACTAGTCTTTAAACCAAACGTTTCCATTCTTGACTACTCATTTGTTACTGTAATCCTGCCTAAGTATCCTTCTTAACAGCTTTAGTCCCAAAAAACCCTTTTCCCTATGTTTGGTATTTATGAAGACATCAGTGCCTTTAGATAAAGTGTGCCTTCTAAAAATAGAGCCCAGTTCAGCATCAAAATATCCTGCTAAATTCAGCAATTCTGAAGAAAGAATCAGTGGTCTTATCAAAAAGGAAGCCAGGGATGTTTTAATCATGTACTGACTAAAAGTGTCTTATCTTTAATTAAACAAATCCCAGCCTCCATCAGTTACTTAACAGAGCATGTTTTGTACCCTTTAAACCTGAACTAGACAAGCTATAGTAATTTAATTTAATCTGTCAATATACCATTTTACAGCATTAGATTTACATGTGATTTTTATAAGTCATTTTAGCAATTTAATTTAATTCATCCTGTTTAATTCCCTGAATGATTAACTGAAATATGAAAAATCCATATTCATACAACACAAAGCTAAATAAGACCAGTAAACAAAGCTTGGCACTAAATATATAATCAAACACTGAAAAGAAAACATTAGTAGAAGTTCTGAGGTTAGTGTCCTGTTTAAAATTAAATAATGAAATTGACAATTTAGGTTACTAACTAAATGTACTATAATCTACTAAAATCAATTATATTTGCTACATCAGAGAGTTATCGAGTTTTAATGGATTTACAGGGTGCAGCTTTAACTACATACATTTTCCAAATGTATGTACTTTCTCCTATACAGTAAAGATTTTGCTTCAATTTCTTCTGGCTTTAGTTTAGCTAGCAGATGCAGACAAAATACTCTATATTTGGACTAGTTCATTCACAGTTGAGAAACTGAGTTGAAAGAACAGCAACATTTGTTTTTCTCTTCCAATCTATGAACAAAGGAAAGTAGAAGGGCATGAGATCTAGTAATTCTAAAAACGAAGTACAGAGGGGCCAGATTTTCCCTAGGTATTTAGGTACCTAAAGATGCATATAATACCAACTACCTGTTACCTTTTTCATCCATAGATCCTAAAGTGCTTTACAAAGGCAATCAGTATCATGGGGAAACTGATAAGCACTTCTAAAAATCACATTAAGCACTTAAGCATATCAAGAGCCTAAATAACTCCCACTGATTTGAATGGGAGTCCAGCAACCTCTTGCTCAGGTGCTTCTGAAAAATCCCACTATGCACCCTGGTGATCAGAAATAATCAACTCACTAACTACAGTTAATATTTCCTTTGTTTAAATGAGTTTTAAACATGCGTTAAACTTTTTCTTTATGTATCCAGCACATTTAAGGTAATTTTATTTAACAAAAAATTTTAAAATACTGATTTTGTAAGTTAATTCCAATTTCCATCTCACGTAGCCTGACAAATTCTAAGTTAAAAAAAACCTAAAATACATAATTCACCATTTTCTAATAGAATAAACAAAAAACTAGACTCTGAATAAACTTATGTTTAGCTATAGAATTGCTTAAACAAGGGTGTGTGAGTATCTTGTATGCCCCTAGTTAGCAAAAAGTATCAAATGTAGTGTTGTAAAGACTACATTTGGTTGCAAATATGTTTTTATGGCTATACTAACCAAAAAATAAACCTTTTCTTAGCAAAATAACTGAAGTACAAATGCAAAACACAAATTAAAAATCAATTATTTAAATGTTTGCTGCTTGCTGAGTTAAATCATGACTAAAATCATGCACTCTGGATGAAAAGCAAATTAACTAGCATCAATTAATGTAGGCAATATAATAACCAATGAAAATGATGGCAAAGTTTTTCAAAGACTTTCTATAGCTGTTCAATTCTGCAATATTCTGTACAGCAACTGTTGAACTATTATTTTAAGTTATGTCAATAACCTTAAGTCTTACTAGCCACATGAACTTTGTTATAGTGAGGGCTGGCAATTTCCCATGGAAAAACTAGTTTAGGATAGGGTGCTGGTAAATACCAGCTTAAACCTGGTTCAGAGAGAAACTGGGAAAAACTGCATCAGTATCCAGCGGGTTCAGCGAGTATAGAACAAGTCTTCTCAAACTCTAGATACATTCATTCAGAACTGAGAAATAGGCTTGGTCTATCCACTACACCAAAATTGATCTTCTGCTACAGAATGCTGTATGAACAAATGGACCTGGACACGTAATCTGCAACTCTGCATGCTTCTGATTGCTTTAATGCTTCAAGCCTACAACTTTGCATTGTCATTTTTATGTAATCGTTTGACTTTTATTTATACAATTTTAAACTGAAATGAATCATGACATATATATCTTCTTTGAGAATATACCGAACCAAAATGTATACAGACTTTCCGAAGGTCAGTATTATAAATTACATATTAATATTGCACCCACTGAAGTTTTGAGTTGTACAAGCCTGAATTAATCTACAAATCCACTGCCTTACATAACCACAACTTGAACAAGTAACTGAGATGAAGTGTAATATGGTGTGCATTCATGAAAGATTTTAAAACAGAAAACGCCTTAAACTGGGACTAACTAGTTTTTCCTGGCGCTGTAAAAACCATAATTTTATTTCCTGGTCATAGTCTACATAATATTTAGAAGAAGAATAGGCAATAGATGCAGTCGATACATCACATCTGGAATGTTACTTTCAGTTCAGAGCAGTGTTGTATTAATTCAGATGTAGTACAGGGCCAAAAGATGTTAACATAACCCAGTCACTGTCCAACATTAAAGTGTTAACCAAGGTTTGGGGATTGGTATACAAAGACTTTAACCTGCTTTGTACCATGGCAAACACCACTAAAAATCCTTAATCTTTCATTAGAGATACCAAAAAAAAAAAAGGGAAAAACAGGTAAAGCATTTGAACTATAAAGTATTAAATAAGGTTTTCATTATTTTAATGACTTTTTTGTTCCCCTCCCTTTAGCTGGAGAGTTTTAAAAGGAAAAACCCTTGTTTGACAGTCTTAGAGGGTTAGTGGAGATGGGTTGGAGCTGTTGTTGCTGCTGCTGTTAAAGTCTGATCTGGATTCATCTCTGGTGGTATTTGGAATTCAGCTGTAACTGGTAGGGATGGTGGTGTCACCTGGATCCCTCTCTAGCTTGATCTGGTCAGGACATCCCTCTTCATTAGGATGAAGGCCCGAGGCCCCAGGAGACAGTACAGGTGGCAGCCATGATAGTGAAACTCACTCAAGAAGGCTCAATTTGTGCTTCCCTATTTCCTCCCTCCCCCCCACCCCCGCCAAAAAAATTTTTTTCAGGACCCAAACAGGGAAAGATGGGTGGAATAGCCCTCCCACTTGTTGTATTGTCCACTAATTAAAATCTAATATTTGACACACTAATTTTGGTTTTATTAATTTTCAGTTCCACATTTTATTTTCCAAAAGTGATATTAAGAGTCCTTGAGTGATCATCAGGAGGCTTTTCTTGTTCAGACTAATTAAGTTTCTCTCTTGTATTTATTCCATTAACATTTGCTTTTTATAGGTCATTGTGACATTTCACAAATTTACATACTTTTTACAATTGAGCTTGCAATTACAGTAAATCTGTAGGCCCAATTATTACAACAGTACCTCAGTGCAAGAAAGATATGTAAACTGAAAGATTCAGAGAAGAGCAACAGAATTAGGGTATTGGAAAAATTTTATTATGAGATTATTTCTATGCATGATTTGGCTAAGCAGGGATACAAATACCTATAAATATTTGAAGGATGTGAACACAAATAATGAATTTAGTATGACTGAACAGCATATAAACAAACAGAATGAAACTAAAACAAGTTCCCGACAGTAACACTTGTTAAACTGGAGAACAGTTTTCAATGGAAGTTATAAATCCTATCACTTCTAACATTTAAAAGCAGAATGGACAAAGCAACAAAAAAATCATATACAGAGCAATTCCTGCCCTAAAAGGTCTATACTTCTCATATCTATAGTTATTTAATAGAATAATCACTCGAAATACTTCATGGCAGAAATTTTTTTTTTATATATTTCTTCGCTTCACACACACTCACTGAACTCTGGATAGGCTTAACTAAGGGTATGTCTACACTACGAGATTATTCCGATTTTACAGAAATCGATTTTTGGAAACAGATTGTATAAAGTCGAGTGCACGCGGCCACACTAAGCACATTAATTCGGCGGTGTGCGTCCATGTACCGAGGCTAGCGTCGACTTCCGGAGCGTTGCACTGTGGGTAGCACAGTTCCCGCAGTCTCCCCTGCCCATTGGAATTCTGGGTAGAGATCCCAATGCCTAATGGGGCCAAAAATTTGTCACGGGTGGTTATGGGTAAATGTCCTCAATCAATGCTCCCTCCGTGAAAGCAACGGCAGACAATCATTTTGCGCCCTTTTCCCTGGATTGCCCTGGCAGACACCATAGCACAGCAATCCTGGAGCCCGTTCAGCCTTTTTTCACTCTCACCGTATGTCTACTGGATGCTGCTGACAGACATGGTACTGCAGTACTATACAGCAGCATCCCCTTGCCGTTGCAAGTTAGCAAAGACTGTTACCAGCTCTATTGTACCATCTGCTGCTTTGCAAGTTGACAAAGACTGTTACCAGTCATACTGTACCGTCTGCTGCTGTCATGGGTGCTCCTGGCTGGCCTCGGTGAGGAGCATCGGGGGCGCACAGACAAAAATGGGAATGACTCCCCAGGTCATTCTCTTCTTTAAGTTTTGTCTAATGGAGAGTCAGTCCTGCCTAGAATAGAAGGCAAGCCTACTAAAGAACCAGAGAGGCAAATGGACGCTCCGGGTCAGAGCCCCAGACATCCCGCAGAAATGATGAGCTGCATGCCATTCTAGGGGGTGCCCCTGCAACAACCCCACCCATTGCTTCCCTCCTCCCCCATCCCTCCTCGGCTACCATGGCAGTTATCCCCCCATTTGTGTGATGAAGTAATAAAGAATGCATGAATAAGAAACAACACTGACTTTATTGCCTCTGCAAGTAGAGATCAAAGGGGGGAGGGGAGGGCGGCTGGCTTACAGCAAAGTAGAGTGAACCACTATTCTGCACTTGCTCAGCCTATAGCTGAAAATGGAAATCTGTGATAAGTACTAGGATAGAAGCACAGGCAGAACTGAATCTCCATTTGTGTGTGGGCCTTTGGTTGACACTGGTAAAATACAAAATGTCCCAGGATATGTATGTTGGGGGACAGTTCTAAACGGCAGCTTAAATTTTTTATTTGCAGCAAAATCTAGAGGTCTAAGTATCTGATTGAGAGCCCTGGTAGCAAGGGATAGGCGCGACCACGCGGTGCTGCTGACTGGGAGAGCAGCCTGAGGCAGAAGCCTCCAGCTGGCATGATATTCCAGGCAGGACTGACTCTCCATTAGACAAAACTTAAAGAAGAGAATGACCTGGAGTCATTCCCATTTTTGCCCAGGCACTCCCGGCCGACCTCACTGAGGCCAGCCAGGAGCACCCATGGGACTATAACGACGGATACCAGTCCTAATGTACCGTCTGCAAGGCAAGGTGATGCTGCTGTGTAGCGCTGCAGCACCGTGTCTGCCAGCAGCATCCAGTAGCCATACGGTGACACTGAAAAAAGGCAAGAAATGTTTTTTTCCCCCTTTGCTTTCATGGGAGGTGGGGTGGGGGGAGGGGGCTGACGACATATACCCTGAACCACCCTCAACAATGTTTTTGACCCTTCAGGCTTTGGGAGCTCAGTCCAGAATTCAAATGGTTTTCGGAGAGTGCGGGAACTGTGGGATAGCTACAGTCATCAGTCGCCCCTCCCTCCGTGAGCATCCATTTGATTCTTTGGCTTTCTGGTACGCTTGTCTCAGCTCCTTAAGTTTCATGCAGCACTGTGTTGAGTCCCTGTTGTGGCCTCTGTCCATCATGGCCTTGGAGATTTTTTCATATGTTTTGGCATTTTGTCTTTTGGAACGGAGTTTTGATAGAACAGATTCATCTCCCCATAGAGAGATCAGATTCAGTATCTCCTGTACGGTCCATGCTGGAGCTCTTTTTTGATTCTGGGACTGCATGGTCACCTGTACTGATCAGCGCTCCATGCTGAGCAAACAGGAAATGAAATTCAAAAGTTTGCGGGGCTTTTCCTGTCTACCTGGCCACTGCATCCGAGTTCAGATTGCTGTCCAGAGCAGTCACAATGGTGCACTGTAGGATAGCTCCCGGAGGCCAATATCGTCGAATTGCAGCCACACTAACCCTAATTCAAAATGGCAATGTCGATTTCAGTGCTACTCCCCTTGTCGGAGAAGAATACAGAAATCAATTTTAAGAGCCCGTTATATCCAAGTAAAGGGCTTTGTTGTGTGGATGAGTGCAGGGTTAATTTGATTTAACGCTGCTAAATTCGAGATAAACTCGTAGTGTAGACCAGGCCTAATGGTCTTATGTTACTTCTGAACTCCTGGAGGCTTCAGAAGCCACGCCTACTCAAACTAAGCATTGAGTTGTGAGAAAGGAGGAAGGCTTGGGGATGAGAAACAGAAAGAAAACCTCAGAACAGGGGTGAAAAAAAATAAGGGAAATAAACAGAACCCTATAGTTTTGGCATCACTAAAAATACTGTTTAAAAATCTTTGGCACTGGCACTCTGTCTCAATTTTTGTATTGTATTTATGGCACACGACTGCCAATGTCTAATAAACAAAAACTGCAGGATATAAAAGGAAATTTTCAGCCAACAATGGGGAAATAGTAGACCCAATTGTTTCCCTTCAGAGGCCATTAATTTTAAATTTAGTTACAGCCCTTAAGGTAACTTTTTTCCAAACTAGTTTAAGGAACACAAAATACAACACACAATCAATGTCCCATCTAGTCTTGATGTGATTGGCGCAATCTATATGAGGGCTGAAGGACTGATCGATCAAGGTGATCTATTCTTAAATTATAAACTTGGTGAGTGAAAGTTATCAGAAGGCACGGAAACATTCATAAGTCAGTCACCTGAGTGTCTACACTGACAGGGTTATAATGAACAACCCACAGGCATCCCTTTGAAAGAAAACTTAAGATAGAAATTCAGTTGTTTACCTGGATAACCAATTCCTTTGGCATTTGCATAGGGAACCCCAGAAGATCCAGGGCTATAAACAGGATTCATGATTTCAGTAACTGAAAAGGAAACAAGAACATAATCAGATCTACTTAGGCAGGCATATGGAGTCCCTAGAATCCTTGTAGGAGTTTAAATACAATTGGTGGGAAGGAAAGTGAACAATTCTGCCACCCAGTCCAGCCATCCACATTTTAAAGTGCAGCTAGAGAAACATACTTGTGCTGCTCCTGTATAAAAGTTTCTAAGAATGTTTTTTTCCCTGAGTCCACTAAAGGAGCGGTTACTAATGGGCAAAGTATTTCCCCACTAGTTGAGTGTATTATTTTCAAATTGTACCCATATCCCCTGCTCTCCAAGCGAATATAAAACCACTTAATTGTCTCAAACTAGCATTCACTACCATCAAAACACTGCTTCAGCTTCCCACTAGCCTTGCCTTCTCAATTTATGTGCACCTCCATCTCAATCTTGACTTTCTTCCTCCTGTTTCTCTCTCTTCCTTTACTGTAATATTACATCTGTGATACCCAAACATACTCTGCTACTGCTTCTCTTGGCAGTGTGGAGTAAGGGCTATAAAATAAATGAATCTCTTTGGCATGGGATTCTAATCTCTCAAATTTAAATTCCTGAAGCATCAATAGCCTAAGAAAAACAAAATAGCTGGAAAAAAAGGTTCTAAACTAAATGGCTCAGAATTAGTATGAAAACAGCACCACAATTCATATGTTCAAGTTTAGTCTACATCAGTACTATAAGTGCCCACATCTCAAAAGTAGCTATAATTAGTAGAAAAGCAAAAAGCTTAACAGGTACAGAAGCTAAACCATGCTCCCACTTCTAGAGCTGATATTGTAAGTCAAGGTTGAGATATTAACAAGACTGCAAGGAAGCTTCACTAATTTTTCTACTTAAAAGGGATTCCAGTCTCAAACTGTCAGTTTGGCACATTCTAAAGATAAATTTTTCTTTATTAGAGATTTTTAGAAACAAGATTATGTGTTGAGTTAATTGTACTGCTTTTAATTTTTAAAAAATTGAGTTTCTCCAAGTATGGCACATTATCCCAGTCCTGTGTTTTAAATATGTTTGCAGGTATGTCTCCTCTTTTCTGTCCATTAGTGCCAATCCTTCACTTAAAATATCTGGTAGCAAAAGAGGCATGCTACCAGAACTAACCATTCCATTATCCTTGAGTCCCTCTCTCCCTCTATTGCTTGACCTGTAAATGTTATATGAAGGGACACTACTAGTTTAGGCCCAAAACTGTCACAAAACTTTTGAGTATAGAAAGTTTATGAAGCTAAATAAAGGGCTTCAGTAACTAAAAAATTACCTGCAGCATTGAAGACTTACTGTTTTACTACTGTAAGGAAGTTAAAGTTAAACTGGCCAGTGTAGCTTCACTAGCTAACATGAATGAGTGCGAGCAATCAAACAGTATAAATAGCAAAAAGGGTCAGCCAGATTTAAGATGAGTAAAGAGTATAGTTCGTCAAAATGGTTTCTAGAACAGAGCACCATAAGCAAAGAAGCCCCTTGAACTTGTGCAAACAGAAATTTACTATGCTGTCCGCAAAACCATCTACTGTATCAAGTTTAATAGAAAATCCAAAATACCACAGAAAATGGCACTACACGAACTCAACAATTTTATCTAATAGCAATACAAACATTACCTTTTAAAAAAAAAAAAAACAGGCAAACCTCCAGCACAGAAAAATCTAAATATCACCAAGTTAAATGACAGTAACCCACAATTTACATTGACTAATATTAAGGAACATTACCTGTAGCCGCATTTACTACCTGCCAAACTATAAAGGAGCAATTTGACCTAATTCCCATTAGCAACAACATTCTACAACACTTCCTGACTCACCCACTCCTCCATGTACAAAGCTGTGGGATATTTTCCTTACAATCACAGTAAGGTTTAAGAATTAATATTTCACTAGCCTGTGCCATTTTACTTTGTCTTTTTCGCTATTTTCTGAATCAATTAACTTTCATCCACTTACACATCAGTAAATCTTTCGTGTTGTACGTTGCCTTCCTATTTCCATCTTTGTCCCCCTTTTCAATGTTTTAAGGCATTCTGCCTTTTTTGGCCTTAAAAAAAAAAACCATGAGAACCCAGCTTTCCTTTAGTCCTGGTATTTCCAAATCATGGAGTGAATGCCCTGGTAGATGGCCATTCCTCTGTACTCACACCTGCAGGGCTATCACAAATCTCTCCCTCTCTCTGGTGCCCTCAGCCCTGTGACCTCCTCTTTCAAAGTGAGACTCTCCCCAATCTCTATAGTAACTGGGAGGCAACAGTTCTAAGTTCCATGGGAGACTTCTGAGGAAGGGAAGAAGCAGTAAGAGTATTCAATGGGAATAGCAAAAAAAAAAAAAAAAACCTGCATGGTCATAAATAAGCAATAGAGCTGAAGAACATGCAACCTGGGAAAAGCTGAAAAACAAACCCAGAAGAGAATTCTAGAGAAACTGGACAAAAACAGGTGAGACAGCAGCTCCAACAGGGCATCACATCAACTGAAATGCAGAGTAAGGAGCCAGCACAAAGGGGACTCCAGAAAAGTAAGGTAAGGAACCACAGCCTTAAACTGCATCACACAGTCTCCTTATGGGAAGTACAGAGCTGTTATTAATACTATGTCAACTTCTTCCATTTCAGAGGCATCCATACTTGGAAAGTTTGTATTCATGTATCTGAATCAATGTAGGCCCATTTGTGCTAACAACAAAGGAAGCTGCAGTTGGACACGGCAAGTGTGTGTACAATTGTGGTGTTTAACCAGCAGCTTCCACCACTGGATGGAGCTATACCAGTATAGAAAAATGCTTACAAATTTTCCAAGCATGGACTGAGCCTTAGACACAACTCAACTCAGTGAAAAATAATTCTTTCCACATCTTCAGTGAAGGACCCAACTTGTTTGTGTGCTAGAAATCACGCAGTCTCCTCCTAGGGGCTGCAAACCTCCAGCCTTTTCTGTATTGCTTGTCATTTTCAGTCTATATTCAGTCATTTTATCTGTAGCTTATTCTGAAGTATGCTTGGAAATATTTAATAGGGAAAAATGTATTCTCCTCCCCCCCCCCCGTTTTTTTTTTTTGCTCAAGTTTGCCAAATCTCTCCTTTGGGCAGAGACCAACATGCAGAAAACTTCATTCCTCTACCCCCGTCCCAGCGTTCCAGGAAGCTGAGCATGCGCAGACAGGCTGCTATAGCTGAAACTGTTTTGGTTAACCTGATTTAGGTGCTTTAAAATACCTCTACAACAGTTAGAGCTGAGGACGTGTTTCTAGGATGGATCATAGGAGTTAAGAATGTATTTCTAAAATTACTTCTACACAAAGATGCATGAAAAAACAAAACTGTAAGGCTTCTAAAAAGGTTAGCAGGTTTATTATATTTAAACACAGTTTAGTATTCAAAAATCCTGCTACACCTCAATTGCAGAACAAAAACTATAACAATCTGCTAAACATTGCTTTGTATTCATTTCATTAGATGCTTCACATCACAGGAGTTGGGAAGAATCTCACCTAAACAGGCTGCTTCCCAAAGGCACAAGCTTACTATATTCCACTATACTTTCATTCAGCACCCGTCCTGTACAGTTCAAGGAAACATTCAAAATATTTAACATTTAGCTATTCTGGATCACTTTTAGAATCCACCTTGCAAATTCTAAGTTTCCACTTGAGATTTGTGTCTGTTGGTCTGTCAATATATTTCTGACTACAGTCAAACGTCTTCCCTTGCCCAACTTTACATGAGGTGTTTTCAGATTTTGCTCACTGATTTCACCTCTATGAAGCTTAACCTAGAAATGTAAAGCTTTAAATAATTCAATGAACTTCCAAAATCAGCAAATACAATGTTTAGAGACCTTTTAATTTTATAAATCAGCTCCTTCATTATCTACAATGAAAGACCAGAATTCAGGTTTCTTTTGCCCTGAAACAGCTGACATTGGCTAAAACCTTAACTACGTGGTGTTTTGCCAAGACTTCAATCACTGAGGTCCATACACTTGGGCAAACCCCTGCGCATGCTGCAGTCATGATTTACTTTATCACTACTAGGGGTTTTGCACTGGTGGAAATTTCCAACATAGGCAAGGCCTAGGAGAGCACTTCCTGTACTGTTTTAGATGTTTAGGGACACTTTGCATTTATATAGTCCCATCCAAGGACCTCAAAACACTTCAAAAATATTAAGCCTCAGCTTCCCCATGAGAAGTATTATCCCCATTTAAAAAAAAAAAAAAATGGAGGGAGAGGGATTAAGTGACTTCCCAAAATTGCACAGGAAATCTGTGACACAGGTGAGAATAGCACCCACATGTGACTTCCAGTCTCATGCCTTAGCCACAAGTCAGGCAGGAAGAAAAGTGAGCTCTGAACTCAGGATTTTGCAAATCCGTAAAGGAATTCCTTTTCAAATATGACAAATGAGAAGACTGATTTAAAAGTTTTAATAGTGGTTCTAAATTTTTTAAAGGTTGAATTGCAAAGCTGAAAAACAAACTAATATCTAAAGTCTCTATCTGCACTCGTATCTGAGAACACAAAACATTATGATTATACATTACAGTAAATTTTAAAATTACAGGAAGCAATTTAAATGTGCAGATTTACCCCATCAGTTATTAAGGCAAGTTGTGGTACAAACTGACAGGCAATGCCAAGAACCTGAGGGTTAACAAGCATCATTTGTAATTTATTTACATTATTATACCTTTTCAGAGGTACAAATACATAATGCAAAAGAGCTGGAGGATACTTTTCCTCTTTGAGAAGAATGGCAATGAATCTCCCTATATAAGAAAAATGTTACCCTACTCACTTAGTACTTCATGTAGAATTTCCATTAGTTACATCTGAAGCAAAGTCCTCTCAGACTAGCCCAGTGGTACACCAATCACACACAGAATCAGAGTTTAACAGGACCTTTTTTTGTGTGTGCCTCATGAGATAATTGAGGAGATATGTAAAAGCAGCAGATCCAAATCCAGCAGAAAACAGATCCAGACTAACACGGCCACCCCTCTGATACTTGAGGAGATATGTTATATAATTTGTGAGAAAGTACGATCGGGTAACTGACCCTCCAGTTCCTTGATAATCAAAGTCCTACAAAAACAAAACCACCACTACCCTCTCTGCTGATTTTGGGCACTTAACAGATTTTCAGGTGGAAGGGAAAAAATGAATACTTGAAGAACGAAACCACTTCAATATATATGCATACTTAAGACAACGTTTCTTCTTTCTGGTAAGTTATTAGCCTACAAGGGTTCTTTCCTAAAGTTAGTTTTCACTTTATTCTGCACACCTTTTAGAAATGAGGCAACTGACAAGTGTTGCCCACAAAGATGGAACCTAAAAACACATTTCTAATTCTTCCTGTCTTTCAGCCTGGAAGTTGAAATACATAATTAATGCCACAAAATGCAAAAGTTGGGAAGCTGTGTGTTAGTGAGACTTCTAATGGGAAGTATCATATGAAACTATATTAATTCAGACAAAATCCAGTCAAATTAGATAGCATATGCTAGTAGTAAGCATCTTAAATTGATTGTAAAATAATACATATTAAAGTACAGTTCTACTATTTATCTCTGAAGCAACAGCACGTTACTAAAGGGACAAAATTTCTCAGATGAAATAATAAAAATTTCAGCAGAAAGTTGTAATGTGTGTTTCAAACACTGCAGGGGAATGTCCAATTAAAGCACAATTCATATTTGATATTTTAAATCACGGAAACCTTTCTAGGGTTGTAGGCTTGATCACACCTTTTTTTTAAAAAATAATTCACAAACAAAATAGTAAAGCCTATTGAACATGGTACTGTTTTGATAAGCTGCACACTCAGGCGCTGCAAGCAGATTCTTCAGCATGCACTGGAAATATTAACTAACTATTATTTACATAATTTTGCTGACTCTGACCACCTGGTAGCATGCAAATGTCATTTTCATAAAGGTCCTGGCAAGACTGTCATTTAGCCTACATCAGTAGAGGACTAACAATATGTTGCAGGACAGCTTAAAACATAACCTCTTCTCTGACTTTATTCTAGGGCAGTAACTTTTGGGGGGGGGGGGGAGAGAAAACTGAGGGGCAAAATTAAAAGTAGACTTGGCCAAAGAAAGGAACATGGCTGACAACCACTGGATGCCTTGCCCATCACTTGGCCGCTAGCGTCCTCAAGGCCAAGCCATTTTGACACCTGTTACAGAAAGTGCCCAGGAGCCTCCTTTGCCTGTGGATCGTGCTTGTTGCCTGCGATGGCTGCTGGAAGCGGCCTGCCCCTTTGCTAGCGCCCGCAGGGGAGGTGGCTGGGGCCGGCAGTCACCCAGGGGTCCCATCGGCGCTGGATGCTCGGGAGGGGGCCGCTCGGAGGGGCAGTGCCAGCTACGTGCCGGGCTGCGGTATCACCGCCGGGCCGGGGAAGCGCCAGAGCCGTGCGGGGACGGCGCCGCGGGGCGCAGCCACCCCGGCCCGGGGCCTGCCCGCCTGAAGGGCAGCGCGCCCGGCCTCCCAGAGCTGGGCGGCGGGCGCTGGAGGAGGCCCCGGCGCAGCCGGGCCGGAGTCCCGCCGCTGTCACCCCCGCCCGCAGGAGGGAGGGGAGGGCAGCGCAGCGCAGCGCAGCGCAGGGGCCGGCCGCAGCCCGGGCGGGGGGGGGGGGGCGCAGCCGGGCGCGCGGAGGTAAATAAACCCCGGGCCGGAGACGACCTCCCCCTTCCTGGACATCGGCCCCGCCGGGCCCCCCAGGCCGCGGGGAGGCAGCGGCTCCAGCCCCACTCTGCACCGGGGGCGGGAGGGGTCCGGAAGCCGGCGCCATCCGCTGTCCCGCACTCACCGGGCTGCGGCGCTTCGTGGTGGCGGCTCTGGCTCTGGCGCTCGGTGTCTGCTGCGGCCGGGGGAGGGGGCGGAGCCTCGCAGTCGGAGGGGGCGGGAGCTAGAGCGGCGGCTGGGGCCTGCGCCTCCTGCTGCTGTGTCCCGGCGGCGCCTTCCCGTCCCTCTCCGGAGAGCTGCGCAGCAACTGAGCCGCCGCACGTCACTTCCGCGCGGGGGGAGGGGGCGCCCCTGGCCCTGAAGCTGCAAGGGAAGGAAAAGGAGGGTCACGTGCAAGGAAGCTGCTGAGGCGCCCCTGGCACGTGACCAGGGAGACCCCCCCAGTAAAATCATAGCCATTGGGGCTGGGCTGCTTATCACCTTTGAACTGCAAAACACCCAGCCACCCCCACAGCCCAGACAAGCCTCGGGCAACGCCGCAACCCGCCCCCCCCTTCGACAGCCACTGGTGGTATCTAGAGCAATAACACAGATGTCAGCTCAATAACATGGTTCTCTGTTCTTGGCCATCTTTCTTGAGATTATTTTTCCCCAAACTGCATTGATTGGATATAGTCACTACATGCCTGAATGTGAACACTTTGGCACATCATACGTAAAGACACTCTATTGGGTCTGTTTCTTGAATTTGTAGTTGCTGTTTCCAGCCATTTCTTATTTTTAGCAGCAACATCTTAGCATCTTTAGCTGGATGCAGCAACTTTTAACATTCAATATCCAGTGTATTGTGATAATAATGAATAGCTTTTAGACCTACATTAAAAAAATGGCAGATTAAATTATTTTTCTGGCAACTGGCAAATCCATAAAAAGAACATAAGAATGGCCATACTGATTCAGACCAAAGGTCCATCTAGCCCAGTAACCTCTCTTCCAACAGTGGCCAATGCCAGGTGTCCCAGAGGGAATGAACAGAACAGGTAATCCTCAAGTGATCCATCTCCTGTCGCCCATTTCCAGCTTCTGGCAAACAGGCTAGGGACACCATCCCTGCCCATCCTGGCTAATAGCCATTGATTGATTTATCCTCCATGAATTTCTCTAGTTCTTTTTTGAACGCTGTTATAGTCTTGGCATTCACATCATCCTCTGGCAAGGAGTTCCACAGGTTGACTGTGTGTTGTGTGTAAAAATACTTCCTTTTGTTTATTTTAAACCTGCTGCCTATTAATTTCATTTGGTGGCCCTAGTTCTTGTGTTATGAGAGGAGTAAATAACACTTCCTTGTTTACTTTCTCCACACCAGTCATGATTTTATAGAACTCTGTCATATCTCCCCTTATTCGTCTTTTTTCCAAGCTGAAAAGTCCCAGTTTTATTAATCTCTCCTCATATGGCAGCTGTTCCATACCCCTAATCATTTTTTGTTGCCCTTTTCTGAACATTTTTCAATTCCAATATATCTTTTTTGAGATGGGGCTACCACATCTGCATGCACTATTCAAGATGTGGGTGTACCATGGATTTATATAGAGGCAATAGGATATTTTCTGTCTTATTATCTATCCTTTTCTTATTGATGCCCAATATTCTGTTCACTCTTTTGACTGCCACTGCACATTGAGTGGATGTTTTCAGAGAACTATCCACAATGACTCCAAGATCTCTTTCTTGAGTGGTAACAGCTAATTTAGACCCCATCATTTTATATGTATAGTTGGGATTATGTTTTCTAATGTGCATTACTTTGCATTTATCAACATTGAATTTCAGCTACCATTTTGTTGCCCAGTCACTCAGTTTTGAGAGATCCTTTTGTGGCTCTTTACAGTATGCCTGGGACTTAACTATCTTGAGTAGTTTTGTATCATCTGAAAATTTTGCCACCTCACTATTTACCCCGTTTTCCAGATCATTTATGAATATGTTGAATAGGACTGGACCCAGGACACACGGGGAACACCACAATTTCCCTCTCTCCATTCTGAAAACTGACTATTTATTCCTACCCTTTGTTTCCTATCTTTTAACCAGTTACCAATCCATGAGAGGCCCTTCCCTCCTATCCCATGACTACTTACTTTGCTTAAGAGCCTTTGGTGAGAGACCTTGTCACAGGCTTTCTGAAAATCTAAATACACTATATCCACTGGATCCCGTTGTCCACACACTTGTTGACCCCCTCAAACATTTAGTGAGGCGTGATTTCCCTTTACAAAAACCATGTTGACTATTCCCCAACAAATTATGTTCATCTATGTGTCTAACAATTTTGTTCTTTACAATAGTTTCAAAATCCGGCCAGACCACTCAAATGCTGGCCAGGAGGTAACCCTTGCTGGAAGGGGCCTGGGGAGGTCAGCTAGTCCAGCCCCTGTGCTGAGACAGGACCCCCACCCCCAGTCCATCCCTGATGGGGTTTGCCTACAGGGTTCAGGAACAATTTTATAGTTTGGAGGGGTTGCTAATAATGGAAACCATCTATTTGGTGTTTGTTATTACTACTTCAAGCTAAAGGGTACGACAGCACCCCCAGTTCCAGCACCACTGTGTGTCCAACCTCTGCTTCAAAACCTCCAGTGGTGGGGGCTCCGCGACCTCCCTTGGAAGCCTGGTCCAGTGCTTGTAACTATCCTTAGAGTTAGAGACTTTTCCCTAATATCTAACCTAAATCTCCCTTGCTGCAGATTAACTTATTACTTCTTGTCCTACCTTCAGTGGATGTGGAGAACAATTAAGCCCAGTCCTCTTTATAACAGTCCTTAACATAATGGAAGGTTGTTATTAGGTCCCCCTCAGACGTCTTTTCTCAAGACTAAACAAGCCCTGTTTTTGTAACCTTACCTCATGGGCCAGGTTTACTAAACTTTTTATCATTTTTGTTGCTCTAGACTCTCTCCAATTTGTCCACCTCTTTTTGAAATTGTGGCTCCTCCAAAGTGCTTGTAATTCTTTCCGGCTTGAACAATGAGGAGTCCGGTGGCACCTTAAAGACAAACAGATTTATTTGGGCATAAGCTTTTGTGAGTAAAAAACCCACTTCTTCAGATGCATGGAGTTCTGATGAAGTGGGTTTTTTACTCATGAAAGCTTATGCCCAAATAAAACTGTTAGTCTTTAAGGTGCCACCAGATTCCTTGTTGTTTTTGTGGATACAGACTAACACAGCTGCCCCTCTGATACTTGCTTCCCAGCTTGGTGTCATTTGCAAATTTTATAAGCGAACTCTCTACTCTATTATCCAAGTCACTAAATGAAAATATTGACTAGTACCAGATCCATGTCTGTCCCTGCAGGACCCCACTACATATGCCCTCCCAATTAACAGCAAACCATTGATAATTATTCCTTGAGTACGGTCTTTCAATCAGTTTAGCACCCATCTTTTAGTAATTTCATCTAGACCATATTTCCCTAGTTTGCTTATGAGAATGTCATTCAGGACTGTATCAAAAGCCTTACTATCTATGTATATCATGTCTACTGCTTCCCCCAACCCACTGAGCCAGTGTCCAATAAAAAAAGAACACCGAGTTAGTTTGGTGTGATTTCTTCTTGATAAATCCATGTTGACTATTCCCTTATAACCCTATTATCCTTCAGGTGCTTATAAACTGATTAATAATTTACCCCAATATCTTTCCAGGTATTGAAGTTAGGCTGACTGGTCTATAATTTCCGAGGTCCTCCTTGTTCCCCTTTTTAAAGACAGGTACTGTTTGCCCTTCTCCAGTCTTCTGGGACCTCTCCTGTGCTACATACTATCTCAAAAATAATTGCTAAGGGCTCCAAGATTGCTTCAGCTAGTTTCTAAAGTACCCTAGGATGAATTTCATCAAGCCCTGCTGACTTGAATACATCTAATTTATCTAAATATTCTTTAACCTGTTCTTTCCTTATTTTGACTTATTCCTTCCTCCGGTTGTTAATATTAATTGTGTTGAGTATCTGGTCATCATTAACCTTTTTAATGGAGACTGAAGCAAAATAGGCATTAAGTACCTCAACTTTATTCATGCCATCAATTATTAGCTCTCCTTGCCTTCTAAGTAGAGGACCTACGTTTTCCTTTGTCTTTCTTTTGCTCCTAATGTATTTAAAGAACCTTTTCTTATTGCCCTTTACGTCCAGCACCAGATGTAACTCATTTTGTGCCTTAGCCTTTCTGATTTTATCCCTGCACACTTGTGCTGTTATTTTGTACTCCTCCTTATCAATTTGGCCATGTTTCCACTAGTTGTAGGGTTCCTATTTGATTTTCAGGTCATTAAAGAGCTCCTTATGGAACTATATTGGCCTCTTACTATTCTCCCTATCTTTCCTTTGCATTTAATAAGATTGCAGTTGCACCTTTAATATGGCCTTCTTGAGGACTACCAGCTCTCTGAACTCTTTTCCCTTAGATTTTCTTCCCATAGGACCTTACCTACCAGTTCTCTGAGTTTATCACCCAAATTAATGCATCTGAAGAAGTGTTTTTTTACCCACGAAAGCTTATGCCCAAATAAATCTGTGAGTCTTTAAGATGCCACTGGACTCCTCATTGTTTTTATGGATACAGACTAACATGGCTACCCCGCTGATACTTGTCACCCAAATTGCCTTTTACCTTCGGATTCAATAGCAATTCCTCTCTGTTGATGAGAATCAAGTCTTAAATGACTCTTCCCCCTCCGCCCACTCAGTTACTTCCTCCACTTTCTGTAACAAAAATTTGTCCCTGATACATTCTGTATTACTTTCCCAACAGATGTCTGGATAGTTAAAGTCCTTCTGTAGCAGGGTGGACCCCTGCTCTGGCCCTGAAGGAAGGGGCTTTAGGCTGGGGCAAGAAGCCTGGGCTGATGAGGGAAAGTAGGCTCAGCTGTGGCCATGCTACAATCAGGCCCAGCTGGCCCTTATAAGAAGGCCAGAGACACCAGAAGCCCAAGACAGTCTTCCTCTGCTTGAAGAAGGAGAAGGGCCTGGCTGCAAGGAGCTATAGACAAAGTACCTGAGGGGAGCAGGGCTCGGGACAGGCTGGGGAGCCTGGAAAGCCCCAGGCGGCGGCCTAGCATTGGGCTAACAGGTACTGGGGGTTGCAGAGGGCAGCCCAGGGGTAGGCCAAGGCAGCAGGTCCAAATCCTCCTTGCCAGTGATGAGTAGGCTGATACTGCAGTCTGCCCCAGGACGTGGGGCTAGACAATGACTGGCAGTAGCCATACACTGAGGCAAGCTGGGGATAGAGGGTGGGGGTTCCCTGAGAGGGGAGACCCTGAGAGAAAGGGGTTACTGCTGGGGGGCAGCACCCCATGTAAAAGGGCACCAGGGTCTGGGGGGGACTCAGGACCAGAGAACAGGCAGATCACTGGCCTGCAGAGGGCGCTCTGGGCTGGAAACTGAGCTAATTCCCCGGGATCACCAGCAGGAGGCACCGCAGGGGTGAGTCTGACCCATTACACCTTCATTACTACCAGGCCCTGCATTTGGAATAGCTGAGCTGGGAAGTGCGGCCTTCTCCCCCACTCCCTTCTGAGGATGGTCTCCCTGAGGAGAGAGGCCCATGGAAGAGCCCAGCACTGCTGCCCCCTGGCATGTTCCCTCACGCTTGATGGGGGCAAGGGATGACTCCCTGGTAAGGGATGATGGGGAGGCCTTGTCGGGGGAGAGGACAGCCCCAGGCAAGGCACAGCTATCCTCTGTGGGTCTCTGAGAGCTAGGCCTGATTCCATACAAACCCCCCCACTTCACAGAATGAGGGGTTGCCCATTGGACACTCAAAAGGTGGGAAGTTTGCAGGTGTCCTTAACCGTCCGCTGCCACTCATGACAATGGCCCCAGTTATATGGTCACATGCAGCTTCTCACATCGCACCACAGCATCTCAGTCTTTTCTGCCATGATCCTCCCATGAGCTCCACTGCTTGCCATCTGCATACTGCCTGTGCTTAGCTCATGACAGGATTGCGGCCTTAGGAACATATGCTGGATCTTTTACACAAGACTACTCTGTACACCATGCAGACCAAGTCTGGGACAGTTTGTACTTGCAACCTTAGCTCTGGATTCTCCTGAGTTTTGGTAATTTAACTGTGCAACCATAACATTCATAGAATCATAGAAATGTAGGTCTCGAAGGGACTGGAGACAGCCATTCCCCCCATGCTGAGGCAGGACCAAGTAAACCTAGAACATCCCTGACAGGTGTTTGTCCAACCTGTTGTTAAAGTCTCCAGTGACAGGGATTCCACGACCTCTTTTGGAAGCCTATTCCAGAGCTTAGCTATCCTTAAAGTTAGAAAGTTTTTCTAATATCTAACCTAAATTAAGCCCATTACGTCTTGTTGTACCTTACCTACATCCAGTTAGCATAATTCTTTTTTATGGACTTCCCTAGGTTTTGGGTTTTTCTTTTTTAGTTTTTATCTAGGTAAATGTACAAAATCTGTATCCCAGCAGGATGTTAGGAAGTGCTGTGTTGATGGATCAGATGTGATGTGAAACTGAGCCCTTGATCCTTTGTAGTCATTAAGGATCACATGACATTTTTCATAAGAAATATGATCTAACTTTTGTCCTAGCCATATTACACTTCAGCTAATTATGGCTACCTTCCCAAATTCACCCTGCAATTTCAATTCAATATACTATTCATCTTCATTTCCTGCCCTAAACTGTTGCTTGTTGTTGCTGTACACTGTTTAAAACAGATTACCTTTTGATTTTAAGAACCGATATATCCTGTTTAGGAACACAGAAATTGCCAAAATGAGTCAGAGCAGTGATCCATCTACTCTAGTATCCTGTCTGTGACAGTGACCAGTACCTGATGCTTCAAGAAACCCTGTGAAGGTCAATTATGAAATCACTTAGCCATGTAGGAAAGATTCTTGCTTATTCCAAGGTAATTAGTTGTTGAGTTATGCCATAAATCATGAGTATTTATCTCTTTTCTGAATATATCTAATGTAACAATGGGTGTTTTAATTATCTATTGAAGTGTCTTATCAATCTCAAATCTTAAAAGTCCAATCTTCAGCTAGTGTAAATTGTCATAATTCCAACTGAGCTGTGACAATTTACACAAATTGAAGATCTAGCCCATAGCATGAATATCTTGTGACTGAGTCCCACTGGATAATTACACATTGTGTAAAAAGTATTTCCTTTCAGATACTAATTAGAAGGATTATGACTTAACATGGAATCTTGTAAAAGGTATTTTTGTTCATCATTCTGAGTAATTCATAGATTTTAGAGCCACAAAGGGCCAGGGTGGAATGATTTAAATCAAAGGACTTTAAATCACCAATTTTAATCATGATTTAAATCAATAAGCAGGAAACCTTGATTTAAATTATCAATTTTAATCATGTTTTTAATTTGTACTTTATAGTTATTTTCCTAAAGAAATATTGAGTCTCATTAGTTTGCAACCATTAAAACTAGGGCTGTCAAGCCACTAAAAAAATTAATCTTGCTGTTAAACAATAGAAATCCAAAAATATTTAAAATAAATGGCAGTTTACTACATTTTCAAATGTAGTAATTTCAATTACAACACAGAATACAACATGTACAGTGCTCACTTTATATTTATTTTTTATTACAAATATTTGCACTGTAAAAAACAAACAAAACATGTTCAATTCACCTCATACAAGTACTGTAGTGCAATCTCTTTACAATGAAAGTTAAATTTACAAATGTAGAATTATGTAAATAAAACTGCATTCAAAAATAAAACAATGTAAAACTTTAGCATCTACAAGTCCACTTAGTCCTACTTCTTGATCAGCCAATCACTCAGACAAACAAAGTTGATTACAATTTGCAGGAGATAATGCTGCCTGCTTCTTGTTTACAATGTCACCTGAAAGTGAGAACAGGAGTTTGCATGGCACTGTTGTAGCTGATGTTGCAAGATATTTAAGCTATTTAAGCTGGCATTGCAAGATGCGCTAAAGATTCATGTTACTTCATGCTTCAGCCACCATTCCAGAGGACATGTGTCCATGCTGCTGATGGGTTCTACTTTATAATGATCCAAAGCAGTGCAGACTGATGCCTGTTCATTTTCATCATATGAGTCAGATGCCACCAGCAGAAGGTTGATTTTCTTTTATGTTTTGGGTTCTGTTTCTGTAGCAGAGTGTTTCTCTTTTAAGACTTCTAAAAACATGCTCCATACTTCCTCCCTCTCAGATATTGAATGGCACTTCAGATTCTTAAACCTTTTGCTATTTTTAGAAATCTCACATAGGTACCTTCTTTGCTTTTTGTCAAATCTGCTGTGAATGTGTTCTTAAAACGAACATGTGTTAGCAGTCTTGGGTGATGACCTATAACATGAAACATATGCAGAATGCGGGTAAAACAGAGCAGGAAACATACAATTCTCCCCCACAAGGAGTACAGTCACAAATTTAATTGACACATTATTTTTTAATGAGCATCATCAGCATGGAAGCATATCCTCTGGAATGGTGGCCGAAGCATGAAGGGGCTTACGAATGTTTAGCATATCTGGCATGTAAATACCTTACAACACCAATTACAAAAGAGCCATGCGAATGCCTGTTCTCTCTTTCAGGTGACATTGTAAATAGGAAGCAGGCAGCAGTATCTCCTGTCAATGTAATCAAACTTGTCTTAGCAATTGGCAAAATAAGAAATAGGACTGAGTGGACTTGTAGGCTCTAAAGTTTTACACTGTTTTGTCTTTGAGTGCAGTTATGTAAACAAAAAAAATCTGCATTTGTATGTTTGCACTACAGTACTTGTACGAGGTGAATTGAAAAATACTTTCTTGTTTTTACAGTGCATATATTTGTAATAAAAATATAAAGTGAGCACTGTGCACTTTGTATTCTGTGTTGTAATTGAAATCAATATTGAAAATGTAGAAAAACATCCAAAAATATTTAATACATTTTAATTGGTATTCTATTGTTATAGGTACAATTAATTGTGATTAATTTTTTTGAGTTAATTGCGTGAGTTAGCTGCAATTAATTGACAGCCCTAATTAAAACATGTCCTTTGTGACTAAATATAGTCTTTACACCAAATTACACGAAATTTAGTGCTTTTTGCTTACTAGGAGCATATACTATATATATACACATTTACTGAAGAAATTGTATAGCTTATCTTATCGTTATTCAGATTCTTTTTTAAATATATTTTTCTATGTTAGAAAATGGTGATTTACTAGATGATGATTAATTGTTTACCTGTGATTTGTGTCAAGCTCTAATTGGATGGAAATTAACATTCAATTAAAAATACACAAACAGCATCTTAATTTTTTATTAAGCAAAAGTACATTAAAAGTGCTGGAAATATAAAAACAGTTTATCAAAACATGTTTTGCATTTGAAATTGATTTATTAAACAAAGCAAGTATTATCTGCCATTAATTAATTAAACTGATTGTTTCTGGGCCCCATATCCTTCAAGATTTTAGAACTAGTAGATCTTGTCCTTTCACACCTAATTTTTATTCATAGATTGGAAAAGGAAAACCAGTTAGCCTGCTTTTTCTACTTCCAATTGGTTTCTTTACTTCAAATGAAGTAATCATTGAACTGAGCTAGTTGAATAAACTGAAATGAAGAATATATTTTCTCCACTTGCAGAAGTGGTTATTGCTGGCAAAAGCTGGTTTAGCACTTCAACAAACTCTGGTTCCAGGTACTTAGCCAATGATTTACACCAGTTCAGTGGTCTGACTTTCTTTACAAATTGGCAGCAAACATGCTGTTTAATTTTTTTTAAATTTAATGTAAGTGATTTTAACAGATTATAATATGTTTGAGCCTTACCATAGGTTATCAGAATTTAAAACAGGTTTATTAATAAAACTGCATTTAATTTAAATTTTAAAAATCCAATTTAAATTTTTAAGAAATCATTTTTTCAATTCACCCTGCAAAAGGCCATTATGATCATCTAGTGTGATCTCCCGCATAAAACAGGAGTAATTGCTGCATCAGGCCTATAACATCTGTTTGAGCTATAGCATATCTTTTAAGAATGATGGCCAGTTTTGTCAAAGACTGCAAGTGACAGAGAATCCATTGTGTCCCTTGATGTTAATTTTCCTGACTACTAAAATTTTGCACCTTATGTCTAATTGGAATTTGTCTAGCTTCAGCAACTAACCATTGGGTCTCATTATGTCTCCTTCTGCTAGTTAAAAGTGGTCTACTAACAGAAATCTCTTCCCCATGTAGATTGTGATCAAGTCACCTATGAACCTTCTCTTTGCTAAACTAGATTGAGCTTATTTTGTCTGTTGCTATCAGGAAGGTTTCTCAGACCTATGAGCATTCATTTAGCTCTTTTCTGAATCCTTTCTAATTTTTTTCTACATCCTTTCTGAAGTGCTGACACAAGAACTTGGCACGGTATTCCAGTAATTGCCTCACTAATGCCTAGGGTTGCCAATTTTGGTTGGCTGTATTCCTGGAGGTTTCATCACATGACATACTCTTTAATTAAAGATTAATCTTGAATTCCTGGGGACTCTAGAGCAATCCTGTAGGGTTGGCAACCCTACTAATGCCATAGACAATGGTAATACCACTTCCCTACTACTATATGACATTACCCTGATTATACAACCAAGGATTGTGTTTGCCCTTTTAACTTCCACACTGGAAGCTGATGTTCAGTTATCTACTGCTCAGTTGGTTAGTTACTGTGACCACTAAATACTTTTCAGAGTCTCTGCTTTCCAGGGTGCAATCTCCCATCTTGTAAGTGTGACTTACATTCTTTGTTTCTTTCATTTAGCTGTTTTAAAGTGCATATTGTTAAAATTCATGTTGCTCACCTTTCCCAGCAAGACTGGTTGGTCTGTATAATTGACCTGTCCCCATTATTATTTCCCACTTTACCAATTTGTCTTATCTGCAAACTTTACCATCAATGATTTTATATATTCTTCTATTTTGATATTATATTAGGAAAGCATTTAATGTACTTTAAATGGTCTTTTCTTGTATTTTAAGAAATAAGGAGACGCCAGCACCATGTGACCAGCCAGCTCACTGCAGACTGCCAGGAAGTGCTCTGCGGGCTATTGGTGTTCCACAGACCACAATTTCAGAACACCTGAAATAGGCTGAAATCTGATTTAAACCGATAACAAAGTCTTCCAAATTGTCTTAAAACAAATTCAATTATTTTAAACTAATTTGTTCCTTTGTCTACTTCTCCAACAGCAATATCTGTGGGTATGGCTACACTATGAAATTAGGTCGATATTATAGAAGTCGATTTTTAGAAATTGATTTTATACAGTCGATTGCGTATGCCCACACTAAGCGCATTAAGTCGGCGGAGTGCATCCTCACTGCTGTGGCTAGCATTGACTTAACGGAGCGGTGCACTGTGGGTAGCTATTCCACAGTTCCCGCAATCTCCACCGCCCATTGGAATTCTGGGTTAAGCTCCCAATGTCTGATAGGGCAAAAACATTGTCGCAGGTGGTTTTGGATACATGTCGTCAGTCGCCCCTCCCTCCGTGAAAGCAATGTCAGACAATCGTTTCGTGCCTTTTTCCTGTGCAGACACCATACCTCTGCAAGCATGGACCCTGCTCATCTCAGCTCACTGTCACCGCTGCTGTTGTGTCCTAGGTGCTGCTATCAGCAGACGGTGCAGTAAGACTTCTATGTCATCATTCACCGCTTCCGCTGCAACTCTGCTCCCCTGCTCTTGTAAATGTGTTCAGTCTCAATAGCAAATTTCTCCAGAAATCTGTGCAGTGCTAACTGTTGTCGTCCACTGCTTCTGCTGCAACTCTGTTCTCCTGCAGACACCATATCATGGCAAGCATAGAGCCCACTCAGCTCACTGTCACTGCTGCTGTTGTGATTGTGAGCATTGTAAACACCTCATGCATTATACTTGAGTATATGCAGAACTGGGCTAAGAGACGCCAGCACGAGGAGGATTTTGATGAGGACATTGACACAGACATTCCTGAAAGCATGGGCTGTGGCAATTGGGACATCATGGTGGCACTGGGGCTGGTTGATACAGTGGAACACCGATTCTGGGCCAGGCAAACAAGCACAGACTGGTGGGACTGCATAGTGTTGCCGGTATGGGATGATTCAGTGACTGCAAAACTTTCACATGCGTAAGACCACTTTCCTGGAACTCTGTGAGTTGCTTTCCCCCACCCTGAAGATGAGAGCTGCCCTGACCATTGAGAAGTGAGTGGCGATAGCCCTCTGGAAGCTTGCAATGCCTGACTGCTACCGGTCAGTCGGGAATCAATTTGGAGTGAGCAAGTCTACTGTGGGGGCTGCTGTGATCCAAGTAGCCAGTGCAGTCATTGATATGTTATCAAGAGTAGTGACTCTGGGAAATGTGCAGGTCATACTGGATGGCTTTGCTGCAATGGGGTTCCCTAACTGTGGTAGGGCGATAGACGGAATGCATATCCCCATCTTGGCACCGGACCACCTTGCCAACCAGTACATAAACCACACAGGGTACTTCTCAGTGGTGCTGCAAGCACTGGTGGATCACAAGGGATGTTTCACCGACATCAACATGGGATGGCTGGGAAAGGTGCATGACGCTTGCATCTTTAGGAACTCCGGGCTGTTTGAGCAGCTGCAAGAAGGGACTTACTTTCCAGACCAGAAAATTACCATTGGGGATGTTGAAATGCCAATAATTATCCTTGAGGACCCAGCATATCCCATGGCTCATGAAGCCCTACTCAGGCAGCCTGGACAGTTGTAAGGAGCAATTCAACTATAGGATGAGCAAGTGCAGAATGGTGGTAGAATGTGCCTTTGGACGTTTAAAAGCTCGCTGGTGCTGTTTGCTGACTAGGTCAGACATCAGCGCAACCAACATTCCCATTGTTATTGCTGTTAGCTGTGTGCTCCATAATATCTGTGAGAGTAAGGAGGAGACATTTATGGCAGGGTGGGAGGTTGAGGCAAATCGTCTGGCATCCGATTATGAACAGCCAGACGCCAGGGTGATTAGAAGAGCACAGCAAGGCACGCTGCATGTCAGAGAGGCTTTGACAACCAGTTTCATGACATGGCCAGGCTTCGATGTGATAGTTGTGTGTGTTTCTCCTTGATGCAAACTCACCCCCTTTGTTGATTTTAATTCCCTATAAGCCAACCCCCCCACCCTTGGAAATAAAGTAGCTATTTTTAATTCTTTAATAATTAAAAAAAAAATTAGATAACGGACAAGGTAGCCCGGGTGGGGTGGGGGAGGAGGGAAGGACAAGTCCACATTGTTTATTGTAGCCAGACTACAAATCAAACTGCTTGAATGACATCCTTCTGTTGCTTGGGCCATCCTCTGAAGTGGAGTGGCTGGGTGCCCAGAGCCTTCCCCCCCACATTCTTGGGTGTCTGGGTGAGGAGGCTATGGAACATGGGGAGGAGGGTAGGCTGTTATACAGTGGATGCAGTGGGGATCTGTGCTCTTGTTGGCTTTCCTGCAGCTCCAACACATGCTTCATCTTGTCGGTTTGCTCCCCCAACAGACACTTCAGCATGTCCGTTTGCTCCCCCATTAGCCTCAGCATTGTGTCCTGCCTCCGCTCTTCGTGCTCACTCAATTCTTTCCTGGCCTCTGCCACTGAATGCCTCCATGCATTGAGTTGTGCCCTATCAGTGCGGAAGGACTGCATCAGCTCGGAAAACATGTCATCGCAAGTGCTTTTTTTCACCTTCTAATCTGTGAAAACCACAGAGATTGAAATGATAGAGGGAGCATGGAAACATTTGCACCCGGGGGAGATAAAAACAGAGAGTAAAATTGGGTTGGCTTCTTACACCTTCATAACATGTGGGAATGTTTTCAAACTGCAGCGCCCTCCTTTCCCAGAGCAAGCAATGGGTTGAGTTTTCCATTTAAAAGGAGGGGCTGCAGTATTCGAGTAGATGTGCAGCACACACCTACTCCCACCCCACTGTGTGGCTATTCTCTGGGATGATCCCTTTTAGCCAAGCAAAAACAGCCCAGCATGAACGGGGTCCTTTTACTGTTCCCTTACAAAAATTCCCCTATTTCAACCAGGTGACCATGAACACTATTGCTTTTAAACCCTGTGCTGTGGTTACAAATGTGCACTCACCAGAGGTGCCTTCTCTGGCTTCAGGGTCGGGGATCCTGGCTTGGGAGGGTATTGGCTCCAGGGTGATGAAAAGTTCCTGGCTGCTGGGGAGAACGGATTGACTCTTTGCCTGCTGTGCCTCCTCCTTCTCCTCTTCCTCATCTGCAAAATCCTCCTCTGTGTTCCATGAGACTCCCCCCTTGCAGGTGTTCATGGACAGTGGTAGGGTCCCCACCTAGAATGCCAACCAGCTATTCATAGAAGTGGCATGTGTGGGGCTCTTACCTGGAGTGACCGTTTGCCTCCTTTGTCTTTTGGTAGGTGTCATAAACAGCTAGTTAAGGGTTAAGGTCTCTTTTACCTGTAAAGGGTTAACAAGCTCAGTAACATGAGGAACACCTGACCAGAGGACCAATCAGGGACAAGATAATTTCAAATCTCTGTGGAGGGAAGTTTTTTTTTTCTGTGTTCTTTGTTTTGAGTTGAGTCTCTCTTGGGAGTTAAGGGAGTCCAGACATCTTAATCAAGTCCTCCCAGGTTTCTGCAGTACTTTTCATCTATTCAGTCTAGTGAGTATTAGAAAGGCGTACTAGTATTATAAGTTTATTTCTACATTTGCAATTGTGTGTTTTGCTGAAGGAATCTCTTTATTTCTATTGCTGTTACTTTGCTTTTACTGAGAAAGAAACGGGGAGGGGGAATTCTCTCCAGGTTTATAGGTTAGACTCTGTGTATTGTTCCATCCTGGTATTACAGAGATAGTGTACTTTCTTTTTGTTCTTTTAATAAATTCTTTTCTTTTCTTTGGACTTGGTTAATTCCTTCTCTTGTGGAAATTCAGGGGAAGGGGGCGGGGAAGAGTGAGTTCCTCCTGGGTTTGATTCACAGAGTTGAATCGGTGTGTATCTCTCCGGAGTAGGCTAGGAGAGAGAGGGAGGGGGGAAGTGGGCTGCTTCCCTTTGTGTTGAGATTCAGGGAGATTGAATCTGTGTTCCCCAGGGAGAGTTTTGGGGGAACAGGCAGTGTGTTATCCACTTTAAACGTAACTGGTGGCAGCAGGACCAGATCTAGACTAGGATTAGTTTAGAGGAGCTCATGCAGGTCCCCATCTTGGAACCCAAAAGCTCCAAGTGGGGGAGAAAACCTATGACATGGTGAGCAGCGGTGACGGATTTTTCTGAACCTGAGAGCTATTCTCTTCTCCTAAAGCAGGAATGCAGGTTAGGAGGGAGAAATACCCCAAAGGCAAACAGACAAGGTTTTTCTAACAAAGGATTGTTAGGAGTTTCAGTTAGGCTGGCTGAACGGAATAAGGGTTTTCTAGCAAGGCTTTTGTTAGAAGAGACCCCTACTGAGAGATACTTAGAATTTGCAAGAGGCACTTGCTAGACCGGTTTGTTTAGTGCTGTGAAGAGGAGGGGGACTTTTTTTTTCTCTTTCTCAGTCTACAGCACAGTTGGTAGCTGTGAACCAGCTACATCAGCATAACACCAAATGGAAATACAGAGTTTTTGTTTCTTTTCTATTCAGTCTATCCGGGAATAGAAAGGGGTAGGAATTGGGGGAACGCAGTTCACTGACTGCAGAGGGGTGTGGCCAGCACCAGCAAGCAATGCAGTTCACTGACTGCAGAGGGGTGTGGCCAACACCAGAAAACAGAAACAATAAGTGCCAAGGACACATCTAAACTGGAAACAAGACAAAAAGAACTGCAATTAAAAGAACAGGAATTACAATTAAAACTCCAGGAGATGGAAATAAACGAAAAAGCCAAAGAGGCTGACCACAAAAGAGAGCTGGAGAAGCAAGAGGCTGACCACAAGAGGGAGATGGAGAAACTACAAGCCAGAGAGGCTGACCACAGGAGACAAATGGAGTTAAAAGAGAGAGAACTAGAAATCCAGAAGCAGGCTCTGGAATTAGAAAAGGCTAAGCAGAATGTTCCTGCCAACCCCAACAACCCTCCTCCAGGCACTGTTCCCCACCCCAAGATATTTCCCACCTACAGGGCAGGTGATGACACTGAGGCCTTCTTGGAAAATTTTGAAAGAACCTGCCATGGGTACAGCATCCCTGAAGACCAGTACATGATAGAGCTGAGGCCACGGCTCAGTGGATCCTTAGCAGAAGTGGCAGCTGAAATGCCTAAGGAAAACATGAACAATTATAACCTGTTTCAAACAAAGGCCAGAATCGGGATGGGGCTAACACCTGAACATGCCCGTCGGCGGTTCAGAGCCCTAAAATGGAAACCAGATGGGTCATTCCCCAGACATGCCTACTACATTAGGAATAATTGGAATTCCTGGATGTCAGGACTAAACATTCAATCTCTAGAAGACCTGGCCCATCTGATGCAAATGGAACAGTTCTTAGATGGTGTTCCTGAGGAAATAGAACGGTACATCTTTGGGTTTTTTATTTAGGATGTAACAGAGGCAGGGGAAATTGGGGGCGAATGGATGGACCTAGCAGAAAAGAAAAAAGCTACCACCCAGGGGAGCGAATCTAACAAGGGACAAACTGACAATAAATCCTACCACCGGGGGCCAATCAAGACCCCAGCTACAACCCAAGGAAAACCTCAAACCACCTACAGTCCCACCTCACCAGTCTCCAGCAACCCACCTCGGCCCAGTGACCCGTCAGCTGTGCGATGTTTTAAATGTAATGAACTGGGACACATAAAGGCCAAATGCCCCAAAAACACCAATAGAGTACAGTCCATTACACCATCATCACACCAAGGATCCCCAGGCCCAGATATCTCTCAAATACCCCCGAAGCGCAGGGAAACCTTGAGAGTGGGCGGGAAAAAGGTTACCGTGTGGAGAGACACCGCGGCAAACGTGTCAGTTATCCACCAGTCCTTAGTGGACCCAAAATTCATCAACCCAGAGGTCAAAATCACAATTTCTCCATTCATGTCAAAATCTGTAACCTTACCTACAGCTGAATTGCCTGTCCAGTACAAGGGCTGGTCAGGAAAGTGGACTTTTGCTGTCTATGACAATTATTCCATCCCCATGCTACTGGGGGAAGACTTGGCCAACCATGTGCAGCTGGCCAAGAGGGGGGGAGTGGTCACCCGCAGCCAGGCCAAACAAGCTTCCACTACCATCCCTGTTCCTGAGCCGTCCACCACAACCCCGTCTGTGTTACCAGAGACCCAGACGGAGGTGGTGGAACCGGATCCCCTACCAACAACTACAGCAGCCATAGTACATCCAGTCCCAGGATCGGAACTGGAAGAGCAACCAGCGGCAAAACCAGCGCCAGCACTGACCCCAGCGCATCCAACTCCACCGCCAGAGGGCGCCAACGGGCCCGAACTGGCAGAAGCAGCAGACAACCCTACCCAAGAGGCTCAGCCAGAGCCTGAAATATCACCTAGTGCACCAGCGGAGAGAGGTCCACAGGCAACGGAAACAACCTCATCACCTACATCGCTTCCAGAGGGATCAAGCCCAAGTCCACAGTCTACGGAGGAACTGGTGTCTCCAGCCTCAAGGGAACAGTTCCAGACTGAGCAGGAAGCTGATGACAGCCTTAAAAAAGCATGGGCAGCGGCACGGAGCAACCCACCGCCTCTCAGTTCTGCTAACCGATCCCGGTTCGTTGTAGAACAAGGACTTTTATATAAGGAGATTCTTTCTGGTGGACACCAGGAAGACTGGCATCCTCAAAAACAGTTGGTAGTTCCAACTAAGTACCGGGAAAAGCTCTTAAGCTTAGCCCATGATCATCCCAGTGGCCATTCTGGGGTGAACAGAAGCAAAGACAGGTTGGGAAGGTCCTTCGACTGGAAGGGGATGGGCAAGGCCGTTGCCAATTATGTCCGATCTTGTGAGGTATGCCAAAAGGTAGGAAAACCCCAAGATCAGGTCAAGGCCCCTCTCCAGCCACTTCCCATAATTGAGGTCCCATTTCAGCGAGTAGCTGTGGATATTATGGGTCTCTTCCCAAAGAAGACCCCCAGAGGAAAGCAGTACATACTGACTTTTGTGGACTTTGCTACCAGATGGCCGGAAGCAGTAGCTCTAGGCAACACCAGGGCTAAAACTGTGTGCCAGGCCTTAACTGACATTTTTACCAGGGTAGGTTGGCCCTCCGACATTCTTACAGATTCAGGAACAAATTTCCTGTCAGGGACCATGAAAGACCTGTGGGAAGCTCATGGGGTGCATCACTTGGTTGCCACCCCGTACCACCACCAAACTAATGGCCTGGTGGAGAGGTTTAATGGAACGTTGGGAGCCATGATCCATAAATTCGTAAATGAACACTCCAATAATTGGGATCTAGTGTTGCAGCAGTTGCTGTTTGCCTACAGGGCTGTACCACATCCCAGTTTAGGATTCTCATCATTCGAGCTTGTGTATGGCCATGAGGTTAAGGGGCCATTACAGTTGGTGAAGCAACAATGGGAGGGGTTTACGCCTTCTCCAGGAACTAACATTCTGGACTTTGTAAGCAACCTACAAAACACCCTCCGACACTCTTTTTGGCCCTTGCTAAAGAGAACCTAAAGGATGCTCAAGCAGAGCAAAAGGTCTGGTATGATAGACATACCAGAGAGTGTTCCTTCAAGGTAGGAGACCAGGTCATGGTCTTGAAGGCGCTACAGGCCCATAAGATGGAAGCGTCATGGGAAGGACCATTCACGGTCCAGGAGCGCCTGGGAGCTGTTAACTACCTCATAGCATTTCCTAATTCCTACTTAAAGCCTAAAGTGTACCATGTTAACTCTCTCAAGCCCTTTTATCCCAGAGAATTGCAGGTCTGTCAGTTTACAGCCCAGGGAGGAGATGACGCTGAGTGGCCTGAAGGTGTCTACTACGAAGGACAAAGAAATGGTGGTGTGGAAGAGGTGACCCTCTCCACAACCCTGGAATGTCTACAGCGGCAACAGATCAAGGAGCTGTGCACTCACTTCGGCCCTTTGTTCTCAGCCAACCCAGGACGGACTGAGCACACGTACCACACCATTGACACAGGTGCTGCTCACCCGATTAGAACCCCACCCTACCGGGTGTCACCTCATGCCCAAGTTGCTATTAAACGGGAGATTGAAAACATGCTGGAGATGGGTATCATCTGCCCCTCTACCAGTGCATGGGCATCTCCAGTGGTTCTAGTTCCCAAACCAGATGGGGAAATACGCTTTTGTGTGGACTACCGAAAGCTTAATGCTGTAACTCGCCCCGACAACTACCCAATGCCACGCACTGATGAGCTATTGGAGAAACTGGGACGTGCCCAGTTCATCTCTACATTGGATTTAACCAAGGGGTACTGGCAAGTACCACTAGATGAACCCGCCAAAGAAAGGTCAGCATTCATCACCCACGCAGGGGTGTATGAATTTAATGTCCTTCCGTTCGGACTGCGGAATGCACCCGCCACCTTCCAAAGGCTAGTAGATGGTCTACTAGCGGGATTGGGAGAATGTGCAGTTGCCTACCTCGATGTGGCCATTTTTTCTGATTCATGGCCCGAACACCTAGAACATCTGGAAACGGTCTTTGACCGCATCAGGCAGGCAGGACTAACTGTTAAGGCCAAAAAGTGTCAAATAGGCCAAAACAGAGTGACCTACCTAGGGCACCAGGTGGGTCGAGGAACCATTAACCCCCTACAGGCCAAGGTGGAGGCTATCCAAAAGTGGCCAGTCCCAAGGTCAAAGAAACAGGTTCAATCCTTCTTAGGCTTGGCCGGATATTACAGGCGATTTGTACCACACTACAGCCAAATCGCTGCCCCACTAACTGATCTAACCAGAAAAACACAGCCAAATGCAGTTAAGTGGACTGATGAGTGTCAGAAAGCATTTACCCAGCTTAAGGCGACGCTCATGTCTGACCCTGTGTTAAGGACCCCGGACTTTGACAAACCCTTCCTAGTGACCACAGATGCATCTGAACGTGGGGTAGGAGCAGTTCTCATGCAGGAAGGATCGGATCACAACTTCCATCCTGTCGTGTTTCTCAGCAAGAAACTGTCTGAGAGGGAAAGCCACTGGTCCATCAGTGAAAAAGAATGTTACGCTATTGTGTATGCCCTGGAAAAGCTATGCCCAGACGTTTGGGGACGGCGGTTCCAGCTACAAACCGACCATGCTGCGCTAAAGTGGCTTCATACTAACAAGGGAAACAACAAGAAACTTCTCCGATGGAGTTTAGCTCTCCAAGATTTTGATTTTGAAATTCACCACATTTCAGGAGCTTCCAACAAAGTTGCTGATGCACTCTCTCGTGACAGTTTCCCAGAATCAAATGGTTAACAACTGTTCTTGAAATGTGACAAATCTCGTTGGTTACATACTTAGTAGTATCTGTAATAATGCATGTGTTTTTTTTTAATCTGTTTACTTTAAAGTTCTAGGAGGAAATCACCGCCAGTGTGGGTTCCCCACTGTCTGCGATTTGGGCGGCGTGTCATAAACAGCTAGTTAAGGGTTAAGGTCTCTTTTACCTGTAAAGGGTTAACAAGCTCAGTAACCTGAGGAACACCTGACCAGAGGACCAATCAGGGACAAGATAATTTCAAATCTCTGTGGAGGGAAGTTTTTTTTCTGTGTTCTTTGTTTTGAGTTGAGTCTCTCTTGGGAGTTAAGGGAGTCCAGACATCTTAATCAAGTCCTCCCAGGTTTCTGCAGTACTTTTCATCTATTCAGTCTAGTGAGTATTAGAAAGGCGTACTAGTATTATAAGTTTATTTCTACATTTGCAATTGTGTGTTTTGCTGAAGGAATCTCTTTATTTCTATTGCTGTTACTTTGCTTTTACTGAGAAAGAAAGGGGGAGGGGGAATTCTCTCCAGGTTTATAGGTTAGACTCTGTGTATTGTTCCATCCTGGTATTACAGAGAGAGTGTACTTTCTTTTTGTTCTTTTAATAAATTCTTTTCTTTTCTTTGGACTTGGTTAATTCCTTCTCTTGTGGAAATTCAGGGGAAGGGGAGGGGGGAAGAGTGAGTTCCTCCTGGGTTTGATTCACAGAGTTGAATCGGTGTGTATCTCTCCGGAGTAGGCTAGGAGAGAGAGGGAGGGGGGAAGTGGGCTGCTTCCCTTTGTGTTGAGATTCAGGGAGATTGAATCTGTGTTCCCCAGGGAGAGTTTTGGAGGAACAGGCAGTGTGTTATCCACTTTAAACGTAACTGGTGGCAGCAGGACCAGATCTAGACTAGGATTAGTTTAGAGGAGCTCATGCAGGTCCCCATCTTGGAACCCAAAAGCTCCAAGTGGGGGAGAAAACCTATGACAGTAGGCTTGCCTGAGCTCCTTGACTTTCACGCGGCACTGCTGTGTGCCCCTGGTGTAGCCTCTGTCCAACATGCCCTGTGAGATTTTGGCAAATATATTTGCATTTCTTCTTTTGGATCGGAGTTCTGCCTGCACAGATTCTTCTCCCCATACAGCAATCAGATCCAGTGTCTCTCTTTCGGTCCATGCTGGAGCTCATTTGCGATTCTGGGACTGCATGGTCACCTGTGCAGCTGAGCTCACCAGGCTGACCAAACAGGAAATGAAATTCAAAAGTTCCCGGTGCTTTTTCTGTGTACCTGGCTAGTGCATCAGAGTTCAAAGTGCTGTCCAGAGCGGTCATAATAGAGCACTCTGGGATAGCTCCTGGAAGCCAATACCGTTGATTTGCATCCACACTACCCCAAATTCAATTCAGCAAGTTTTATTTTAGCGCTACTTCCCTCGCCGGGGAGGAGTACAGAAGTTGATTTATGAGCCCTTTAGGTTGATGGAATGGGGTTGGTTGTGTGGACGCGGTCATTTTAAAATCAACCTAATGCGGCTAAATTTGACCTAACCCCATAGCGTAGACCAGGGCTGTAGTGGGGTGCAGATAAAATTTGTCAGTTGCAAAATAGACTTTTTCCCATTATGAAGGATGTGGGGGAGGGAAGTCTCTCCATGTGTCTGCTAAGTATTGGATGATGTAACCAAACTGTCAGCCTGTCAGCATATCACTTTCTCTTGTGAGGTGAGAAGGAGGTGATTCACCTGAAGATCTGCCAGTGGTACGTAGGGGTTTTCTATTTGATCTCTTCTGCACAGTCAATCCAAGGTAAATTATTTACACCAATTATCTAAAACAAATATACTGTATTAATCTTATACTGAAGTCAAATATTACATAAATGACAAACCCCATGAGGAGAATCATCTCACAAAGGTAAAATTGAATGTAGTTACTCTTTTTTGTTTTGTTTTGCCATTGATTATCTGTTTCTGTAAGGCAAGTTTTTTTTAAATTTGTATTTACTTTTGTCATGGGTATACTTTGACATCATGCAACATCTTACAGTTTGTCTTTCTATTAAGGCTACAAGAATTGGAGAATAGGAAAGAGAAGAATGCATATGGTTGATGAAACATACTGTGGGCAGGAGATCTTAATATTATTTTTTTTGCTAATGCTAATATGAAGTAGAACACGGGAGCCGGCGAACAGTGGTGCTAACAGGGGAGTTGGAGTGGGAGAGTTCCCATTGGAGGAGCAGGTATCTGTATTTCCATCTGTCTTTGTGTATTTGCATCTGTCTTTGTAGTGCTTGTATCTATCCGTAGGGGCAGACTGCTGAGCGGGCAGCCAAGCCCTGAGTAGGGGGCAGAGCTAGGCTGAGGAGGGGCCTATAAAAGCGGCCGCCCAGCCAGGCAGCGGCACAGCTGCGAGCAGCAGCACGGGAGCCGGCGAACAGGGCTGCTAACAGGGGAGTTTGAGTGGGAGTTTACAGGGGGAGTCGGAAGGGGCAAAGGGCGCGGTGCTGCGTGTGCTGTGTTCCCCAGGTGAGAAGGCTGATAGAGGCAGAGACAACAGTAGCCATGAGCCAAGCAGCAGAAGATATAATGAAGATGATTGCATGCGGCATCTGCGGTATGTACATGTTCCTAGTGGGGGCACCAGAACAGAGGTATGTATGCATGAAGTGCCGCCTAATAGAGCTGATGGAAGAAAAGATCCTAGGTCTAGAGATGCAGGTAGAAACCCTGGTGGAGAGTAGAAGGGGGCTTGAGTAGCTGATGGAGCAAAGGCAAGCTGTGGCTGAAGGGGAATGCTCAGAGGTACAGGGGGAAGCAGGGGCTAAGGCCTGTGAGGGGGGTATGCTGGATGGGGAACATAGGCAATGGAAGCATGTGACCGTGAGAAGCAGGCAGGGGAAAAGGAGGGCCAGTGAAGGAGAAATAGAGCTAAGGAACAGGTTTGAAGGTTTGGAGAATGAGGAAGGGGTACAGCAGGTGGTAGCCGACGGTGGGAGGGCAAGGAAGAAGAGAAGAGCGGCTAGTCCGATAGAAAGAGGGGAGGAGTCGATGGAGGCAGCACCAACTTTGGGCCTCGGGAGGATGCAGGATGGCTTAAGGGGGACTATAAGGGATGATAGGAATGGAAGGAGCTTGCAACCAGGGGGAACGGGGGATAGGTTAGCAGACCGCACTGTCACCAGGCAAAGGCAGGTCTACGTGATTGGGGATTCCATACTGAGAAGGTTGGACAGGCCTGTGACCAGGGCCGATCCGGAGAACAGAAGGGTGTGCTGTCTACCGGGCGCTAAAATACGGGATGTGGACCTGCAGTTGAACAGGATCCTAAAAGGAGCAGGTAAGAACCCGTTGATCATCCTTCATGTACGAACGAATGACACGGCTAGATTCTCGCTGGAGAGAATCAAGGGAGACTATGCCAGGCTGGGTAAGACGCTCAAGGAAATTGAGGCTCAGGTGATCTTTAGTGGGATTCTACCTGTCCCTAGGGAAGGGTGACAAAGGGGTGACAGGATTGTGATGATAAATAGTTGGCTCAGGGAGTGGTGCTATAAGGAGGGCTTTGGGATGTATGGGCACTGGGAGGCTTTCGGAGACAGAGAACTGTTCTCACGGGATGGGCTCCACCTGAGTAGGGAAGGAAATAGACTTCTAGGAGGGAGGCTGGCTCATCTGATCAAAAGAGCTTTAAACTAGGTATTGGTGGGAGACGGTTGGGAGATGTCCGGGCACTCTCCACGCCAAATTTAAACATTGAGAGGGAGGACAACAGGATAAGAACGGATATAGCCAGAGGGAGGGGTTTGGACGTAAGGAAGAGGGGGGGGGGATGGATACTAGACCAATAGGTCATACTGGTGGTACTGTGTCCCTACCAAATTGGGTACCAAAGGTGAGAGAAGCCAAACAACAAAAATTAGGATGTTTGTTCACCAATGCGAGAAGCCTAGGTAACAAAATGGAGGAATTGGAGCTCCTGGTCCGAGAATTGAAACCAGATATCGTAGGAATAACCGAAACATGGTGGAACGGTAGTCACGACTGGAGTACAGGTATGGAAGGGTATGTGCTGTTTAGGAAAGACTGAAACAAAGGTAAAGGTGGGGGAGTAGCATTGTATGTCAATAATGAGGTAAACTGTAATGAAATAACTAGTAATGGAATGGATAATACGGAGTGTGTTTGGGCAATGGTCACATTAGGGAAGAAAACTACTAGAGCCTCCCCTGGGATAGTGATTGGGGTGTGCTATAGACCGCCGGGATCTAGCCTGGATATGGATAGAGAACTCTTTAATGTTTTTAAGAAGGTAAATACTAATAGGAACTGTATGATCATGGGAGACTTTAACTTCCCGGATATAGATTGGGGAACAAATGCTAGTAATAATAATAGGGTTCAGCTTTTCCTAGACGTGATAGCTGATGAATTCCTTCATCAAGTAGTAGCTGAACCGACGAGGGGGGATGCCATTTTAGATTTGGTTTTGGTGAGTAGTGAGGACCTTGTTGAGGAAATGGTTGTAGGGGACAACCTTGGCTCGAGTGATCATGAGCTAATTCGGTTCAAAATAAATGGAAGGATAAACAAAATTGCATCTGAGACTAAGGTTTACAATTTCAAAAGGGCTAACTTTACTAAATTAAGGCGACTAGTTAGGGAAGTGGATTGGACTAACATATTTAGGGATCTAAAGGCGGAAGACGCCTGGGATTATTTCAGGTTGAAGTTGCAGGAGCTGTCAGAGGCCTGTATCCCGAGAAAGGGAAAACGGTCCTTAGGTAGCAGTTATTAGACCGAGCTGGATGAGCAAGCGTCTCAGAGGGGTGATTAAGAAAAAACAGAAAGCGTACAAGGAGTGGAAGATGGGAGGGATCAGCAAAGAAACCTACCTTATTGAGGTCAGAGGGTGTAGGGATGCAGTGAGAAAGGCCAAAAGCCGGGTAGAGATGGACCTTGCAAAGGGAATTAAAACCAATAGTAAAAGGTTTTTTAGCCATATAAATAGGAAGAAAACCAAGAAAGAAGAAGTGGGACCGCTTAAAACTGTAAACGGAGTGGAGATTAGGGATTATTTTAGAATGGCACAATATCTAAACGAATATTTTGCCTTGGTCTTTAATGAGGCTAATGAAGGGTTTAGGAATAGTGGCAGAGTGACTGATGGGAATGAAGGTGCGGGGTTGGAAATTACAGTATCCGAGGTAGAAGCCAAACTTGAACAGTTTAACGGTAGTAAATCAGGCGGCCCGGATAATCTTCATCCTAGAATATTAAAGGAATTGGCGAGTGAAATTGCAAGCCCGTTAGCGATAATTTTTAACGAATCTCTAAACTCGGGGGTTGTACCGTTTGACTGGAGATTAGCTAATATAGTTCCTATTTTCAAGAAGGGGAGAAAAAGTGACCCAAGTAACTACAGGCCTGCTAGTTTAATATCTGTAGTATGTAAAGTCATGGAAAAAATATTAAAGGAGAGAGTAGTTACGGACCTTGAGGTCAATGGCAATTGGGACAAATTACAACATGGTTTTACGAAAGGTAGATCGTGCCAAACCAACCTGATCTCCTTCTTTGAGAAAGTAACAGATTTTTTAGACAAGGGAAATGCGGTGGATCTAATATATCTTGATTTCAGTAAGGCGTTTGATACGGTACCGCATGAAGAATTACTGGTTAAATTGGAAAAGATGGGGATCGAAATGAAAATCCAGAGGTGGATAAGGAACTGGTTAAAGGGGAGACTGCAGCGGGTCGTATTGAAAGGTGATCTGTCGGGTTGGAGGGAGGTTACTAGTGGAGTTCCTCAAGGTTCGGTTTTGGGTCCGATCTTATTCAATCTATTTATCACTGACCTCGGAACCAAAAGTAGGAGTGGGCTGATAAAGTTTGCGGATGACACGAAGTTGGGAGGTATTGCCAATTTGGAGAAGGATCGGGATATCCTCCAGGGAGATTTGGATGACCTTGTAAACTGGAGTATTAGTAATAGGATGAAATTCAATAGTGAGAAGTGTAAGGTTATGCATTTAGGAATGACTAACAGGAATTTTAGTTATAAGCTGGGGACGCACCAGTTGGAAGTAACGGAAGAGGAGAAGGACCTCGGAGTCCTGGCTGATCGCAGGATGAGTATGAGTCGGCAATGTGATGTGGCCATTAAAAAAGCTAATGCGGTTTTGGGATGCATTAGGCGAGGTATTTCTAGTAGGGATAAGGAGGTGCTAGTCCCGTTATACAAGGCGTTGGTGAGACCTCATTTGGAGTACTGTGTGCAGTTTTGGTCTCCCATGTTTAAGAAGGATGAATTCAAACTGGAACGGGTACAAAGAAGGGCCACTAGAATGATCCGAGGAATGGAAAGCCTGTCATATGAAAGGAGACTTGAGGAGCTCGGTTTGTTTTCCTTAACCAAAAGAAGGTTGAGAGGAGATATGATTGCTCTCTTTAAATATATCAGAGGGATAAATACCAGGGAGGGAGAAGAATTATTTCAGCTCAGTACTAATGTGGACACGAGAACAAATGGATATAAATTGGCAGTCGGGAAGTTTAGGCTTGAAATTAGACGAAGGTTTCTAACCATCAGGGGAGTGAAATTCTGGAACAGCCTACCGAGGGAAACAGTGGGGGCGAAGGACCTCTCTGTCTTTAAGATTAAGCTTGATAAGTTTATGGAGGGAATGGTTTGATAGGAGAACGTGATTTAGTCAATAGGTCAATAACGTGCGACCACTGGTAATTAGTACCGAGGGTCAATGTTGGGATATTGAAAGTCTTTTTCCTGAGTGTCTGGCTGTAGAGTCTTGCCCGCATGCTCGGGGTTCAGCTGATCGCCATATTTGGGGTCGGGAAGGAATTTTCCTCCAGGGTAGATTGGCGGTGGCCCTGGAGGTTTTTCGCCTTCCTCTGCAGCATGGGGTAGGGGTCGCTTGCTGGAGGATTATCTGCTACTTGAAGTCTTTAAGTCAGGATTTGGGGACTTCAACAGCTGAGTCAAGGGAGAGAATTATTTCAGGAGTGGGTGGGTCAGCTTTTGTGGCCTGCATCTTGCAGGAGGTCAGACTAGATGATCATAATGGTCCCTTCTGATCTTTAGTTCTATGATTCTATGAATTTGATTTCTGGGACTGAGGAAAGATATTTGATTTTTTGTTCTGCTCTCAGCTTGTGAATAGAGATCTCAGCAGGTGGAAAAGACATCAGCTGACTCTCCAATAGTAAGTATACAATCTAGTGTCCAATTCTAAGTTGGGTATTGTTTCAAAACATTTTGGGTTTCTTAAAAGCATATAAAACACATGTCAAATACAGATGCAGCTAATAGTGAGAACTGGATTGTAAATAACAGTACATGAAGAAGGATGGTAAAATTTTAGAGAGGCTGATGGAATGTTAACACTTAAAGAAAATAAGGGACTGTTCTCCTGTCCATTTCACTTGAAAACATTGGATGCGGAGGCAGAGAGATCCAGCCTGTGGAATTTCTGGAAGATATTTCAAGTAACTGTGCTAAACTTAGAGGATTTTTGAGGTGATGGGTGTGGCAAGGGGAGTGGCTTCCCAATATTGTAAATTTTAGAGATTTAATTAAGGGAAAAGGAAGCCTCATATCTGACAAGGCACAAGGCTGAGCCCTCTGTGGTGCTTTTTGGCTCCTATCTCCTTCATAAATGACTTTGCCATTGGTGAGCTCCCTGTTGTGTGCCATAGACAGACCCACTGGCAGTTAATGCTCCTTGAAGCAGCATTGATTCTGACTCAGGTATCTCTTGGGATATCCATGGCCTCTGCAGGAAATGATGTCAGCATGGCTTGGCCCTGCTTCACCTCTGCAACTCCCTTCTCTGCCTACAGAGTTCCACAGAGAATGAATCATGTGCAGCTCTATCTGTGGAACTTCTGCAAGCTCTCAAGACTGTGTCTCAAAGGCAGCAGTCTCCTTCTGTGGCACTCCCCCAAATCAGAATCTCCTCTTCTTATGAAAGTACAATCTAGCTCTGTTTAAATACAGATATAATATCCTTTAGTACCATCCCAGCTTCTATTGCTAATGCAGAGCATAGGCTTATTATTCAGATTAGATACAATTATATAAAAACTGTCTAAATAATATTTGTCTTGTGATTTGTATGTTAGTGAAAAATGTACCCGTATGTTTCAAGCAAAATACCAAACAATCTGAACTCTTCTATTAATGGCACAGATGTAAATCATCACTCCCTGATATGGCTAACTGAGTTTAATAAAGTATTATTTATAAATTGAGTGTACATGGGACTGATAGCTGTGGCTAGCACAATTCCCACCCTCTGACTCCCTCTAAAAAACCAAACCCATGAGCGTGGTTGGGAAATCATTTACAAGACTGAAATCATTTTTAAAAACTAATAAAAAAGGCTTTCTTTTTACCATTTGTGGAATTTCCTTCACAGGATTTCATTTCTTCAGTAGCAGAGTTAAATGTGACATGCCTCCCCTTGGCAGAGTTGCAAACCAATTCTTAGTTCTCTGATATTTCTGACAGGCAGGACAATTTTTTGTTTTCAAATGATTCTCCTTGAATGCCTCTCACAGTACTGCACTTCCAGAGCTGATAACTGACATATATCAGAAAGGCTAGTGAACAGCAGATGGCTATTACAGTAAATTGAGTGTTTATAATATTGACCCACGCCCTGTTACAAAAAAGAACATTACCATTACTATCTTTACAGAACTGAATTTGTTGAGGAATCTGGGACATTGTCTCTGACAATACAGTTGAATGAAATTTTATTCCTTTTTTTTTTGGTTTTTGAACACATCTAATCAGTCGTCACATTCACAGAAATCACTTGAAAGTATGTAACCTCCCTCACTTCTGATGCATTGGAGCAAATATGGTTTAGTTATTCTAGCTCTGGAACTGATGACAGTCTCTGTAGGGAAAGAGGTGAAGATACTGTGTAGAAAAAGATGATAATTTCCCTTCCCCCCCCCCATCAAATTGTTTCTTCATGTCATAAAAGAATGCTCCATAGATTTGAAAAGAACAGACTAAAAGAATTCACCTCTGATAGCTAAGGATTCTCCAAGCTTAAAGCTGACCTATCTGGAAGGACTCCGAACTTTGCTCTCCTGCACACAGGACATCTGCAACCTGACCCTGACTTGAACAGGGACATATGTTGTTTAATCACCACCCAGTGGAATTTAGAAGCTACTGCAGACCTGGAACGATTCTAAATTATATCTATGGGTACGTCTACACTACGGGATTATTCCGAATTTACATAAACCGGTTTAGCAAAACAGATTGTATAAAATCGAGTGTGCGCGGCCACACTAAACACATTAAATCGGTGGTGTGCGTCCACGGTCCGAGGCTAGTGTCGATTTTTGGAGCGTTGCACTGTGGGTAGCTATCCCGTAGCTTTCCCATAGTTCCCGCAGCCTCCCCCCGCCCCTTGGAATTTCCGGGTTGAGATCTGGTGCTAATTTAGGTGTGGAATATCCTCTGTATCAAAACATGTAAGGTTGGACCATTCTATTAGTAATCTGAACTTCTTAAATAGCTAAAATAAATCCAAATATGAGGTCAAGAGTATGGCTGTAGTAGCATCCATGGTATTTTGGGTTATGCCCAGATAGTCTGTGGCTATCTGGAAGTAATGAACCAGCTGACTTCTGCATGCACACAGAAGTGATTGAGAACAATATACACGAGGACAACTACACCAGGCATGAATGGTCAATGGAGCAGCAGAAACATATATTTTGGTCTGTTCTAGGGACACACAGGAAATGGACGCAGGCTCAGCTATCCTTGATTCCATGGTTACCTCAGGCATTGCCAACATGATGAAAATATCTTAGCTACTCTCCACCCCTTTCTTCTCCATGAGTTGCATCTGTTTATACCAGTTGTGAATTTGGCTGCAGTACTTAATCATAATATGATTAAAAGTAATTAAATACCCAGAAAACACATCGTATCACTGGAATTAAGATTACAAATGTGTATTAATAATACAAGACATGACAAGGACTTTGTAATTATAAAAAAACCTAAACATTAGAAATCAGGAATTTCAGAGTTAAGGGTAAATGTAAAAGAGCCAAACACTGAAATACCTGGAAATAAGATCACTTATGCCACCTTTACTCCATTATTGTATATGCAGAGATAAGCTTAAAGACAAGGGGTGAGGTGTTGACTCCACTGAAGACAAGGGGATTTCTCTCAGTGCAGTCAGGATTTCACTCATCAGATATTCCTCAATAAAACCAGACATGAACATTTCTTATAGACTAAAGATACAGCCTTGCTCAAATATGGAGCAACTGTAAGGCTGCTCAGCAAATACGCCTCTGTTCTGTTTAGGGAGCAGGTCAAATACTTCTTCCCATCTGGGCTGTGGTGAGCCTACTCTTCTGTGACTGACAGGCTTCTTAATCTATTACTGCAGTAAGAACCCCCAAACATGAATAACAAGATTGAGCCCAGGTTAGGGGAACCTCTGGGGTACTGATTTACATGGTTATGAAGCATTTTCATGCTGTGAAGGATCAGCCCCCTTTTCCACAGCAAACATTAAATGATTGAAAACCCTGGGACAATCTCCTTCAGTTTCAAATGCAGAAGTGGAACATATACTTTCCCAGATGTAAGCTGTTAGCAGTGATTTCGGCTCAGGGAACACTGGCTGTGTTACAGTACCATAAATATGCCTGGGTCTTTACAAACAAAATTGACAGATTCCTTCCCACAGAAGTTTTCAGTATAAGGATCTGATTTGGAGTAGAGCTGGTATAATAGTATTTGGTGAATTTTTCAGTTTTTGGTCAAATAATTTATCTGAATAATATTTTAGGGCATTCAACCTCATATTATTGGTAGAGGTATAGGTTGGAGGTTCATGGGTACTGTTGAGATTCATTTTTTTCTATATTTGATCAGTCCTAATTCTGAAGGGTGTTGAACACCTATATTTGCCAGCATCTTTCAGGACTGGGCCCTAAATGATGGCATGATTGGTGAAAGGAATGTTTTATCAGGCAGAGACTTAGTTTGGAGCTGAGAAAAGGACTGAAGGGTATAACATTTGGAAAAGGACGCCCATTAATATTTCCTGTCATTGAACTGTCACTTTTTATTTGATGCATCTGTTGTACAAGGCAGGCTAATGAAGTAGGCTTTATTAAAAAAGTGGACAAGAAACCTTCATTTCAATGTGTGTTTGAAAACCAATCACACCTCTCTTTTAGTAGATTTACTTGTCCACCATTTTTTTTCACTTCCTGTTTAGTATTGAAATTAACTGGTGCATTGCATCTTATTTATTTGGGTAGCTTATAATAGCGTCATCAGTTATAATCTCTTTTTTTTTTTCAGGGATTTATATCTCAGATGTCTATAGTTAACATTGGTATGAAAACTAGCAGAGCGTGAGTAACAGTCTGAGAGAGACAGACAGAAAAGCAGAAGGCTATGGCTGTTTGCTAAGTTCTGAAAGGATCTGAACTTAGGAGTTCTATGGAAAAAATAGTATATGATCATGTAATTAAAGACTTTCATAGTGCTGTATGCACAGACACCTTTAATTCTGGAATTTCCTAACTTTTGAGTGTTTGTCTTTGCCACCTTAATGTTCTTTTACCCTATTTTGGGGGGATGCTATCTCAAATTTATTTTTAAAAAGCATACTGAAGTAACAGATATTCCATCATATGGGACCATATTGACTCATAATTGGGTCATCAGTGTGGGGGACTGTTTAGATCCAGACTACCGTTCTCTTCCACCTGAACTAATGGAGCAACTTGTAGCAGTAAAAAGCTGTTATCATCTATGTGGACCTGCCACTAGAGCAGGGGTCTCAAACTCAAATGACCCCGAGGGCCGCATGAGGACTAGTGCATTGGCCCGAGGGCAGCATCACTGACACGCCCCCTTGCTGCCCCTGGCCCCACCCCCAATCCACCCCTTCCATGAGGCCCCGCCCCTGCCCTGTCTCTTCTCCACCTCCTCCCCTAAGCGCGCGGCTCCCCGCTCCTCCCCCCTCCCTCCTGGAAAGTGCTAAGCGCCACCAACAGCTGTTTGGTGGCTTGGCGGCGGGGCACTTAGGCGGCGGGTCCCGGAACAGAAGGGGGGGCCCCCCACCGCCGAAGACCGGGCTGCGCTTCGGCGGCGGCGGGTCCCTCTTTTCCCCACCCCGGCCGGTCCCGCTTCCCACCCCGGCCCCGGCCGGTCCCGCTTCCCTCCCCCACCCCCCGGCCCGGCCCAGCCCCGGCCGGTCCCGCTTCCCTCCCCCACCCCCCGGCCCGGCCCAGCCCCGGCGGGTCTCGCTTCCCTCCCCCACCCCCCGGCCCGGCCCCGGCGGGTCTCGCTTCCCTCCCCCACCCCCCGGCCCGGCCCCGGCGGGTCTCGCTTCCCTCCCCCTCCCCCAGGCCCGGCCCGGCCCCGGCGGGTCTCGCTTCCCTCCCCCACCCCCGGCCCGGAGGGTCTCGCTTCCCTTCCCCGCCCCCCCCCGGCCTGGCCCGGCCCGGCCGGTCTCGCTTCCCTCCCCCCCCCCCCGGCCCGGCCCCGGTGGGTCCCGCTTCCCACCCAGGCCCTGGCCCGGCCCCGGCGGCTCCCGCTTCCCCCCCCCCCTTACCCGAGTGCGTCTCCGGCGAGGCCTGAGCTTCGTCCCGCTCAGAGCCGCGTGGTGAGGGGGCGGGGCTGTGAGCTCCACGCCGAGCGCAGCGCTCAGCCCAGAGCTCCCAGCCCCGCCCCCTCCCCACGCGGCTCGGATCGAGGCGGGGCTCAGGCGCTCGGACGGAGACTCGGCGCTCTATGCGCCGAGGCTCCAGGAGAGGGGCGGAGGCGGGAGCCTCCGCTTTTCTCTTGGGGGCCCCTGCGGAGCCCGGGGCCCGGGGCAAATTGCCCCCTTTGCCCCCCCCCCTCTGGGCGGCCCTGGGGAGCTCCGCGGGCCGCAGGGAAGAGCTCCGCGGGCCGCATGCAGCCCGCGGGCCGCATGTTTGAGACCCCTGCACTAGAGTGAGCATGCCAGAGGTCAATTTCTTCAGTCCTTGTTGAGTCCATAGTCAGGCAAAACTCCAGTGAACTTACTTGGAACCTCCACCCAAGTAGCAGAATCAGGGGTTTAGTTGCTATGAGCTCCACACAGTTGGTCCCCTGTGCCAAGTTCCAGTGAGGCTCTGTATGGGTGCAGAACACTGCAGGACTGGGGCCTAACTAAGGATTTGGCCTTCCATGATTAGGTTAGATAACAATCTGCAGGTACACAAGGGTGCATAGAAACATCCCACTCCCCCCCATGGGCGGAGATTGGATGATCAACATGGGGGGCATTGCAGAGGCAATGCATGGCAGGGGCACCCAGATTTTTTTCTCCCTTCTCTCAGGCTCTGCTTCCTCCCTGCAGAGGGGAGGGGGAAGGAGCGGTGACGCCAGGCGTTCTGTGCATCCAGGTCACTTTCCCCACTTGAGCTGCATACGGGGAGGGCAGGAGAGCAGCTCCTGACCTCACAGCAGAGCTCCAGCTTGGTTGTTTGTTTTACTAGCCTATAAAATAAGAGACTTGCCCCAGAAACACAGGCATTTAGACATAGGGGCCACATGCTAATCTGCATTGGTAACAGCATAGCAAGTGAACATAAGCTCTGAGCTGCTTCCCAAATGTCTGTGCACATTGACTGTGTCAAGCCCAGGTGAGTGAGAGTGAACAGGGAAGGTTACACATGTGTGGAATGTGATTAGGCAGATGGGCAAAGGGAACAGGCTTTAGCGATGGATTAGTTTGGGAGCATCGCATGCTTATGTATCTGTAAAACCAGGGAGACGTGATTCATAGTTACAGAACCGAGCTCTTTCATGTTTAGTCAATAATTTGTTTTTATGCTAATGTTGATTTTAAATGGTAGCTGGTAAACATGGCAAATTATGTTAAAAAAAACTTAAGGGTGATTAAATAATGACCGTAAATTGTATTTGATTTCTATTTAAGTACCACTAACAATCGGTAAATCCAGAAGTTAGACCTATACCTAGTAATACTATTAATAGGTATAGGTCTAACTAAGTATTAATTGCCCCCCAAATATAGAAGTCAAACTATGCCTATGACCCCCTCCCTTAAGCTCTTGCACAGGGGCCAGCCCCAAATTACAGTCCTTGTCCTCCCTATGGACTCCAAATTTTTATAAACATTTGGAAACAGACCAGGAGAGTCTTGCATTGGCAGCAGCACTACTAACCCTAAAAGGGGAAGGAGGCGTCTGGCCCATGGCTCTCCCCAGCCTTCCGCATTATGGTAGAGCTGAGCTATCTCTGGAGGAACGTGCGAAGCCCCCTACTAAAGAGGAGCAGTGGACGCTGCTGTGTGAGCTCCTCAGGTGCACCCCAAGCACTCCAGGGACTATCAATACAGAGCCCTTCTTCCCTCCACCTATTGTATGCTGTGGTTTAAAAGCCATGCTATAGCCCATGGGATATAAAGCAATGGGGAAAGTAAAGATATAAGCAGAAGACATGAGGATTAATGTTCCTATTCTGAGATGCTCTATAGCAGTGGTTCTCAAAGCCGGTCTGCCGCTTGTTCAGGGAAAGCTCCTGGTAGGCCGGGCTGGTTTGTTTACCTGCTGCGTCAACAGGTTCGTCCCATCGCAGCTCCCACTGGCTGCGGTTCACCGCTCCAGGCCAAAAGGGGCTGCAGGAAGGGCGGCCAGCACATCCCTCGGCCTGCGCCACTTCCCGCAGCCCCCATTGGCCTGGAGCGGTGAACTGCGGCCAGTGGGAGCCACGATTGGCCGAACCTGCAGTGTGGCAGGTAAACAAACCGGCTCAGCCTGCCAGGGGCTTTCCCTGAACAAGTGGTGGACTGGCTTTGAGAACCACTGCTCTATAGGGCTGCATTGTCCTACCCTTACTCATATTGAGCAGTATCTTATGATGTGAGTACTCCCATTGACTTCAGTGTACTCAGCCTTGGTCTACACTACAAACATATGTCAGTATACTTACGTCGCTCAGGGATGTGGAAAATCCATACCCCTGAGTGAGGCAGTTATACCGACCGAACTCCCATGTTCTGTCAACAGGAGGGCTTCTGTAAGTGTAGACAAGCCCTCAGTGTGAGTAAGGGTGTTAACATCTGGCTGTAGATTACTAAGAATATAGTGGAATAGCAGCTTTGGAAATGTATATTAATATTTTATGCCCTTCTACAAACAGAATATGCTGAAAATATATGTTGAACTGGTCAGTTTTCCAAAGCAAAAGGTTTTTTGTTGAAAAAACAGGCCTTTTTTCAAAATTGGAAATTTTTGTGAATTAAAAACAAATTTTGGGGAATGTTGGTGGTTGTGAAACTGAAAAGCAAAAATAGTTACTGGCTTTTCACTACCCTCCACCCCCTTTTCTGCTCCCTCACCCCTTTTTAGGAGCAAAATGGAAAAGGTAAAAAGTGGGGAGGGGAAGGAAAACATTTTAGACACTTTTTAAAAAAAATAACTGTTTCTGTAAAAGAGTTTGAATAAAAAACAAACTGTTCCTTTGTAAAACATGCAGAATGAAAATGACTTTCAAAAAGTTTTGAGAAATTATCTTTCCAATTTTTACCCAGCACTAATAATATAGCTTCTGAAAATTGCTACCAGAAGCCCTGTTGTTCTCTGTGCTGAGACATCATTTCTGCTCCTTTCACCCATGTGTTGATTTTTTTTGTCTCAAATCTTGAAAAGGATGGGTTATATTTAGTCTTGGAAAGATTACATTTTTGTAAATATAGGTAAATTATTTCACTGTACACACACATAAACTGAAGAAAAATATATCCTTTGATAATAATTGAAATGTACAGATTGAGAATTTATTAGAATTTGGTTTAAGGCTATTTACTTTGTACATAGTGGCGTACGATGTTGACAATTTGTTTAAACAGTTATAAAGATTTATCCTTTTGAATCTGTCTGCCATTAAATAATTACAATTGTCTGATTCCCCTCTCACCCCGCATAATTTCCCACATCTGTAAAAAATTTAATTGATGATCAAAAAATTGCTTAAAACCCATAATTTTGCACAACTCTGAAAATGTAAATAAATAAAAATAGAAAACATGCTTATCAACATTGATATGTCAAAATTATTTAAAAATCACATTCTTCCAAGCCTAATTATATTTGCATGAGATTTCTGATACTGCTTCACATTCCATAATATATACTTTGTTTATTTTATTACACATAAGCAAACAGTGGTGTGACATTGCATTCAGTATTCCTTCTGAAAATATGCTTATGATATGAATATAACATAACTGAGATATACTTTATGACAGATGGCTCATGTGAGATATCATTGAAAAGGTTATGATTTACTGAATGTGATTATCCAATTTGTATGCCTGTATCATTTCTGTATCTGAAGTTAGGAATATTGACTATGTATCTGTATTTCAAGTATGTTACTTTGGGTGACGCCCACTGCTAACCCTTTAGGTACAACAATGGAAAAGCCAGACAGGGCGGATGGCCCATCAGTGAGGACAATAGACTGAAAAGCTTGACCTTACTGTGGATGCTCCATACTGCCACTGACTCATGGACGCTGTGGTACTACAGTGTCAGGTGGTCATGTTGCCTGATACTAAAACATTACCTGGCACTTCTTGTAACTTTCCATGGGAAGGGAAGTGGCGGGGGGGGAGTCAAGTTTGGGGAAACAAAGAATTTCCACCTCATGTAAATCCTATTTAAGGGTGGGGAGGAAGGCAAACAAGGATCCTCCTCTCCATGGCCTGTCTGCCCAAGAGAAAAGACCGCAAAACGGAAGGCAAGGGGGGAATCCAGTCTGAGACAGGGGTCTAGTCTGAAAAGGAATATAACTGGAATGCTAAACCACAGAAGCTTTGCAAACTGCCTGCAACAATATCTAGGGTGAGAAATACTATTTGTAACCAATTTCTTTAGTGAAACTAGCTTAGTTTGCATGTTTGATTTAATTTGCTTAGTAATCTGCTTTGTTCTGTTTGTTACCCCTTTTACCACTTAATCTGCCTTTTATAGTTAATAAAATTTGTTTTGTTTATTATTAAACCCAGTTTCTATAATTTCTAACTGGATGGGGGGGCAAGAAGTATTCACACCTCTCTCCACATTGAGGGAGGGGGCAAATTTCATATTATATCTTTGGGTCTGTGCTCCAAGGGAGGTGGACATCTGAGTGCTCAAGCAAGTCCCTTAAACTGAGTCTTCCCAGAGATGATCTGCAGCTGGGCGTGGCCCTGCCTGTGTGTGTGTGTTAGAGGAGGTTTTAAGAGCCTGGCTCAGCAAGACAGGTTAAAGGAGGCCCATGCTAGTAGAACAGGTAGACTCAGTGGTATCTCAGCACATCAGGTGGCTTCCTAAGGGGTCTATCACAAGTGGGTCAAATCCTCAGCTGGAGGTGTGCCAATTTATACCAATTGGGAATCTGGCCTATCCTCTGTTGGTTTTGTACGGGCAACGAATTTGCTTTTGTATACGAAAATAGCTTGCAATAACTCATACACATCTTCCTTTTCTTTTTTGGATACTCACACTGACTTCCAATTGCTACATTATTTGACAGCTGAATGCCCTGTGGCATAGTCACTTTTCATGGTGTGTTCCTAGTGCTTCCAAATTATTAAAATTAGCAGGGCTGAGACACTTTCAGAGGGTAATGCCTTTCACATATCTGCTCTGATAGATACCTGTATCACTGAGACAAACATTTGGCGCACTTTAATTTAGAAGCAATCATCACACTTAATAGACTCATATTAGCAGTACCTATTTTAAGAGAAGGAATTCTGTAAGAGTTACTGCATAAGGGCAAATATTAATTACTGGCAAGACAGTCATGACATTTTGAAGGAATTGCATTGGCAGTGTATTTCCAGTGCTCTTTCCTCCTGTCATAAACAGATAGTTAAGGGTTAAGGTCTCTTTTACCTGGAAAGGGTTAACAATCTCAGTAACCTGAGAAACACCTGACCAGAGGACCAATCAAGGGACAGGATAATTTCAAATCTCTGTGGAGAGAAGCCTTTGTCTGTGTTCTTTGTGTAAGTGTTCCTGCTCTCTTTGGATCTAAGAGAGGCCAGTCATGTCTCCAAGTTCTCCTCGAGTAGTTCCTACTATTCAATAGTAAGTATTAATTAGAAAGGCGGATTAATCTTATAATTTGATTTCAACATTTGCAATTGTGTGTTTGCTGAAGGAAATTCTTTATTCCTGTTTGCTGTTGCTTTGCTTTTACTGAGAAAGAAAGGGGGAGGGGGAATGGTCTCCAGGTTTATAGGTTAGACTCTGTGTATTGTTCCATCTTGGGATACAGAGACAGTTACTTTCTTTTTGTTCTTTTAATAAATTCTTTTCTTTTCTGTTAAGAACTTGGTTAATCTTTTCTTGGGTGGATTCTCAGGGAAAGGGGAGGAGGGAAGTATCCCTCTGTAGTTGGATCCCGGTATCTCTCCTAGGAAAAGGGAGGGGGGAGGAAGCAGGGGGAATGGTTTATTTCTCCTGGGTGTAAGAACTCCATGGATTTGGGGCTCTTGGGATCCCCAAGGATTTTGGGGAAGGACTGTGTCCCAATACACGTACCTTAGTGGGTGGTGGCAGCTTTTACCAGATCTAAACTAGGATTTTAGTTTAGAGATAAATTCATGCAGGTCCCCATATTGGAACCCAACAGCTCCAAGTGGGGGTGAGACCTATGGCACCTCCCCTCCAGTACACTGACCCTGGTAACTTTCAGTGATTCCCTCTCTGCCCTGTCCCGCACATCATTGCTTTTAGAGATTGAATCTGAACATAGAAATAAGAAGTTAGACACTCAAGTGTCTCTGTGTTCTGGGCCTGACTCTGCAAGTACTCAGGGCCTCATTCGCTGCTGCCTTGTGGGCCTATTCCACCATCACATAGTGCAACAATGCTACAAAGGAGGTGATGTGGCCTAGGGGATAAAGCACTAGACTGGGATTCAGCAGACCTGGGTCTATTCCTGACTCTGCCACTTATTTAGGGCAAGTTACTTCCCTTCTCTGTAGCTCAGTTTCCCCATCTGTAAAATGGGGATAGTGATACTGATCTATTTTGTAACGCACTTTGAGATCTACTAATGAGAAGTAAGAGTGAGGTCTTATTATTACGGATCTACTCAAAGTGTTTTGCATGGCTAGCTATAACTGTTTGGGACAAGTGTCATGCCTTATGTGCCAGTGATAAGGATTACAGAGAGTTGCTTTGTTTGAACACTGAACAAGGAACTTTATTAGAATAAGGAAAAACTGTTTCATCACTATTCTGCTTCATGTGCTCTCACTCTGTGCTTCATTCTTTTACCTGGAGCCTTCTTCAGCCCTCTCTCCTGACTGGCTTCCCACTACATATTTAAAATCACAGTGCACATTCTGATATGCTGCTCTCTGAAGGAAAAGGCATATTGCCAGCTGATGTTTTAAACTATGACATGCCATTTAGCTTTGTGGCATGCTCCAATGGACAAGCCCTAGTGTGACACTTTCCTTAGACCTATTGCAAGACGCAAAGGAAATAAGCAAAGATTACAAGATTTTTTTTAATGCTTGTATAAGCAGTGTTCTCTGTTCAGGTGTGTTCTCCCCTTAAATGGTTACATAAAGGTAAGACTATTTCTAACTTGGATTACTAATGTCCACAGAATTATACTTGGATGATTTAATAAATTAAACGTAATATCACTCTAGGATCTGTCACAGATGACCAAGCTCTGTTTATGAATCAGCATAATTCATTCATTGATTTATGGACCCAGAATTCTCAGGAGCCTGGAACACATATTCATGATGTCCTGGATTTTACATTTAGATTTTGGAGTTAGTTGGAAGATCTGCTTAAAAATCACAAGTAGGTGAGCTCCCTATACACTGTATCTAATATGCATATTGTGCACTGTTTATTCTGGCAAGTAAAATATATCACACTTTCCAAATAAGGCAGAGCTTTACTTCTCTTCCATGGGGTCGTGTGATTAACTAATGTGTCGGTCTGAAACTAGGGATGAAAAGGATTGGATAAGCAATCAAGAATTTAGATGGTTTTCTGAACACCTGGAGTCTGTAAAAGTAGGCTGGAAGTCTCATGAGAACACATTTTTCTTGCAATATTTTGGCACTTTATATTTCTGTCCAGGACTATAAGCAGAAGTGAAGAGGGACAAAAATGGAAAAGGATTTATAAAATTATCCAACCTATTCTGAAGTTCAGAATAAGAGTTGGTTCAGGTTCACTGTAAAGTTAACATTTTCAAATGGAGGCTTCAGCTAACTTCCTGTTCCTGGAATGCATGTATGCCTTGGGTTCTGAATCGGAACCATCTGGAAAAAACACTGACCATCGGGACCACTGCAGGCTCAGTCACAGATCTGATCATTCCACGCAGAGTCTTGGCCGCAGATCCACCCATTTCCTTCCAGTCTGCCTCAGTCAGGAGTATGGAAAAATCTGTATTTCTCCCTACATCGAAATTTTTCATAAAATGAAATTCCATTTTTTTAAGTTTAGTCAATTTAAGCATTGTTTCTATATCAGCTGTTTTATTAAAAAATATATATAAAGTAAGATTTGAAACAAAAAGTCACTTTGAAATGAAAAGTTTTAACTTTTCATTCTGAAAGTGTTAGAGGACATTTCCCACAATTTTGAAATGCTCTTTCCAACTGTTTCAGACAAAATTTTGTCTAAATTGATGCAATTTCACAAAGAGTTTAGCTTGCATTGAGACAGCATTTTCTGAAGAAAATCCATTTTGATAAATTTCCTGATCAGCCCGATACCAGAGATTCTGGCACCTGGTGAACACCTTCTGCTGAGCAGAGGTGGGCAAACTATGGCCCGTGGGCCACATCCGACCCCCGGGACCCTCCTGCCTGGCCCCTGAGCTCCTGGCCTGAGAGGCTACCCCAGGCTCCTCCCCTGCTGTTCCCCCTCCCCCGCAGCCAGGGCCGGCTCCAGGCACCAGTGCAGCAAGCTGGTGCTTGGGGCAGCCCATGGAAGGGGGCGGCACGTCTGGGTCTTCGGCAGCAATTCAGCAGCGGGTTCCTCAGTCTCTCTTAGAGGGAAGGGCCTGCCGCCAAAGTGCCGCTGATCTCGGCTTTTTTTTTTTTCCACCGCTTGGGGCGGCAAAAACGCTGGAGCCGGCCCTGCCTGCAGCCTCAGCTCGTCCCACCATTGGGGCAATGCTGTGGGTGGTGAGCTCCTGGGGCAGCGCAGCTGCAGAGCCCAGCCTGACCCGGTGATCTGTGCTGCACAGTGGCGATGGTGTGGCTGGCTCCAGCCGAGCGGTGCATCTGTAGCGCCGCCAGCCACTGGTGCTCCAGGCAGCGCGGTAAGGGGGCAGGGACCGGGTGGGGGAGGTTAGATAGAGGGCAGGGGAGTTTGGGGTGATGGTCAGGGAGTGGGGGTATGGATAGGGGTAGGGGCAGTCAAAGGGCAGAGAATAGGGGGGTTGAACGGGGGCAGGGGTCCCGGGGGACAGTCACGAATGAGAGGAGGGGTTGGATGGGGCAGCGGGTGGCAGTCAGGGGCAGGGGTCCCCAGGGCAGTCAGGGGACAGAGAGAAGGGGTGGTTGGATGGGGCAGGGGTTCCGGGGGGCCGTCAGGAATGAGAGGAGGGATTGGATGGAGCAGCTGGGGCAGTCAGGGGCAGGGGTTCCGGTGGGCTGTCAGGGAACAGGGGAGGGTTGGATGGGGCAGGAGTCCCAGGGGGGTGAGTAGGGGGTGGAGGCTGGGCCACGACCCAGCAGACATCTCAGGTGGCAAGCCGGGGTTTTCTCATGACTGGCAGCTTCCTTTGTCCTGCTCCACCCCCTTTTGTAACTTTGGCACAAGGCGGGAATCTTTTGTCTGTGCTTGTCCCCACCCCTGCTCATCAATGGAAAAGTACAAGGATTAAGACGGATTCCAGTATCATGTGACATGGTCACATGTCACTGTAAGGCCCCTAGTCTCCATTCTTCCTGGGTTGGCCCACATGTACACAGGAAGGTTTGCAGATAAATAAGCCATTTACAACCAATTGTCCTAGTCAATGGGAGCCATCCAGATTCTAAACCACCATTAATGGCCCACACTTTGCATAATTACAATAGGACCTCAGAGTCATACTTCATATTTCTAGTTCAGATACAAGAATGATACATGCATACAAATAGGAGGAATATATTCACTAGGTTATAACCTTTGTTATGATACCTTACAAGAGACCTTTTGCATAAAGCATATTCCAGTTACATCATATTCACACTTATAAGCATATTTCCATAAAACATATGGAGTGAAATGTCACACTTAGCATTCTTTTATTTTTGGGCTTTAATACCCTGGATTGGGTGGGACTCAAGTGTGCCATATACAAAGGGCTAAAGTACCACTGTGCTGTACCCCGTGTCTGATTATTGCCCTTGATCCATGCATCGGCATCAGTAGGGAGTTCTGCAGCAGATAATCAGTGCCATTAAATGGATACACTAGGGTGAGTACTTAAAGGCATATCTGCTCATTAAAAGAAAAGTGCAAACCTGCTACATTTCTAGTTTAATACTCTCTTCACTATGTGTTTAAAGTGTTGCTTTGTAAAAGATTGAGGATTATGTTCAGTTCTAGACTCTATGGGGAAATTTTTTTTTTTTGAGGGACGGTTTAGGGGATCTTCTCTCTCCCCACCTTTGCTCTGTCTTTGGGACCATCTAGAGCTTCCACCATGGCAGTAGCTGGGAGGAAATGGTCTAGCTGCTGCAAAGAAGCTTTCTGCAGTTGTGGGGCTCAGAATCAGGGTCCTGTGCATCTTGAAGGGAAGGAGAGTGGAGCAGCAAAGGCCAGACTGTTGGAAGGGTAGAGAACATCTACCAGTGACATCTGCCACGACAGGGAGTGAAAGTACAGGCATCACTGTTCCCAATAGAGAGAAGCAGGTAAAACTTAGTTCCAAATACAGCCTCACCAGCTTGCTCCCAAATGTTCTGCCCCCTGGGGGTGTAGTATTTGGAGAAACAGAGGCAGGGAGCTTCACCAGCTTCATTGCCTCTGGAACTGGCCACCTGGACTTTGGTCTGCTAGGAGAGCCAAGAGAAATGGGTCCCTGGTCTGGCCAGCAACTCTTTCCACCCCTTCAGAGTGAGGGAGTTGGCTCCCCCACAATGGAAGATGGTGGTTGCAGGAGAAAGAGAGGTGCTGCTGGACAGATGGAATCCCCTATTTCCTCTCTCCAGGTGGGTTTTGCTCAGCTCTTAGTGCTCTTCACAATATGTACCACTATGCTTTCTGTAATTTGAAAGAGAGAAGAGTCCCTTCTGATTAAGAGGTACCAGTCAGCTGCCACTTGGCTTCCAGGTGGATTCTAAGGTGTTGGTTTGACCTATAAAACCAGGGCCAGCTCCAGGCACCAGGACAGCAAGCAGGTGCTTGGGGCAGCCAACGGAAAGGGGCGGCACGTCCGGCTCTTCAGTAGCATTTCGGCGGCCACTGAATTACCGCTGAAGAATGATGCAGCAGCTGTAGAGCTGCCACCGATCGCAGTTTTTGGGGTTTTTTTGGCCGCTTGGGGCGGCAAAAACCCTGGAGCTGGTCCTGTATAAACAGGGCTGGCTTCAGGGTTTTTGCCGCCCAAGCCGCAAAAAAAAAAAAAAAAAAGCCGTGATCGCAATTGGCGGCAGATCCACTGCGCTGCTTTCTTCTTTGGAGGCAATTCGACAGCAGGTCCTTCCCTCTGAGAGGGACCGAGGGACCCGCCACCAAATTGCCGCCAAAGAGCCCGACTTGCCGGCCCTTCCCCTTTGCCGCCCCAAGCACCTGCTTGCTGAGCTGGTGCCTGGAGCCGGCCCTGTGTATAAAACCCTACATGCTTGGAACCTCCCTACCTGGGTGACTACCTCTCTCCATGTGTGAGAAGGATGCAGTTGCCAGCCCTAGAGAAACTTGAACTGGGGCCCCCTTGTTTTAGATAACAGGGAATTGTTGCTGGCAGGGTTTTCTCCATTAGAGCCCGAGGGCGGACATTTTTAAAAGAGAGGGTAATTAACCATTGGAACAATTTACCAAGAGTCTTGATGGATTCTTGACCACGGGCAACTTGGATGTTTTTCTAAAAGATCTGCTCTAGGAATTATTTTGGGGAAGTTCTATGGTGTTTGTAATACAGGAGGTCTGACTAGATGATCACAATTGTTCCTTCTGGCCTTGGAATCTATGAGGTTGGAATTCACTCCCTGCTGGGTCTGAAACAGCCAAATCTGTTGATCTTCAGAAAGTGCTCTTAAGTCGATCTTTTGTTCACACTTTGAGTTGCCTGGATTGGTTGGAGTTTATTTTGGACTTGTCTTGTTTAAGGAGTCCTTTTTCATGATGGGGGGCGTGCAGGGGGGAGTTATCCACTAGAATTATTATTTCTATAGGACTGATTGAGGTTTTTAAAAGAAATTCACAGGGTGTTTAGAGACTGCGATAATAATCTTCTCTTTATGTATAAATCAAAATAGCTACATAATAAATAATGCTGTGAAGTTATCTGAATAGAACCTATAAATGTGGCCAGAGTGCTAGAAAATAGAAATCAAGAAGAAAAGAGAATTCTTCCCAGCAATCCCAGCCCCCCTGGAAGCTTTATTTACTACTAAGTAAAATGATAAAGCTCTGTGCGTTTACTGACAACAAAATAATTAAATCATTGTCCCCATCACTTCAATGGGTATCTCACTCCTTGCCAATTCTCACAGCTGAGATTGAGAAGTACAATTCTGACATTGTCGATTTTTCAGTTTACACAAAAAAGTTGTATCAAAACTAGAGAACCTGATTCTCCCCTGCCTTCCCCTGTAGCCAGTCATCTTACACTTGTGCAAAATGCTCCCTTTCTGACTTACGGTAGCATTTAAAAGCTCCTTTGCACTGGCATAAATGACTCTCTAAGGACAAGGGAATGGAGAATCAGGTCTGTAGCAAGGGCATTGATAGGAAAGATGGAGAAATTAATTTGCAAAGGAAATACAAAGCATTATGTTAATATGTTTCTGCCATGATTGTATTTGCTGTATAGCTAGTGTGTTTTTTTCCTTCATACATATTATATGAATGAAGGAGAAAAGAAAACTGACAAATTATTAAGAAAATTGTTGGGGATGCAAGGTAGCTCCTTGCAAGGAGAGGGCATCGCAAGAGGCTATCTAATCAACAGCTCCTTCTGTCAACATCTCTTCAGGAATTCAAAGCACAGAGGATGGAGTTTGAGCAATAATGACAGAGAGGTTCAGTGGATGAAAACAAAGGGGAAGCATGCAAGTTAATTAGCAGCATAACTTGGCAATGACAGCAGCTGCACATCAAAGACAACAACAGAACTCTTTGAGAATGATTAATACAACAGTGCACGAGTCAACATGGTAAGAATAGGACATGTGAGAAGCAAGCTGTAAATATATCTGTGGCATAAATAAATGAAGCCCTATGTGAATTTCACCTGCTGTATAAACATTGATGATTTAACTAATTTGCATTCTGTATATAGGCTCCTTGAAAATACATTTCCCTTTCTTGAACTCTGCTGCCTGTAACAGGTTTACCTCCATTTTCATGGTAATAAAGGTACTGTCTGTAGTTCTTAGCTCTTCCCCCTACCCCAACAGACTTGTAGGTATGATTTTGGGGGAATTAATACTTACTTATAACATAATGTACTCAAGCTGGCCAAAAGAAGAAACATTGTTTAGACAAGAGATTTTCAATGTTTTTCTTTCTGAGCACCCCTCCTCCCCCGCTATAAAAACTCCACAGCCCACCTGTGTCACAATAACTAATTTTCTGCATATAAAAGCCAGGGCTCTCGTTAGGGGGTAGCAAGCAGGGCAACTGTCTGGGGCCCCATGCCACAGGGGGCCCTGTGAAGCTACATTGCTCAGGCTTCGGCTTCAGCCCCAGGTGGCAGGACTCAGGGCCCCGGGCTTCAGACTCATATCGTGGGGCTTTGGTTTTCTGCGCCAGGCCCCAGTGAGTCTAATGCTGGCTCTGCTTGGCAGACCCCTTGATATCTGCTCACGGCCCCCCGGGGGGCCCCAAATCCCTGGTTGAGAACCATTGGTTTAGACAAAGCTGGTATCGGAGAACAATTCTGGCTCTCTAGTCAATGCTGGTGAGTTGGCAGCACTCCAGAGAAGTAGCCATTGGGGGCCAGATCTTTAAAGGTACCTAGAAATGCAGAGAGGTGCCTAAGCAGGGTAGGGAGCGAGTTGCCTCCCTCTGTGAATCTGGCCCCTTGTGTAACGACAGACTCTCTATGTGGAAGTGGAGGAGCCTGTAACTGTGGGTGGGACACAGACACAGACACACACACAGACACAGACACACACACACACGCTTGGTGTTTTGAGCATTGGCCTGCTAAACCCAGGGTTATGAGCTCAATCCTTGAGGGGGCCATTTAGGGCTCTAGGGCAAAAATCTGTCTAGGGATTGGTCCTGCTTTGAGCAGGGGGTTGGACTAGATGACCTCCTGAGGTCCCTTCTAATCCTGACATTCTATGAGTCTAGTTAGTCAGGAGAAACTCCTTGGCAGTCAATGGAATTACTGATTCCAATCCAAAGCAAGGGGAGTGTGGGACCCATAGTCTGTCTGCAGGGTCTGTCACTTTATTGCTTTCTCCTCAGGGATTTTCAAACTTACATGCTTTGATACATTCTAGAGAATTTGGTTAACTGACTTGAAACCATCTGAGTGCATAGTTGGCCCATGTTAATACATGTTCATGTTATTGTTCCCCTCACGCTCCCTCCCTCTGTTCCATTCTGTTACACTTACTGCTTGTATCCTGTATTAAATTAGACTGAAAGCTCTTTGGAGCAACAGTGTCCTGTTTTTACTTTGGGTTTGTACAGTGCCTACAAATAGTAGTAGGGGTCTGAAATTAGATACAGCCAGGTAATATTTTATAACTTGACTGACGTTATTGGCATTATATCAGCAACAGAATCAAGCTAATATGATAGCTTTGGGATTCAGAGAGGAGAGGGGAAGAGTGATGAGGCTCTTAATGAACTTTAGTGTGTTGATAAATTAAAAAGGTAGCAACAATTTTCATAGATTGTAAGGCCAGGAGAGAACATTAGATCATCTAGCCTGATCTGCTGTATATCACAAGCTATTAACTTTCCCTCTACTGAGCCCCCAAACATGGGTTTGACTAAAGCCCAACTTGTGTCTGGCTAAAGCATATCTTCCAGAAGGGCATCCAGTGTTCATTGAAGACACAAACAGACGGAGAAATCTACCACAGCTTGTTCCCATGGTTAATCCCCTTCTCTTCTAAAAACACGTGTCTTATTTCTAATTTGAATTTGTCTGGTTTCAGCTTCCAGCCGTTGGTTTTTGTTATGCCTTTCTCTGCTAGATTAAAGAGCTCTTTAGTACCCAGTTTTTACTTCCCATGAAGGAACCTGTACACTTAAATCAAGTCATCTATTACTCTCTCTTCTTGATCAGCTAAACCAGTGGTGCCCAAACTTTTCCTGTCACCCCCTCCCTTACCAGTAATGGAATGTGTCCATGCCTCCTCCCCCATTCCTGCACAGTTGGCTCAGCAGAGGAGCTGGGGGCAGAACTGGGGATGGGGGAGGAGCTGGGGCAGGAGGCAAAGCTGGCCTGGAAGTGGAGAGGGAATGAGGGCAGAGCTGGGATGGGGGCGGAGTGGAGCTACAGATGGTGGTGGAACGGGGCTGGGTACCGCTTCCTCCTTGTCCCCCATGTGAGGACTGGTCTGGGCCCCATTGTATGGCCTCTCAAATGTTCCTCCGCACCTCCCAAAGGGGGCTTGCCCCACAGTTTGGGAACCACTGAGTTAAACAGATTGAGTTCTTCAAAGTCTCTCATTGAGGCACTGACTTTTATTTTTCCTAGTGGGTGCTCCACCCCCGCTCTGCCTCGAGGCCCCATCCTCACTCTGCGTCTTCCCACCCCTGCTCCGGCCCCTCCCACAAGACCCCCACCTGCTGCTCGCTGCCCTCCCCCGAGCACCTCCCACCAGCCACCAAACAGCAGATCAGTGGCCCTGCCAAACAGCTGTGGCTGGTGGGTGCTGAGCACCTCCTATTTTTTTCCAGGAGTGCCTGAGCCCAGAAGAACCCACAGAGTCAGTGCCTATGCTCTCACTATAAAGCATTTTATCCAGCCCTCAAATCACCTGTGTGGCTTCTTTCTCTCTCCATTTTTTCAACATCCTTTTAAAAATGTGGATCCCAGAACTGTGCTCTATCTCCCAGGATTAGTCTCACCAGTGCTGTGAACAGATGTAAAATAATTTCCTTAGTCCTGCTCATTATTCTGCTGTTTGCACATTGACAGTTTGCATTAACCCTTTTGCCACAACATCATATTGAGAGCTCATGTTGAGTTGTTTGTCCACTATGACCCTTAAATCCTTTTCAGAGTCATGTCTTTCCAGAATATGGTGCCCCATTCTGGAGGTATGAGCTGCATCCTTCATTAGAATCATAGGAAGGGTTGGAAGGGACTGCAAGGGTAAACTAGTCTAACCCCCAGCAAGATGCTGGATTTGTTATGTCTAAACTATCCAAGACAAATGGCTATCCCACCTCCTTTTGAAAACATCCAGTGAAGCAACTTCCACAACCTACCTAGGTAGTTTGTTCCATTGTCCTACTGCTCTTACAGTTAGGAAGTTTTTTCTTAGATTTAATCTAAATCTGCTATGCTGTAGTTTGAACCCATTGCCTCTTGTCCTCCCGTCCGTGACAAGAGAGAACAACTTTCCTCCATCTTTTTTATGGCAGCCTTTCAAATATTGGAAGACTGCTATCATGTCCCCAGTAATCTCTTTTTTCCAAACTAAACATACCCAGTGCCTGGAGCACCGCGGTGCCAGTGTGGACGCCCTGGTCTATTAATGCGCTCTGATCGGCCTCCAGAAGTGTCCCACAATGCCTGTTCTAGCCACTCAGGTCATCACTTTGAACTCTACTGCCCTGCCCTCAGGTGACCAACCTTCACACCCATCCTTTAATTTCTCTGGGAATTTTGAAATTCCCCTTCCTGTTTGCTCAGCAAGGCATGGAGTGCTCTCAGCGCATCTTTCCAGGTGACCATGCTTCCATGTGTCAGGTGATCCCCAGTATGGAGCAATGGCAAGGTGCTGGACCTCATCAGAGTTTGGGGGAAGGAAGCTGTCCAGTCCCAGCTGTGCTCCAGGCATAGGAATTACGATACCTACGGGCAGATATTAAGGGCCATGATGGAAAGGGGCCATGACCGGGACGCAGTGCAGTGCAGGGTTAAAGTGAAAGAGCTGCAGAATGCCTACCACAAAGTGCAGGAGGCAAACCACCATTCCGGTGCTGCGCCCACGACTTGCCGTTTCTACAAAGAACTAGACGTGCTACTTGGGGGTGACCCCACCTCCACTACAAAGAGCACCATGGACACTTCAGAGGCTGTAGCACAGAGGTGGGCAAACTATGGCCCGTGGGCCACATACGGCCTGCGGGACCCGCCTGCCCGGCCCCTGAGCTCCTGGCCCGGGCAGCCTCTTCTGCTGTTCTCCCTCCCCCGCAGCCTCAACTCACTCCACTGCCAGCGCAATTCTCTGGGCGGTGGGGCTGCGAGCTTCTGGGACAGCGCAGCTGCAGAGCCCAGCCTGAGCCGGTGCTCTGTGCTTCGTGGTGGGGTGGCTGGCTCCAGCTGGGTGGTGCGGCTGTAATGCCGCCAGCCACTGATGCTTTAGGCAGCACAGTAAGGGGGCAGGGAGCAGGGGGCTGGATAGAGGGCAGGGGAGTTCGGGGTGGTGGTCAGGGGCCAGAGGTGTGGATGGGGTTGGGGCAGTCAGAGGGTGGGGAACAGGGGGGTTGAATGGGGGCAGTCAGGAAGGAGGGGGGTGTTGGATGGGGTGGCGGGGGGAAGTCAGGGGTGGGGGTTCCAGGGGCGGTCAGGGGACAGGGAGAAGGGGTGGTTGGATGGGGCAGGGGTCACGGAGGGGCCATCAGGAATGAGAGGAGGGGTTGGATGGGGTGGCGGGGGGGACAGTCAGGGGCAGGGGTTCCGGAGGCGGTCAGGAGACAGGGAGCGGGGTGTGTGTGTGGATGGGGCAGGAGTCCCGGGGGCCAGGGGGGCGGATAGGGGGTGGGGGTGAGGGCCAGGCCATGACCCCCTCCCCTAACCAGCCCTCCATACAATTTCAGAATCGCAGTGGGGTCCTCAGGCCAAAAAGTTTGCCTGCCCCTGCCATAGCAGCACAGAGTTCAACAAAGCAGGAGGAGGAAAGCGGGAGCGAAGGTGCTGAGGAGGAGGGGAGCCCAGAGCCACAGGATGGCCCGACATCCCTAGATGCGTGCAGTCAGGAGCTGTTTTCAAGCCAGGAGGAAGGTAGCCAGTCACAGCGGACGGTGCCTGGGAAGAACAAACATCAGAGGAGGTGCCCGGTAAGTGGCTTTTATTTTGGGAAGGTAGTTGTTCGGCACAGGCTCTTGGGGCAAGGAGGATTGCAGACAGAAGGGTTAGGGATGCATGCATGCCTAGATGTGGAACAGGGCATTGATGTGCTCTCTCACATTGTGGTAATCAGCCTCAGTGATCTCTTCAAAGGTCTCATGCAGAAGCTGAGCAATCGGCTTGCACAGGTTCATTGGCAGAGCTATTGTACTCTTTGTCCCAGTAAGGCTAACATGTCCGCACTATTGTGCCGTGAGGGGTGGGGGAACCATTGCTGTACACAGGCAAGCAGCATAAGGGCCAGGACAGAAGCCGCATTGTAGTAAAAGACCCTTCCTTGCTTCCCAGGTCACCCTCAGCAGCGAGATATCTTCCAGGATGAACTCATCCTGTGGAAAATGTGGGGACAGTGTTCAGTATAGGGGCCCCCTGCAGCTGTTGGCTCTCCCCAAGGCACAGAACCAACTCTAGAGGACAGTACAGCCGTGAAACAATCAGTCCCCCTTGCCCCGTGCTTACTCATCATTTTGGGGCTCGCTTTGGGACGGGCACTTTCTGCTATTGTGTACACTGTACTCGTCTTTAAGTATGGCCAAATCATTGCTTTGTCTAGTGTGAACAATGCTGCCACTATAAAGTTGCACTTTGGCTTTACAGATGCAACCTTTAGATCCCAGCCGTCTTTGTTATCAACAGCCGAAAGACAGCAAAGAATCAGGAAGCGGCTGCGAAGAACCAAAGAGGACCAGTCATGCAGCAGCCCCTTGCTGAAAATCAAAAAGGACAGGAGTGGCAGGAGACTGAAAGGAGGCTCTGCCAGCAGGATGCAGATTGCCGGCACCAAAGCACAGAGTGGCTCATAAGCATTATGGAGCGCCAAGCGGACTCGAGACAGGCGCTCATAGCACTGCAGACGAAGCAGATCCATGCCTGTTCCCCCCGCAGCCCTTGTCCCAAAACTCTTTCTCTTGTGCCCCCATGTCACCGCCAACCCACTTTCCCCAACATCCAGTTACTTATTGCCACCAGCTGCCTCTAACAGCTGTAGCTTCACCACCCAGCCCTGCAAACTATGACCCTTACCCACTGCATTCAACCCCCATCACCATGCATTTTAGCCAGCCTGAAGTGTAGCACTCATTGTGCGGCACTCCAGACAGGAAGGCTGAATATGATAACGGGACATACGCAAATCTGTGATTGTCCCATTCCCCACCCCGCCCTCTTCCCTGCTCTCACACAGCGCAGATGTGTCATGCCCTTTCTGTTTCCCCAGCAGTTGTGTTTCTTTTTAATTGTAATCCTTCTGCCCGTCTTAGTTGGCAGCAACAAGGGCCGGGTTCAGTATCCGGGGGTTCCATTTCAATAACACAATGCAAAACTGGCTCAAGCCCCCACCCAGTGACCTGGGACAATTACATACCACCCCAGAGGCGCCTCTAAGAGGCAATACTTCCCCTCGCGCAAGCACAGAGTCTGAGTGTAGCAAAATCCTTTTAATAAAGGAGGGAAACAATGCAGCATTATGTTGGGGAAATGCCACAAACAGGATTCATAACACAAACCATGAGCAAAAGACCCACTCCCCCAAGTAAGTTGGCAGTATCGTTTTCCCCTCAGGGTCTTAAGTCCAGCAACCCCAAAATCACCCAAAAGTCCAACAACCCAAAGTCTCTGTCCCTGGTCAGTGCAGCCCCAGAGTTCAAAAGTTTATCTGCTGAGTTTTACCTCCCAGCCCGAGGGGAGGGGGGAAGGCACAGCAGTGTTAAGGGGCACCTTACGTGGTCCGAGGCTGACTGCCCTGCCTCTCCATGGGGTTCTGCTGCAGCCTTCACCGCAACCCACTCTACCAGCCGCTCCGCTCCACCAGCCGTCCTGTGAGCTGCTCCAGCCATTCTGTGAACTGCTCCACTCTGCCAGCCGCTCCGCTCCACCAGATGTCCCACAAGCCGCTCCATTCATCCTGCAAACTGCTCTGCTCTGCCAGCTGTCCCACGAGCCGCTCCAGTCATCCCACAAACTGCTCTGCCAGCTGCTCAGCAACATATCTTCAGGCCCTCCCACAGCACTCACTGTTTTCAGCTTGTAGTAAGGGATCCTCAGTGCTGGTGCACCATTGGCCCCAAGTGAATTCAGCTCAGCAGCCTGTAACTAGACTCCTCATGGAATTAAAATTAGCTCTGATATTCCACAGTAGAGAGAGGAGAAGGTGCAATTGGTATTTCAGGCCCTCAAAAGAGGCCCATGCCATCAGGTACAAATACTTATCCCCAACCTCTCTCAATTCACTGGGTTTTGGAACCCATGTCCCTTGTCTAGTGAGTGCTACTTAGTTGATGGCAAGTCCCTCTGTCATAAAACAGTCTAATTGTCCTTGATTCACACAATCAGGGTAACAACACTTTATTCTTCCTGCCCCAATGACAGAGAAACTGGGGATCCCACAGCAGCCAAAGTGACCATTTGGGCTGCTGTGGGCTCATGCTAGGCGGGATGAGTGTGCCTATGCAAACAAGATCAGCCCCTGAAGTTCTTTCCCACAACTCACCACAATTCATCACCAGATGTCAGGGTAGAGTTCATCCTGACTCTGTTTACATAATAAATTAATTTTTTGGCTTTGAAAACATTCTTTGTTGCATTAAGTAAAACATACCATAGCCCAGGAAAGCAACAGGCACTGCAAGTCAGTGCATCATACGTAGCAAACACAGATACCTACTAGCACTGGAACCACAGCTCTTCACTCCCGAGCAGGGCACCAAACATTACTGGTAGCTTTCAGCATCAAATTGCTCCCTCAAGGCATCCCTAATCCTTACAGACCCACGCTGGGCTCCACGCTGGGCCCCTGGTCTCTGGCTGTTCAAATTCAGCCTCCAGGTATTGAACCCCCATGGTCCATGCCTGAGTGAAACTTTCACACTTCCCTTCACAAATGTTATGCAGGGTACAGCACGTGGATATAACCGTGGGGATATTGTCATCGGCCAGGTCCAGCTTCCCATACAGATAGTGCCAGCGGCCCTTTAAATGGCCAAAAGCACACTCAACAGTCATTCTGCACCGACTCAGCCTGTTGTGAACTGCTCCTTGCTGCTGTCAAGGTTCCCTTTGTAGGGTTTCATGAGCCATGGCATTAAAGGGTAAGCGCGGTCTCCAAGGATCACAATGGCCATTTCGACTTTCCCTACAGTGATCTTCTGGTATGTGAAGAAAGTCCCAGCTTGCAGCTTCCTGAACAGGCCTGTGTTCCGAAAGATGCATGTATCATGCACCTTTCCGGACCAGCCTGCATTAATATCCATGAAACGCCCATGGTGATCCACGAGCGCCTGGAGAACCATAGAGAAATACCCCTTCTGATTTATGTACTTGGAGGCTAGGTGGAATATGCATCCCATCTATCACCCCTCTATAGTTAGGGAAACCCATTTGTGCAAAGCCAGCCACAGTGTCAAGCACGTTGCCCAGAGTCACGGTTTTTCTAAGCAGGATGTGATTAATGGTCCTGCAAACTTGCATCAACACGATTCCAACAGTCGACTTTCACACTCCAAACTGGTTAGCGACCGATTGGTAGCTGTCTGGAGTTGCCAGCTTCCAGATTGCAATAGCCACCCACTTCTCCACCAGCAGGGCAGCTCTCAATCTCGTGTCCTTGTGCCGCAGGGTGGGGGTGAGCTCAGCACACAGTCCCATGAAAGTGGCTTTCCTCATCTGAAAGTTCTGCAGCCACTGCTCGTCATCCCAGACTTGCATGATGATGTGATCCCACCACTCAGTGCTTGTTTCCCAAGCCCAAAAGCGGCATTCCACTGTGGTGAGCATGTCTGTGAATGCTACAAGCATTCTTGTGTCATATGCATTATGCAAATTGATATCATCATTGGACTCCTCACTGTCACTTTGTAGCTTAAGGAGTAACTTGACTGCAATTCATGATGTGCTGGCGAGACCCATCAGCATATTCCTCACAAGTTCAGGATCCATTCCCACAGACCGAAAGGGAAGACAGAGTGTGCAGTACAAAAACGTTGAAAGATGGCGCCAAATGTGGACGGAAGCACAGGGATTGCTGGGATGTAAAGTGATGCATTACGGGGCATTGGGACAGGACCAGAATGCCTCACGCCCTGCCCCCTTCCCACAAGCTACAGCACCAGAATGGGAAGAGCTGCCCATAAGTGCCACAAATGTGGTCACACCACTGCGCCTGCAGATGACAGTGTGAACATATGCAGCTTTCCCTGCTGCGGTCTCTGAGGGCTGGTTTAACTCACAGTGCTCTACAGATGCAAGTGTAGTCATGGCCTTAGATACTCTGGTGATGCAGGTGGTATACGTGCCCAGAAGGGTGTACAAATGAATTGAAACGTGGGTTTCCTGAACAGAGATTCTTTACCTCTAAGTTGTTTAACCTGCTTTTGCTCTCACAGCGGTTGTCAGACTCCACTTTATAAAAGTAAAACCTGATTGAATATGGGCTGTGAATATTTTTGCCCAATGCTCTTGCCTAAGGCTCTGATTCAGCGAGGTGCTGGACCATGTGACTAACTTTAAGCATGTGAGTAGTCCCAGTGATGTCAATGTCTACAGTTAGCGAATGATTCATACTTTGCTGAATCAGGGCTGAAGTGGATGTTTATGGAATGGTATTCTAGCTGAGAACCAGGAGGTTCACCTTGAAATATTGAAACAGCTGGTAACAAAACCAAAGTGAAGCCACAATCATTAAAAGTTTCTGTACCCATTTTTCTTGTTTGGATTGTTTTGAAAACAGCTTTCAGTCTTGGAACAAATTTATCAACCTGTTTACCATAAGCAAAGGCACTTCAGCTGCTAAATGGGTTTGAGAGTTGGGGTGAATTAACCGTGTTGTGCCTTGTCTATTTAGATTATACATTCTTGGAGGCAGGGACTGTCTTGCTATGTGTATGTACAGCTACCTTGTACAATGGGCCTCTAGATGCTATTATAATAGGGCTTTTCATCTTTACTTTCTACTGGTTGGGATTATTGCCTTGCAAGTCAGGTAAAGAGCTTCAGTACTCAAAAGCCTTGATCATATAGGTAGTTATTAGTAAAAACAAACAAATCTGTACATATTGTCAGAATCAGTTCCCTATTTGAGAACTGCCTGGCTTGTGCTTGTTAATATTTGAATATATAAAGTACATACAACATAGATGTTTCTATCCTTTGGGGATCTGTCAATTACAGTTAGTATTGTCTGCAAGGTTTCTCACTGCATCCTGATAAAAAGGCTCTCTTCTAGCAGACAGTGCTGGCTCAGCTTACTAACATGTGGAAAGTATCAACAGTATTTTAAAACAAAAACTTTTCAAGTTCTAGGGATTTTAGACAGAGATGGTAGCAAATTGCAAACACTTTCAGTTCTAAAAAGATAAGTAGCTAGGATGAGTAATAGCTGCATTCTGTGGGCCCGATCCTGCTGTAACTCACCCTACTGTAAATCAGGAGTAACACTTGAAGTCAGTAGCTGGAGTACAATTGGTGCAAGTTAGAGCAGAATCTAGCCCTGTGAGAACAAATATAACAATGCTCTGCTTTTTGGCCAGTGATGGCTTCAGAACTGTAAATGCAGGTAAAACTATCCAGTCAGAAGGAGGGAAATGGAACTGTGTGTGGGACAAATAATCTTCTATTTGGGCTATTTGCAAATGGCCAGATTGTGTGAAACAGCTCTGAGACACAATTTCTCCTTTGAATTGTCCGTGCTGTGGGGGAGGGGCATAATTTGTTCCTGGCCTGTTTCACCAGCAAACTCTAGCACCCTCTGTGTGCTAACTCAACTACTGTGGCTTGTGAGTGGGGTGGAGGGCAAAGAAAAGTGGAACTAAGGCTCCGTCCACTTGTTCCCTTCCCTCTTCACTTGCGCTTGGACATAATTTGGCAGGCAACATCCATTTACTTCCACATAGCTGAATCTAAGTCAAGGTAGTGCAAACCGGGGCCAAAGAGGGATTCTTGCCCCTGCTTATTTCCTTGCACAGGTGTGTAATCCAAGTTACAATCTAGCTCCAACTGGCTTGCATGGCTGATGGCTCCATTAGAGAGGAACAAGTTCAGAATGTATATGTTTCAGTATATGTTTTACACTATGTTCATTTCACATTTGTTTCTGGCAAGGAGCTCTCAGATTCCATTTTTGTTTAAAAAAAATCCAAAACAGCTGGGGACAGTTTGTCTGAGCCTAACTGCCAAAAAAACAAAGCAAAACACTGGCATTTGCTAAACTCTGCCCTTGGCCATAGCTCCTACTGCTTAATCAAAAGGACTGAAGAAGCTTCTGGGAGATGCAGATACTGGAGTTTGCTCTGATAAAAGGCAGAAGCAAAACAAAATCTCCCACTGTGATATGATGAATTTGCAACTAGCAGAATGGTTCACAGACAAAGGGCATCTTTGGAGGAGAGGTAAACAATGAAGAGGACAGGTCATAAGAACATAAGAACGGCCATACTCTGTTAGACCAAAGGTCCATCTAGCCCAGTATCCTGTCTTCCGACAGTGGCCAATGCCAGGTGCCCCAGAGGGAATGAACAGAACAGGTAATCATCAAGTGATCGATCCCCTGTCGCCTATTCCCAGCTTCTGGCAAACAGGCTAGGGATGCCATCCCCGCCTATCCTGGCTAGTAGCTATTGATGTCTATAAATTGGAGAGGGTTTGGAGAAGAGCTCAAGAATGATTAAAGGGTTAGAAAACATGCCTTACGGTTGGGACTGCAGATTTGTCACAATCAAAAATCATGATGCCGTCATGGTAAATTTAGTAAAAGTCCTGGGTTACTACAGTACTGGGACTGCTCCTGGATTTCTGGTTAAAATATTCCAGCCTCCTCACCCTGCTGAGGGGGCCCCAACCAGCCACAGCAGCATTTTCCACCCAGCAACACCGGAACCCTAATCCTGCCCAGTGAGGAAGGGGTGCTGGGGGCAGGAGGGAGCTTGGAGAGCGAGCATGCCCTGCACTCACCGCGGTCCGTGGCAGCTCCTGAGGCTGGGCCTGGAGCCCCACTCTGGGCATTCCAACCTAGAACGCGGGGTTGAAGGGCCACATAGGTTTGAACAGCCCCCTCCCCAGGTCTCCCCATCATGATGTGGTGGGGACAGATGGGCCAAACCTGAGTGGCACTATGACCTTGCACGCTAGGTCACAACACCACTCACTGAAGTTTGGCTCTGCTACTGCCCTATCATGACGGGGAGGCAGCAAACCTGGGTGACACTGCAAGGTGAGTACATGGGTGGGCTCACTCTCCAGCACCCTCCCCCCCACCCCTGGGCCTCCCCTTCACACTGGGCTGGTGACCCACCCTTTGAGAAAATCACAGACAGGAAAAAAGCCATGGCCAAACAGAAGAAACATGGTATCCTGGACTCTTCCCCCCCCCCTACTTATAGTGATAAACTCAAGGAGCTCAATCTATTTACCTTAGAGAAGAGAAGGTTGAGGGGTGATTGGATCAGTCTATACACCCAAATATTTAATAATGAGCTCTTCAGTGTAGCAGAGAAATGGCTGGAAGTTGAAATTAGACAAATTCAAACTGGAAAAAAGGTATAAAATTTCAACCGTGGAACAATGGAAATTTTAACCATTGGAACAATTTACCAATAGTCATGGTGGATTCTCTATCACTGGCAATTTTTAAATCAAGATTGGATGTTTTTTTCTAAAAGATCTGCTCAAGGAATTATTTTGGGGAAGTTCTATAGTCTGAGCTATCCAGGAGGTCAGATTAGACGATCCTGGTGGTGTCTTCTGGCCTTGGAATCTATGAAATATTTGGGCAAGATACTTGATGTTTGGTTGGGGAGAAATATATATGGCCCAATCAAAAGCCCACTAGAGTCAACAGGAGTCCTCCATTGACTTCAGTGGGCTTTGGATTAGGACATATATATCTTTTCCCCAACCAAAGCATTAAGTATCTTGGCCAAATATTTTATAGATTCCTAAAGAAGTAAGAAGCCCAACTCCCATTGGCATTATCAAGCCAGTGCAAGCTGGGTCTCTGACTACCCTAGGTACTTGAGGAAAATCCCACACCCAGTGCTTGCTGTTCTTTACAAGACTACTTGGAACTGAAATTTCCTTCCCAATATTTTTGAGTAACCCTACAATAACAAACCAAAATGACAAGCATATATGACAGTCAGAACACAGATCAGTGGTTCATCATCATCCAAGCAGAGGCCTAGGAAGGAAGATAGACTGATGACAGGAAGTTTTACAGTGGCACAGTAGCACCACTATAGTTAAGATTACATCACAACTTCTGCTTAAGGTTGACCTTTCTAAAATCAATGTGCTTACTCAGATTGCTTTGAAATTTGGTGTGTCGCAGGAGGCTGCAGGGTAGAGTTAGTCATCCAAATTTGGGTTAATCTGAAATAGGGGTTGCAGAGATATAACCCCCCAAAAATAGCCATTCTCCAAAAAAGATTCTAAGTGGATTCTTTTGCACAGACCTAGAGATTTAATTATGGATGTGACGTGGGTCAAAATGATTTCAATCTGTTAAGTTTTACCCAAGGTCATGCATGGCACCCACTAAATATTTGGGGGACTCAAACTGAAAATATTTGTTTTCACAGTGTGCACATTCCAATGCAGAAAATGGGCTAGAGGATTTCTGTTCCCTCTATTTGATATGTTCTAAAACTTGACTCTTGAAAGTGTTCTTAAAATCTAAACAGTTACTCAGATTGCTTTAAAATTTGGTGTGCCTGGTGGGTAACAACGTTAGCAATCCAGATTTGGGGACATTTGCCCAACGTGTTCCTGAGTTACAGCCTCTCCCCACCCCAACCAATTTCTTTCTGCTGCCTTACACTGTGGAACTAAGAAATACTAGTCAGGAGTGGATGAGTCATAGATGACAGACCTCACTGAGGGCTTGTCTACACTACCGGCAGGATCATCGGGCAGCGATTGATCCAGTGGGAGTTAATTTATCATGTCTAGTATAGATGCAATAAATCGACCACTGAACACTCTCCCGTCGACTCCAGTACTCCACAAGAATGAGGTGCGCAAGCAGAGCTGACAGGACAGCATCAGCTGTTGACTTACAGCAGTGAAGAGACCGCAGTAAGTAGAGCTAAGTACGTCAACTTCAGCTATGCTATTCACGTAGCTGAAGTTGCAGATCTTAGACCCCGCGAGGTAGTGTAGACAAGCCCTGAGACTGAGAGCTGTGAGCTCACCCTTAATTGACAGACTTAAAGATAAGTTAATCACAAGCCCCCACCTAAGACACAAGGAGTTTTGGACTGAGTGAATGGAGGTTGCTACAATTTGTGAATCCTGGGTGGCAATTTTATTTTGGGGGGAATGTAATCCAAGTATCTGGGGTACAAAATTAGATGTGTGAATGCTTCCTGGAGGAGAGGGGTCTTAAGAGGTGGGGGAATAGAGAGGAGTTTGGGGCTGCAATGAGGAGAGGGTGTTATGGAGAAGAGAGAATGGTTGTGGGACTCAGATGGGGGAGGTATGGAGGTTGGGGGGAGTGGAGGGGTGGGACCTAGGAAGGGAGATCTGAGGGTGAGTGGCAGGAGGACTGGTGGAGAATAGGGGCAGGGACAACTGATAGCCCCACATTCTCCCCTTGCCTGTGTGTGCCCAGATCTAGGGGGCTCATGCCTCTCTCAAGGGGCCTGAGCATCCTTCTCTCTTCCCTCCTGTGAGCTGGGATACCGGAGGTCTTGCCCATCTAGGGGCGTCTGAGCCCCTTTGTCTATCCTCCAATGCATGTGCCAGGATCTGGAGGCTGGCTGTGCCCACCTACAGGGGTTAGATCCCCCATCTCCCTCGTGTGCTGCGTTCTGTGGGAGGGTCTGAGGCCCATGCCCCTGCGTGAGCCAGGATCTGGGGAAGCCCTGCCCCTTCGGGCGGGAAGCTGAGAGAAGGCATACTTCATGCATATCACAGGCTCTAAAGCATTCAGGAGGGCAATGAGAACACCCACCGAGATGAACTGAGCAGTTCATAAATCTCAGAATTATTGTTTCAGGTTGTCTCAAGACATCTCCCTGCTGTCCTACATACTACACAGTGGTGCCTTCGATCACGTCCAGACTCTGTGAGTACTCCCCTCTCCTTTTACCAGGACAGCCCCCCCAGCCCTTCCAACTGGAGTGTAATCCTCACTCCTCCCCACAGGAGTCCCCCACTGCCTCTTTGCTCAGGAGCAGCCTCATGCTCCTTGGCCCTATCATGGTTCCTCTGGGTCCAGCTCTCCAGCCCTGGGGATGTCAGGAGGTAAAAACTCCTCCACTGCTCCTCTGCCTTCAGCCCTTTCTGGCCCTCAGCTCCAGCTTAGAGAGAGCAGACATCTCCATCTACTGCTGCTGCCTTCTGCTCTCTGGCTTGGGGATATCAGCCAGCAACTCCTCTGGGAGCTCGTCTCCTGCCTTGTTCAGCCTTCCCCCACAAACACCTTCTGCTTTCTTCCAGGACTTCCTCAAGTTCCCCTGATCTCTGGCAGCTCTCACCTAACCCTGACTGAACCAGTCTGCTCTAATTGACTAGGACATTCTCCCTGTCTCCCCTCCCACCAATGATCCTTTTCAGTTCCCAGATGCTACCCTGCCCTCGTAATTGGCCAAACTGGAGCACCTGTCCTGGCAGAGGGAGCTGGCCCTAGTTCATTTACAGGGGCCAGCTACCTTGTGATGCCTGCCAACAGATAACATTCTGCAATTAGCTTTTCTTATTATCTTACAAGCTGACATTACTAAGAGGGAAATAGCTCTGCTGGCTGTGACCTGCAGGAATGTCTGATAAGCATTTGGGCTCTCATGCCAGTTTGTTTTTAATTAACATAAAATAGTCGATGCTGGCAATGAAAGCTGGGCCTCTGGAAATGCTTCCTCTTTATCTCCTATCATCAGAGAGTTCAGTGCTATGTTGGGCAATCCTCACAGCCCGAAGGGCTGCATTGGCCTCTTGCCAGGAGCCCAAAGACTGCATTTCATTTGCATATAAATCTACATATAATTTCAGAACGAAATGTACAGGGTAATAATTTTATTTGTAGAGCAATATAAGGTGCCCAGAGTGCTCTATGAAATACAGAAGGAAAGGAAGGATAATGAGAGGAAGGATGGGTTTTGTAGTTAAAGGATGTGACTGAGCATCAGACTTCCTGGCTCTGCTACAGACTTCCTATGTGCTATTGGACAAGTCACTTAATCTCTTTGTCCCAGATTTTTAAAGGTATTTAGGCATTGTTCCACTCTGTGTTGCCAAGCCTAAGGGATTTAGATAGCTAAGTCCCATTTTGAAAAGTGACAGGCAGTTAGATTCCTAAATCCTATTGACTTTCTATAAAACTTAGGCTCCTAAATCACATTTGAAAATGTGAATTAGCCATGTAGTCACTTAGAATGCTGAGCAAAGCCGAGCACAAATACAATTCCCAGGGCCGGCTCCAGACCCCAGCGCGCCAAGCGCGCGTTTGGGGCGGCGTCCCGCGGCAGGGCAGCAGGCGGCTCCGGTGGACCTCCCGCAGACGTGCCTGCGGAGGGTCCGCTGGTCCCGCAGCTTCGGTGGAGCATCCGCAGGCATGCCTGCGGGAGGTCCACCGGAGTCGCGGGACCAGCGGACCCTCCGCAAGCACGTCTGCAGGAGGTCCACCGGAGCCGCAGGACCGGCGACCGCCAGAGCGCCCCCCGCGGCGTGCCGCCCTGCTAGGGGCGGTGCAAATCCTAGAGCCGCTCCTGACAATTCCCCAGGTTTAAAATGGGGATAATACTCCCTTTGTCTGATCTGTTTAGAGTTTAGCTCTGCAGGGCAGAGACTATCTCTGATTTATTTATATATTGCCTAGCACGTTCCTTCTTGGGGCCTGATATTGCTACTAAAAGGAGTCTCAATGGGAAGACTGGCATTGCTGCGGTCTGACTTTACTTTTCAGCTGGCCACATACATGAGGGAATGTAAGTGACTGCTGTTATGTTTTCTTCAGTTTCACAATTAACATGGTCTATTTTGCAAGTTTATGGGTCATATGCCAAAGATTTTATGCTGACTATATGTCAATTACCAAGGAAACTATAAGGAGGATCATAGAAGTTTTCCATGGGGGAATAAGAAGTCGTTTCAGGCAGTCTAGGAAGGGACTCTCTCTTATGCCTCTGTTTCAGTTTTCTGTTTTAGGATATTTTGTATACATCCTCCTTTGAGATTTTAAATACATTTGACCTTTTCCCTATCCCTAGTGGAGACCACTTTATGTAAGATTACAGTAACATTTTACAAAAAGAGGGTAGTAGAGCGTGATACCACATTTTGAAGCAAGAGTTTCAATAGCATAAGAAGGATCCAGGGAGACTTGGAAAGGACCTGGGAAATTTAAACACTTAAAAGGGTAAACTGGTGGCAAAAACTTATCATGTATTGAAGACATAAACCACACTGCACTGTATAGGCAGCTGATTGGTTAGGAAATACAGGTCATGCTGTTCAACTCCAAAAGAGGTTTTTACAACTAGCAGCCCTCCTATGTAGCTTTGGATATCTGCCACTTAGACATTTAGAAATCTAATTGCTTCATGAAATTTGAACTGCAGCAGAGTGGGGTATTTTAAGCCCATCAGATCTAGCTGAACTTTGGTCTCAGCTTCTTCGGATTCAGCTGAAAATGGACGTATAAATGTTTTTTCAGTTCTTTTGAAAGTTTCTAAGCTATTGATTAAAGGGTGCACCTGCTTCCATCCACAACTGAATATTAAGTTCCTGAAAATATCTTGTCAGCTGGTGAGGGTAAGAAATTTGCTTCAGATCTTGAGAGTAGAGCTTTCCATAAAGCGATGGGACTGTATGAGTTAGCTGCAGAATTAACTGTACACAAATTCCCTTCACCAGCTGCATCCAAAACTCCCAGAACTACTCTCAAACAAAAGTCCTCTCTGTTCCTTTCCTGTCTGTTCTCACCATTATTCTTCCCCTCCCAACACATAGTGAAGCCCAGGATAGCCTCAGAGGTAGATTAAGATTTATTGGGGTCCTTGGCACAAAGAATATTTGGTCCCCCCATATTTCCCTTGCCATAGGGCCACACCCCCAGCTCCTGCTCTTCCCCCTGATACCCCACCCCCTGGCCAGGCTGAAGCCAGAGCCGGGCCATAATAAGCTGTCCAGGAAGACCGGGCCTCTATGGGGAGCCCCAGACCATCCACCTGACCTGGGCAACAGGGCCCCAGGGAAAGAGGATGAGGAGGGGGCAGGGTCTTGGGGAGAAGGAGGAGGAACAGGAGGCGGGGCCACAGTTCTGGCACTGATGGCCCCCTGACTTCTCCAGAGGTTCTGGTGAACCTGCAGGGGCTCCCAAATTGGCCAGGACCCATATGTTAATCCACCATTGGACAGTTTTCACCCAAGGGGACTGTATCATAGGTTTCACAAATAATTTCTATTTATAATTGTGATTAGATTCAGGGAGAGAAGAAGAAAAGGGGGAAGTCCAGGGGATTTCATGACAGATGAAGAAAGACTATGGCTGAGGCAAACATTGCTTCTTTATGCTCAACTCTTACAAAAGAAAAAAATATTCTTTTGCACTTTAAATAAACAGCTCTTTACAAGTGTCTGAAGTCTGCTAAAATATGCAGGATCCCTTGCTTGACCTACCACTGTGAGGATGTGTGTGCTGTTTCTTTAAATCTGTAGCTGGATGGGGCAGGAAAAGGTTCTAATGAAAAGCTCTACAGTGAAATAGAGATATAGCTTTTGGATAAGGTTGTTTTCCTCATTTGAACAAGGAACTTTATTAAATGTTTCTGACTAGAAATAAGACATAGATTAACAGTGAGGATAATTAACCATTGGAGAAATTTACCGAGGGATGTGGTGAATTTGCCATTTCTTGAAGTCTTTAAATCAAGATTGGATGTCTTTCTACAAGAAATGCACTGAGTCAACCAGAATTTATGGGTTTGATGCAGGAATCGCGGTGTGAAATTCTGGGGCCTTTGTTGTGCAGGAGTTTGACTAGAGAGTCACTTCTGGCCTTAAAAATCTATGAATCTATAAGACAAATCTTAGAAGAAAGTTGCTTTCTGTCATTCTTTACCATGGTCACATGATGTGGTGTCAGAAATTGTCCCATTTTTAACCATCATAAATAAGAGGGAAAGAAAATGCTAAACTCCAGGGCATTGGTCTCAGACCCTCCAAGACGTACAGTTTGATAGAGCCATGAAAGGGAGTGCTTCGTTGCTTCTGAACTACAGCACAGCTTAACAGAAAGTAATGAAGTGCCTGTCAACTAACTGACGTATGGAACTGGGAACGGAGTTTAGAAAATATTTGCCTTGGCTGAGGAAGGAGATAAGAATATTTATGACATTGTTCTTGAAAAGCCTACGAGTATTTCATTCCATACAGAAATCTAATATCAGAACATCCAGGCTTTACCAAATGGAGCAGCAGCCTCCTTGCTATCTAGGTTGTGGTGGAGGTAGGCCTGCTGCACTAATGTCCCCTACGAACCCCACTTGTCCAGGAAAGGGCTTGCTCTTTCTCTCCAGAACTGCCGGCAGGAGTGCACACTTAGCTCTGCACAGGTGAGCTGCTTTCCCACAGGGGAACCAAGGGTAAGGGGAGGCTACCTGGGAAAGGAGGGCATGACTTGAGCTGTTGGGGAGGAACCTTTAAATTGTGTTCGCCCCCATCAGCAGCTAAGGGTGCTCTCTGCTCCCCTGGCCCAGAAACTTTACTTGCTTGGTTCCAATGGCTGCCTCCCCAAAATCAGGCAGGTGGGTACACAGGAGATAAATGGGTGTGAGATCAGCTCTGCCATGAGCCTCCTACCATCTGAAGAGGAATGGGGACCACAGCGGATAGGGGAGTAGCGTGCTGACTCACTGCGTTGTGCCCTGTCCCAGGCGTGTTCCCAACATAGAGGTTCTGTAGTTTAGTTTTAATGGCAGATTAACTATTAAGCAGGTGATGCCAGCCTGCTGTGACCTTCTTGAAACCCATCTACCTTTCTTTCAATCCCTGATTGCTTACCCCCACCCTCAGGCTTTCTGTTTGTAACTCTTTCTGTTTCCACTAGTTGTACTTACCAGTATACTGAAATTCCCTGGGGCAGTGCCTTGTCTAAGCTGTTGGGCAAAGTGCAGTGCACATTTCTATACTGCATCAAGAATAAGGAAACTCCTTTCTTTACTCCCATCTCTGATTTAATCCCATATCCTGCAAACCTCATTCATCCTCTGGAAGTTGCTGAGGTTCCTTCTGTTAGTGTGAGGACAATGTATGATTGCTGTGATTTACAGTTTCAGGTCCTTAAATTGGGAGATGACTCTAGTGGGGATAGGTTCTGACCTCCCACCACCCCTGAGCTTCAACCCTGCTGCTCTGGTGGCTTATAAATAGACTTGGCAGAATGCAATTTTTATTTTTTTTATAACTTTGATCTGTAATATCAATTGTTTATTTGTAAGCTTTTTTATATATAATTTTTAATTTTCACAGTTGTGGGAAATTATGGGGGGAGGTCAGATAATTTTTTTATGATAGTAGAACTTGAGATTCAAAGAGTTCAAGCTTTAAAGCGGCTAAAACAAACAGAGAGAAGGTGGGTGAGGTAATCTCTTTGTTTGGGCCAACTTTGATTGATGGAAGACAGAAGCTTTTGAGCTTCACAGACCAGGAGAAGAGCTCTGTGGGGTTTGAAAGCTTGTTTCTTTCACCAACAAAAGTTGGTCCAATTAAAAAATATTACCTCACCCACCTTGTGGCTCTCCCCCATTAAATCTGTATAGTATAGGGTAAAAGGTACACAAAAGACCAGATTTCATGAGGGAGACCAGATTTCATGGTCCGTAATGTGATTTTCATGGCTGTGAATTTGGTAGGGCCTTAAGTATATGTTCAACACCTTTGTCAGGGAAGAGGCCACCACAAGTGTAACCTAAACCAAAGTATCTTGCTGAACCAGGGCGTATGTATGTGCCTAGCTAGCTTTAATGAGACAACTCACATGTTTAAAAATAGGCACCTACTTGCATACTTTGGTGAATGGGGCCCAAATCCACACCCAAGATGCAGCTCAAAGTGCTCAGAGGAAGCCGGGATGGTGAGATTGAGTTACCTAGAACAGAGTTCATTGAAATGGGCAACTAAATAACTGTTTTTTTAAATGTAAAATGAACAGTATATGATAAATGAAGCAACTCCCTCTCTCTCTCCCTGTTCACTAGTGCAAGGATGGAAAAAAATAAAGCCACGCCCCACCATTCACACACTGGTTCGGAAAAATTGCAGCCACTTGCATCATGGTCTCAGGATATTAAACTGAAATCCAGGAGAATGGTAGCCTCCAAACACGCCCCTGCAGTATTTCTGGTGCCGGCCTCCCGGGAAAGTGAGGGAGAAAAGTGCCCCCCCCCCGTGCTTTTGTTTCAATTGCGGGCAAAAGGAACCCTACAGCAGCATCCACCCAGCGCTCGCGCTCCCCACGATCCAACGGGCTGCCTGGCCCATGGGCACCGGTGTGGTTACTAGCACGTGCACAGAAGCTGGCAGCGCCCGGGGCCTCCTGACCTCGCCCCTGGAAACTACAACTCCCAGCCGCCCCCGGAGCATGCGCAGTAGGATCAGATGAGCTCACGGATCACAGGACGGGCTGACGTCAGAGGGGCGATGATGAGCGCAGGAGCGCAGTGAGCGTCCGGAAGGAGCCCGGGGCGCCCTGCGCGGGGATTGCGCGTCAGTTCTGAGGGAAGCAGCAGGTGCGTAGGAGCGGGCCCCGGGGCGGGGGCTCTGCTGTCCTGCCTGGAGCCGGTGCCAGGGCGAGGCGGGCGCGAGCGAGCCGAGCCGAGGTCGCTGAGACGCTGCCCGGGGGCAGGCGGTGTTTTGTAACCAGCCGGGGTTGAAGGCGCGTCTTGCGCTGCGCCGCTCCGGGCCCCCAGCTGGGGCACAGGGATCATCCCTAGCGACCCGACCCACCGGCAGCGCGGCTGGCAGGCCTCGTGCAGGTTTGCAGCTCCTGGGCGGCAGGTGCTCCGAGTGCCGGGGCTGGCCCTGGGGCAGAGCGCAGGGGGAGGGAAGCAGCTAGAGACAAGCCAGGGAGACGCCAAGTGTCTGCTTGAAATAAGAGAGACAAGGCGGGGGAGGTCATAGCTTCTATTGGGCCAGCTTCTGTTGGGGAGAGACCCAAGCTTTCAAGCCACGCACAGCTCTTCTAAAGGTAGGGTGACCAGATGTACCGATTTTGTAGGGACAGTCCCAAATTTTTTAGTCTCTTTCTTATATAGGCTTCTATTACCCCCCACCCCCTGTCCTGATTTTTCACATTTGCTGTCTGGTCACCCTATCTTCAGGTAGCTGCCTTTGCCACACCTGAAGAGGACCACTGTGTGGCTGGAAAGCTTGTGCCTCTCCCCAACAGAAGTTGACCCAATAAAATATATTCTCTCCCCTGCCTTATGTCGCTAATATTCTGGGACCCATGTGGCTACAACACCACTGTCTACTAAGTGCAGCCAACTCCTCCTTCCCCCAGAAGAGAGAGTTTTCCTCTCTCCCTTTAAATCTGAAAGAATCTCCCACTCCACTGAGGAAGTGTTAGGGTGGGTCTGGTAAGCAAACAGAATAGAAACTTCAATTGATGCTACGTGGCTTAACTGAAAAGAAGAGGCCTCTTGTCTCCAGCATGTTACCTATTAGGATAATATTCCTTGCCCATAATCTAAGCCCAGGTCTACACTAGCAGGGGGGTTGACCTAAAATACACAACTTCAGCTACGTGAATAGCGTAGCTGAAGTTGGCATATCTTAGGTCGACTTACCTGGCTGTGAGGATGGCAGCGAGTCGACTCCTGACGCTCCCCCATCAACTCCGCTTCCACCTCTCGTGAGCTGGAGTTGTGGAGTCGACGGAAGCGTGATCGGAGATCAATTTTATCGCGTCTACACTAGACCTCCGATAGATCGATGACTACCTGCCGATCCGGTGAAGACTTGGCCTTAGTGTAGTGTTGTCACTGCCTTTTGGGGGAGAGAATCATGTCCTTTCTGCTGAGGTCATCCAAATAGGTCCTAGGGTCTGAGATGTCTGTAAAGTGTGGTATTGCCACCCATTTAAAAAATCATGAGCCTTATTTAAAAAAAAAAAAAAACAGCCTCCTGATTTTAAATTTGAGGATCTTTTTATTTGTTTTCTGGTTTCTGAGTCTTTAGGTTACATTTGCTTTATTTTTTCAAGCTTGTCCTCAACCATGAGGACTAGAAATTTCCCTTTTTAATGAAACCTGAGACTCTCATGCACTTTCTTGATTCCAGCACTGGGGCTTTAAGAAAATCACCAAATATTGTGAAACTTGTGATTAAACTGAGGGCATCAGGTAGAGCTGATTGAATATATTTTTCAGTTTGGTGGCCCAATGAAAACTTTTTTTTTTTGTTTCAAACTGAAATTGAATTTATCTGTTTTTTTTCCCCTCACTGAAATGAAAAAAAAAATGCAAACAATTTCATTCAGGTTTAGGTGTTTATAGCTTTGTATATAATTGGTGAGGTTAGGGAGTCCAGACATGTTTTTGGATGAATACAAAAGCAGTGCAGACTTTGAATGCTTTGTAAGCTTTGTATTGTGGATAGACTGGGGAAAGCAGGGCAAGGCAAGGCATAGTCCTAATGTAGCCAGGATGGCAGAGGTATGAGTTGTTCAATAGTGGAATTCAATTCTGGTAACAGTAGAAAAACACAGCCACGTAATACAAGCAAGAATGCATAATGGAGGGGGCGGATTGGACAGGGAAGTAACTGGGATATTATTTCTCTGAGTCATTTGCATCTGAGCTCTGACTTGTGAGTCTCTAGCAGTTTTGAATTGGATGACTTTTGCCCTTTCTAATTTTAGCCTAGATCCTGAAAGTGGCTCTGCGTGGAGCATGTTTACTTCAGCAAGCTTGAGTCTGCCAACATGTAGCCAGTTGCAGGATTGGGAAGTTTAAAAGGCAAAGTATTCCCACTTGTTTCAATGGACATAGCTGGTGTTTGAATTTGGCACTATAACTCTTATTCGGTGAGATGAGGTAGAAGGGGGAAGGCGTGGGGGGCGGGGGGACGCAAGTTTAGGGAGGAGAACACTGCTGTTAAGCCTGAAACCCCTCACCTCAAGATAGGGTAGGGACTGGCTTGTGAACTATCCAGACTCAGTGCTAACGTAATTCCAAAACTGTTCTTTCTGTAACTAGGTCTTTCTGGGTCTGATTTTCAGACCAGCCTCACCCTGGTTGCCCTTCATTATATTGTTTTAATTCTCCATCCTCAGTCATTCACAGGAACACTTAACACTACTGAGATGTGTATGTATCTAATGGGTGGGAACAATTGGGTATCTGGGACCCGATCCTGCAGTTAGGTCTGAATTGGCAGACCCCTGCCCAAACTCCCACTGAGATCCAGTTGCAGAATTGGGACCATTGCCATCTTAATTCTGTTAATTGTCCCTGTAATTTTCCTTTGCCCTCCCAAAAGCAGATGCAAGTAGGGAATGCAGGTTTGAAAAATCTGCCCCTGGGAATAGTACAAATCTTACAAAAAAGACTATTGGATATTCTGGATTATCTTTACATTTTCTGGAAATGAAAGCTGTCATGTGCAAACAGGAGGAGGAAGAATGCTGCTAATCTGCACAGTGTGGGACAGCCATAGCTCTTTTCAGTCCTGCTGCTGTTAATTTATGTCCAATGTCTGCAGAGCACCATTGCATTATTGCCTTTAGATTTCAGTGATTGATTCATTTATCACAGGTGTCAAGAAAATGTCCCAATTTGTTCTAAATCCTGTTTTCATGTAGTAGTTGCACTTTTATTAAACATTAACTTAAGGCAAATACTACTCCATTATAACTGATCCTATCAAGCTAGCTTTTACAATTATGGAAATATCTTTAAATTTACTGTTGACTGAATGCATAAATTGTATTTCTTCTCAAAACTGAATATTTCCATACAAGAGGTCCAGGGCAGAACATCTGTTTAGTTGCAGTGGTACTCCCATCTGTGTGCTGACAGTAATACATTCTACCTTCCTGTGTGATTTTTATCCTTGTATACACTGGTAGTAAGTGTCATGCACTTAATTAAATTAAGTTTAGTTTATTTTAATTTACTGCAGCACATAACTTGTCATATATGAGATTACATGCAAAATATTGTATAAATAGAAAATGTTATCACCATCATCAGTTGCTGTCCAACCATTGGATTTGTTTTTTTTTTCATGGTGATATATCAACAGTTTTTTGTATGATACACTTTTAGACATTCTACAGGGCTTAACTTTTTAAAAAAAGCAGTCCTCCACTAAACTTTATATGTAGCTTTTAATTGTTCAGAAGAAAAGGTTTCTTGGTCTCTCCTTTTAAAAAAAAAAACCCAAACAGTTGATGGAAGAAACATGTCTGCTCTATACCATGGGGAGTAATGCTATCTTATTCTAACAGTATGGGTATGTTTCTAAGGTAGCAACAACTGTCTCATTGCCTGACACTACACTTACGACCACTGAAGTCAGTGGGATTTCATGAGAGTTCACTGTTGGAACTCCAGTTGACTTTAATAACTACTGAGGGCACTCAGTACCACACAGGATTGTCCCTTATGTACAGATTGGTATTTCAGTAGTAAATGTTTCACATGCAGGAGAAAATTTTGTGTGTGTGTTTTCTTTTTTAAAGCTTAAATACAATTAGAGCATTTAAAGCTCTAGAAAGGAAGGGTTGTCCATGGGTAGGGTGCTAGCATGGAACTTTCTGTGAGACTTTGTGCAAGACACTTAGGTCCAAATCATTAAAGGTATTTAGGCTCCTATCTTCATTGAAATTAGTGGAAGTTAGGAGACTGAATATTTTTAAGGATCTGGGCCTTAGTCTCTCTGTGCCTCAGTTCCCCATCTGTAAAATGGGAATAATAGCACTGCCGTACCTCATGGCTGTCATGAGGGTGTACATTAAAGATCATCAGGTGCACAGATGCTACAGTAATTGGGGTATTTTTTAGAACTATTTTAGGTAGGAGGAAGGAAGTTGTTGGTTCTTCCTCTTTTTAGAAAATGAAGTGAGTAGCATGACCAGATAAGCCATAGAACTCTATGCAGCAATAAAGTGTAAATATGGAGAGCATCTAGTAGCACTTGATCTTGTGTTTTCTGAGTGCTGTAAACTACGGTCACCTTTAGATCAGAGGTTCTCAAACTGTGGTCTGTGAGCTCCATTCAGGTGGTCAGCGGATAGTTTCCTCTAAGGTGCGCACCTGGGCAACCACACACGAGAGAGTAGAGGACCACCCACCTAATTAGTGGCTTGGGTTCACTAATTAGGTGCCTGGACCTGGAGAAGACGCACATGTAAGGTGAGGTGGTGGCCTATGGAGGGGAATAAGGAGGGGAGGGAGTAGTGGGGTGAGAAGAGGGAGGGTGGGGGGAATTTGGGATGTGCAGGGCTGCGGCGGCCAGAGAAAGAGGTGTCTTTCTCCAGCTCCAGGGCTCCGGCTGCCAGGGAGAGATGGCCCTCCTTCCCAGCCTCAGCTCTGTGGCGGCTGTGGTGGGGGAGAGACCTCCCCCCCCCCCCCCGCCCCAGTTTGGAGGCTGCTGCGGCAGGGTGGGAGAGGGCATATCCATCACATTAGAAAGGTAAGACTACAGATATTAAAATATGAGTTGTGCTTTTATTTGTAGAACAAAAAAAGTTATTTTTTTTATATAGTGTTTTTATCCAAAGAGTTTTACAATAGTTAGCTAACGGTACAAACAACATTTTGAAAGATCACTAAGTGGTCCACTGAGACCCTCAGCAATTTTCAAGTGCTCCGTGGGGGGGGAAAAGGTTGAGAACCACTGATCTCGATTTCATGTTAATGTGATCAGTTACAATTTGTCACTTTAAATGGGGGAGGGGGAGAATATATAAGGAGACCCACTAATACAAAACACATCCAAAGGGTAATAAAATAGAAGGGATCTAACATATATGCCAACAACTGCTAATTTTCCAGTATTAGGAATTAATGGGGAAAGAGTTTCTGTGTCCAATGCTAGCAGTTGATATCTTGCTGGAAAAGAGGTGCATTTGTGATGCTGATGGCATAGCTAACGTGTATTGGGACATATTAATACAGTTATTACAATTGTGAGAATTTAAGCTGTGATCCTGCAAAGTCTTAAGTGCATGATTGATTATCTTCACATACACTTAGTCCAGTTGAAAGCAGTGCATAAAAAACAGCAATTGTAAAAGTATATGAAGGTTTGGAGCCTTGGTGTGTAATTCAAGTATGTTTTCTGGCATTAAGCTAGCATTAAAGCAGGATATGAGCTGGTTTAAAGCAGGTTATGATCTTACAAAGGGTTCTAATCAATGAACTAGCAAGATGGCTTAAATGCAAGCTGTAATTAAAAGCGTTATTTTTAAATACACATCATAGTTTAATGCCTGTCTAGAAGCTGATCTCACCATCCCAAACTTCCAGAATTTTGACTGTCTACAGTGGGAGCAGTTTTCTTTACTAATAGTCCTGGGAATACAATAATTAGGCTGGGCTATCATCTGCTAGCAGTTTGCCTTTCTCCATAGTCTTTGATCATGTTGTAATACAGTAATTAGCCACTTGATGTTAAAGAATACAAAACTGCAGTTAATAAGACACATTTCAGTATATCTCTATACACCCCTAGCAGAGCTACTAAGAAATACAAGAGTATGTTCAAGCACCTCTTGTAATGCAGTGCGTCATACTTTTTTTCCCCTCGTTTTAAAAACTGGGTTCTCGCCTAGGAGGAATTTCGCCAACTGTCTGTCATATGTAGCAGTGTTTCTCAACCTTTTTGATACCAGGGTCCCTCTTGCTGACTTCCTAAATTGTGTCAGGGAGATCTTGGAGTGGCAGCGGTCCTTCAGAAACACTGATGTATATAGTAAAACCTTAAATGACTCCAATTTGTCTTATGTTGTAACCCAGCCTGATCGTGCGATGTTCCTTTATGCATGTTTAATGTCTGAAACTGCTCTAGTATGTTCTGTTGGCTTTCCTGCCTGGATAAGAGAATATCTGGAATCCTGCAGGTAAGCTGTGCCAGCCTCCTGTAGACCGAATTGTGACAGGCATGGAGCTGCTCTGTAATAATTATGAATATTCTGCATTGACTTGGTTATTGGACATTTACTGAATGATTATATTGATTTAGTGATTTAAGGGGGCTGTATGGAAAAACCAAGCAGGAAGGGAAAGAATGGCTCAAGATAAGCTACTTCTCAGGAGACACTCGAGAGTTAAGGCACAATGCCCAGATAGGAAAAGGCCTGCACACACTAGAGATAAAAAAAAAAAAAAGTTCTGGACAGTTTAAAAGAGGACACTCTCTCAAGGGGGTAGAAGTTGTTTGAGGGAACCAGGGACACAGAGATAGGGGTTTGAGGGAACCAGGGACACAGAGATAGGGGTGTCTGAAGTGAGGCCTGCTTAGGTTACCAACTGGGGGTGGTAAACCTTTAGGTAAGAGATGCAGTGGTGGTGTAGCTGTGTCACTCTGAGGATATTGGAGAGACAAGGCGGGTGAGCTGATATCTTTTATTGGACCAGCGTGTGTTGGTAAGAGAGACAAGCTTTCAAGTTTACATAGAGCTCTTCTTCAGGTAAGAGAGACATTCTTGTAGACTTGGTTGGTTTAAAATTCTTTTTTTCTGCTGTTAGAATAAACAGTTTAAGAAGGCTTTCTGGTCACTGTATATGCTTGTGGTCACAGACTGCTGAAGAGATCAAGGTGGGTGCAGTAGCAGTTGCTCAAACTCAGTTGGACCTGCTGCTAGGATCAGAACAGTTGATACACAGGATACTGTAGCCTGGGGCCTGGTCTGAGAGTGGCAGAATTACACCTGGGGATAAGTAAAGGCATGAGGCCTGACACTTGAGGATGTGCACTTAGAGATCAGAAAAGGGGCAGAGGAGCAGATTTCATGCTTATGGGGCTAAGAATATTTTAGAATCTTGTTGTAAGAACTGGGTAGTAAAGCATTACCTAAGTGCTCACTAGGACTTCCATTTTAAACCTTTTTTTGGTATGTATGGTAAGGTTTATAATTTTATATTATTAATGGATCTGAGCTAAAACTGAAGAGAGAGTCTCTGCTTGAGAGAACTTTTCCCTTCTAAATTCAGAGACTACAGGAGGGCCGGGGGGCAGCTGATACTGGAGCTATTTTTACACTTTTTTCATCTGTAATTACAAATTATAACGACAGGACTTTGGTAGCAGTTCCAATTTCCCCATCTCTAAAAGGGGATAGTTACCATAATTTACAAGGGTATTGAGTCTCCTTTGTAAAGCTCTTTTTAGATCCTCAGCTGGAAAGGGGTAGAGAACAGCAAACTTGTTGAAGTATGCCAAATCAGTGAGACCTTTAATGGACATTTTTTTGTGTACTTTCGTAACAAGCAAATGTTGAGTAGTAGGTTCAAAGGGGTCTGAATCTCCTTTAAACTCCTGTGTCTTTCATAGTCTTACTTTACAAGTTAAAAAATTGCACCTGAAGGATTGACCTTGTTGCAAGTTAAAAAATGACACTTGTTCTAGCTGCTCTGTCTGAATCACAGCCAGGTGAGTAAAACTCAACCCTTTAAAAATAAATAAGTCAAAACATCTGTGTGTTATAAAACAACCCCCCCCCACACTTCCTTTTGAGGTTTGTTCAATTTATCATGCAACCAAATCCAGAATGTAGCAGCCCAGCAGCTGAGTATAATGTGCAATAGAACTTGGCTTAGTGTAGTGTCCTTTATGTGCAGTATGTGTCACTTGAAAGCTAAAGAGAAATAAGAACTTTTTCATTTTAAGTAGGTGCAAGTTCAGGAACAACAGTGTCTCTGGGAGGGAGATGGAGACAGTTTTGATATGGGACAACATAGTCATAAAGGAGAACTCTTCCCCTCCCCATTAACATTACACTATGTCCTTTCTGTCCTGGTGAGCTTTTCTGTAGGGTGGATAGCTGGGGCAGGCATTCAGCAAGGACTGAAAGAAGGGCACGGCTGGAAGTTCTGACTGGATGGGGAAGTTAGGGTGGTGATGTAGCGTATGAGTTTTGAGACGTAGAATAGAGGAAGTTCATAGAGTGGCATGAAAACCAGGGGAACAGTTACGAAATTGATTCGTGTTGGGGAATGAAGACATCATTCTCAGTCACCTGCTGACTCTCACCTCTTCTAGTGGTAAGTAGCAGTTTTAGTTGGGAATGCGTTGCTTTTGTCAGTTCAAGTGAAACTCAAAACTGGTCTTTAATATCGAGAACATAAGAATGGCCATACTGGGTCAGACCAGTAGTCCATCTAGCCCAGAATCCTGTCGCCAGAAAGTGGTGCTAGATGCTTCAGAGGGAATGAACAGAACAGGACAACTATCGAGTGATCCTTCCCCGTCTCATCCACTCCCAGCTTCTGGCAGTCAGAGGCTTAGGGACACCCAGAGCATGGGGTTGTGTCCCTGGTCATCTTGACTAATAACCATTGGTAGACGTATCCTCTATGAATTTATCTAATTCTTAATTGAAACCAGTTATTCTTCTGGCCTTCACAACATCCCCTGGCAACAAGTTCTACAGGTTGACACTCCATTGTGTGAAGAAGTACAGTAACTCCTCACTTTAAGTCATCCCAGCTAACATTGTTTTGTTGCTGATCAATTAGGGAACATGCTCTTTTAAAGTTGTGCAATGCTCCACTCTTACGTTGTTTGGCTGCCTGCTTTCTCCACAGCTGGCAGCCTCCCTATGTCCCCCTCCCCAGCGCCTCCTGCCTGCCAGCAGGCCCTGCAGATCAGCGCATTCCCCCTTCTCCCCCATCTCCTGCCCATGGCAATCAGCTGGCTTGCGGCGTTTTGGGGGCAGGAGGGAGGGGGGAGGAGTGAGGACTTGGCGTGCAGGCTCCCCCTCCCTCCCCTGCCTCCCGAATGCTGCAAGCCAGCTGATTGCCCCGGGCAGGAGGGAGGAGTGAGGACTCATCATGCGCCTCCCCCACCCCCCTTCCCTGCCATCTGTCCACGGCAATCAGCTGGCTTGCGGTGTTTAGAAGGGAGGGGAGGGAGGGGGAGGAGCGAGGAGGCAGTGTGGGAAGTAAAGTGGGAGGAGGTGGCAGGGAAGGGAAGAGGCAGGTCAAGGATGGGAGCTTGGAGGAAGGGGGGGAGTGGGTAGGCTGAGGGTTGAGCCCGCCCTGGTGCTTGCAGAGTAGGGGAAGCTGCTGCTGCTGCTGCACAATGTGCTTCTAGCCTACAGCACCTTCAGCCTCCTTGCCTGCCTCATCTCCAGTGCCAGTGGGCTGTGCCTGTGTAGGGTAAGGCGGGAGCACCTCCCAACTATAGTACAGTACCTGTATTAAATTGCTTATTTAAAATGTATATAATGCCTTTTGTCTGGTTTAAAAAAAAAATTCCCTGGAACCTAACCCCCCTATTTACGTTAATTCTTATAGGGAAATTGGATTCGCTTAACTTTGTTTCACTTAGTCGCATTTTTCAGGAATATAACTACAACGTTAAGTGAGGATTTACTGTACTTCCTTTTTTTGTTTTAAACCTGCTGCCTGTTAATCTCATTGGGTGATCCTTGTGTTTATATGAAAGGATAAATAACACTTCTTTATTCACTTTCTCCACAAAATTCATGGTTTTGTAGACCTCTAACAGATCCACCCTCAGTCTCTTTTCTAAGATGAACGGTCCCAGTCTTTTTAATCTCTCCTCATATGGAAACTGTTCCAGAACCTTAATATCTTTAGTCACCTTTCTCTATGCTTTTTCCAATTCAAATGTGTTTCTTTTTTGAGATGGGGCAACCAGAACTTCTCGCAATATTCAAGGTTTGGGTGTACTATGGCTTTATGGGTGTACAGTGGCAATATATTTTGTATCTTATTCTCTTTCCCTTTCCTAATAGTTCCTAGCATTGTTTTAACTTTTTTGACTGCTGCTGCACATTGAGCGGATGTGAGAGACCTATCCATGATGTGTCCAAGATCTTTCTTGAGTAATAACAGCTAATGTAGACCCCATCATTTTGTGTGTGTAGTTGGAATTACATTTTTCAATTAGCATTATTTTGCACTTATTGAATTTCGTCTGCCTTTCTCTTGCCCAGTCTCCCAGTTTTGTGAGACCCCTTTGTAATTCTTCAGAGTCAGCTGTGGACTTAACTATCTTGAGTAATTTCTTATCGCCTCCAAACTTTGCTACCTGACCATTTACCCCTTTTCCCAGATCATTTATAAATATATTGAAAAGCACTGGTCCCAGTACAGATCTTTGGGGAGTCCCACTGTTTACTTCTGTCCACTGTGAAAACTGACCATTTATTCCTACCCTTTGTTTTCTATCTGTTAACCAGTTACTGGTCTGTGCAAGGATTTTCCCTCCTATCCCATGACTGCTTACTTATCCGATCACTCGTATACACATACTTGTTGAGCCCCTCAAAGAAATCTAATAGATTATGAGGCATGATTTCCCAGCCACGTGGACTCTTCTCCAACATATTGTGTTCATCTGTATGTCTGATAACATGACTTAGTAAAGAACAGAAATAGGTCACTAGTAGTGAAAGTATCTTCTAACATCATCGGATGTTTTTCATTGCATTCACTAATAGTGTAAAAGTTTGTGGAATATTAACTGATCTTTACTGGGTATCTTCGCAGCTGCCAAAAGATGATCTGGAGAGTCTTCCTGTAACCCTTGCAGATCACTCTTAAATGGTTCAGACTATCCCAGCCATGTAGTCTTTCAACGGGCATGCATTTGAGGAAGGAGACACTCTTGTGCACACATCAGCTAGATGTAACACCTTGGTGCATCTAGGTGTTACAACTAGCCAGGATGCCTAGAGATTCTTCTCCCTGATTGATTGTTGCAATGTATTGAAAATTATGGTTGTCTTTTTTTCCCTTTTTCTTCTTTTCTCACCCTAGAGTAAACGGAGATGGCATTTGTGAAGAGTGGATGGCTGCTTCGGCAAAGTGAGTGATGGGCTTTTTACCTACTTTCCCCAACAGACAGTTTGGCTGTGTGTATCGGTTTCTCTTATAGACCATCAATGGGGGACAATATATTTCTCTGTGTCCCGTTTAAACAGTTCTACCAGGATGTGCTCAAGGATATTGGACCAAAAGAAACTGTCTATTTTGATAGCATCACCATCTGACCTTTTGGATTACAATAATGGGAACATAGGCATTGCTATAGCTGAGCACGCCTGGTTTGGTAGTCGTCTTCTGTAAGTAATGCTTTGTGGAAAAAAATAAAAACCTAACCAAATGGATTATTATAAGTGGAGCTTGGAAAATTTACTGGACAACTACCAGCCTTTGCTTATTCACTTGGTCCCATGTAGTACTTGGTCACTAGCATGCTAGAATCCTGAAGCATTAGGTTGTTAGCTTAAAAAAACAACCTTGCAATCATAACGCTAATCGTTAAATAAGAAATAACACATAAGGCCTAGCTATCATGTGCATTATTTGTTGTACACTGTTTGTCCCTTTGTTTTGAAGTTGAGATTTCCTGATGCACAATGAATTAGCAATTAGTTGTTGGACCCTCAGAATACCTTGTTCCAAGGGTCAAATTGAAAAGCTGCTTTGGCCATATTAGACACGAGCATTTTCCAGTCAATGCCCCCAGAAGTGACTTTCTCCATTCTTTTAGGCACTATTTTACGTCGTTGGAAGAAGAATTGGTTTGACCTATGGTCTGATGGCCATTTGCTATTCTATGATGATCAGCAGCGGCATGACATAGAGGATAAAGTCCACATGCGAGTGCACTGCATCAACATCAGAGTGGGAAATGAATGCCGAGGTAGAACATGTGCTTTTTGATTTTTAAAATTTCTTTCCTGATTCCATACCTGTAAACGAATAAAGGGAGTGGCTTCTCACGGCTTTGTATCATGTGGTAGATCATCTTGGCATTTGCCACAATTCACATATAAAACACTACTTGAGTGATGATGAACTTGTGGTATATGACACTGATTCTGCTGGCGTATACTCTGAGTAAAGGGCTGCACTATAGCAGAAGCAGCAAAGAATCCTGTGGCACCTTATAGACTAACAGACGTTTTGGAGCATGAGCTTTCGTGGGTGAATACCCACTTCATTGGATGCATGACTTGTTCACTTGATACTTGATTGACCAGAAGGACACCAGCAGTAGAGTGTATTTATTTGGTAAAGAAACACCCTTTCAGTTGGCACAACCCAGCAAGAAATACACACACAGCAGTGACAGGTAATGTTCAGGCTGGTGCTCTCCACGGTGTCCTGGGGAGGCTGCCGCTCCTTTTGTTCTGCATTCTGTCCTGCCATTGTGTTCAGTGTGCAGCCAGCACACAGGGAACAAGGCTGGCCTTTGCTTATGCAGGGCCCTGTGCATGGGGCCTTATCCAGCTGTCTCCTTGCCTGTAAATGGGATTATAGCGCCCTGGCTAGTGATTTGGAATGTGGACTCCTGGCTGACTCAGCTCCTTTGTGGCTGTATTAGGCAATACAGGGCTAAGACCTCCAGTTGAGAAGGATCAGGTTGATTAGCAATCCACTCCCATGAATATGTTTCCCCAGATTTTAGCATGACCTTCCCTGGTAGGCAGCAAGGCTGGCATGTCTTTCTTGTTGAGGAGAGGATATACTCACTGAACTAGTGTGCTCTTAGCACATCATTACTCTCTAACACTGGTGTTCTGCTTGGTCTAGTAACAGGTAAGTGATTCTTCATCATTGCAGCTTTTTAAATTCAAGATGTGTGTTTGTTTTAAAACTGGTTGAGGCTTCAAGTTGCAAATGGCTTCATGGTCTGAAAAACTGTTGCATCTCTCCTAAAGCACAAAATTGCTGGAGTCTCCTGAGCTGATGCCATATGTGCAGGCAGCTTCTGATTTCAGATAGGAGAGAGCTTGAAGAAGAATAATCTGTGTTTGCCTGTATTTTATTTCTTTTACCCACTTGGACAAGATGGATTTGTGCATGCAGTTTTGTCTCTAACAGAACCTTTAGCCTAACATTTTATATACAGTAACAACGAAATCCAAGCTGGTAGGCCGAAGTCCTTCCCTAAGAGGCTTTCGACTGACAGCCAGTCTAAGCTGTAGTAACTGTCTCCTGTGCTGATGGAGCCCCTACCCCAGGGATATGTCTACACTGTGATTGGCCTGGTTTAGCTGACTCGGGCTTGCAGGGCTCAGGCTGTGGAGCTATAAAATTGTGGTCTAGACATTCGGGCTTGGGCCCTGAGACCCTATGAGAGGGATCCCGGGTGCCAGCCTGGGCCCAAATGTCTACATCGCAATTTTTTAGCCCCACAGTCCAAGTCAGTTGACCCAGGCCAGCCGCAGCTATGCTGTGGGTCTTTTATCGCAGTGTATATGTGCCGTAGGAGACCAAAACCTGTATAACTCAAGCTCATTGCTTTACTCAAACCTGACCAGAAGGACTGAGACAATGAGAATTAATTAGAATCTTCAAGAAGTTAAGGATTTTGTTTTCCAAAATATTAAATGGAAATCTTTTGCTTTCTTTTTCTGGAGTAGATTTCCAGCCCCCAGAGGGGAAGCCAAGAGACTGTTTGCTGCAGATTGTTTGTCGGGATGGGAAAACAATCAACCTCTGTGCAGAGAGTGCAGATGACTGCTTGTGAGTTTCCAAAGAATGTTGTTTAATATGCTGTATTTAGCTCTTTGTAGCCCAAGAATGGGCCCCAAATATTCTGGAATTCCTCAAGGTAGCTGCATACTGGCGAATGCTGAGAGGAAGAATGTTCCTTTTGATATGGGCACTTGTTCACCTTCTTTTTAGGTTACACGTTGGCACAGGTGCAACTTGGCTGAAGGGATAGTGGGGACACATCTGTGTCCTTCCCTCCCTCCACTCCAAATTGTTAGTTTATAGTGATGCCCCGTCCTCCGTGTGGCTGCAGGTCTCCTGCGTCTTAATGCCTGGCTCTTTGTTGTCCTTCTTTGTATTCAAACAACAAGGAGCCCCAAAACAGCACACGTTACTCCTGCCATAGCTTATGGACTGTACAGAGGAATTAATACCTCCTTCCTGCAATCCCTCTGTGCATATGTCCTACCTTAACTTTAGGCTACCTTCACCCACAGCAACTTCGATATACATTTTCCACCATATCACTTGGCTCCTGCTGTACATTTTAATGGCAAACTATATTTTGTTCAGAACCTTACAAGAAATGTGGAGTATCTCTTTATCCATTAAATAATGTTTCTTGCAGGGCATGGAAAATTGCTCTCCAGGATGCTAGAACAAATGCGGTAAGTACTGTGAATGTTTCCATAGTGATGGAGTAGGGAGGGACTGTGTGTGAGTGGCAGTCAGTGGCCTAGCAATTTTCCTTCACACTGTCTTCAAGAACCCATTTGAATTATTGTGCTTTGTCCCACATTGCCTGGGCCAGAAAGGGGTATATGAGCATCATGGATCTGGTGCCCACAACTTTGGTAGAAGAAGGGTTTGTGTCCGTGCATACTAGATAAAGGTGAAAAGTGATCTTTTGGAGTGCTGCAGCTACTGTGCTGTGAGGCTCATTGAAGGAGGAGTCTCAGAAAGCATTGTTATGGGGAAAAGGCTGATCTGTAGACAAAGAATGAGCATCGATCGGGACTGTGGGCACTCATGAATTCTTTTGTAGTTGGAAAAGATACACTCTGGCTGTCTCAAGCTCTCGCTACCTATTGGGATCAGGTCCATCTAGATGTGGGTAGTCCACAGGGAAGCCAGATGATGGTGGGGTGTGTGTATGTGTAGAGAAGCCTCTAGCTGAAATGAGTGGCATCCACATTTATGTAGCTTTGCAAGCTGCTTTATGTAGTTCTGTGGAACTCATACTGTATAGAACTAACTTCAGAAACTTGGGCTTCAGCAAAAATGGTTCATGAATGTATTCAAACTGGATAACTGCATGCTGAAATGCATGGTTTGTGTTTGCAGTTAACATTGTATGTGTCTTTTGAGTCAAATGTTCTATCTCATATCTAAATACTGCCACCATAAACTCCCTGGAAAACGGAATAAAAACCCTTTTGTTGGTACCTTAAGCTTTGCTCTAATGAAAAATGGCTTCTTCACTCCCTCATCTTTAAATACAGATCTGTGCTCAGTTGTAAACCCTTGCATCTTATGATATAACTTGTGGCATTTGCTCTGCTGGAAGGCCTAGCCATCCTACTTCTGCCATTGACTCACTTTTTTTTTTGCCTTTCTTTGAGGCTGGCTCATAGAGCACTTTCTGGCAATAGCTTTCCCCAAATCGGTAAAGAGCAGTATTAAGGGGATACGTGCACTGCAGCTGGGAGGTGCGATTCCCAGCATTAGTAGGCAGACCTGGTCTATCTCAGCTCAAGCTAGCACACTAAAAATAACAATGTGGACATTACTGCACAGGTGGTGGCATGGGCTAGCCACCCGAGGTCAGACTTGAGGGGCTGGGTGGGCTTGTAATGGGGTGGTGAGCCTAAGCTGCTGCTAATTTGGCAACATCCGTGTTGCTGTTTTTAGCATCCTTGCTCAAGCTGAGCTGGTACAAGTTTTGTCTATCCCTGCGTTAAGCACACATCTCAGCTGCAAGGTAGATATATCCTTAGATACCAGGTCTCTGAAATACTGCAGTTCCATTGGGAAATACTGACCCCTGCATCCAAAGGCTTATTTCATAGTCTTGGCACCCACGTTGCCACAATAGCTGCTACATCCTATCATGTCACACAATTTATATTTTTGGATACCTAAAATAATATTTGTAGTGTGGCAGACGTGCTATTTTCTTGTACCAAGTAACTGGTTTACAGTGCAGAATGCCACATTATGCTGCATTGTGGTGTTAAACAGAGGGCAAAAGAATGAATCTGTGAAAACCAGAGAGGGTGCAGAACTCCTGTTTTACCCTTGAATCAGTGTCATTGCACATAGAATTCAAAAATATAGGGAGTTTTGTAAACATTCAGTAACCTCGATGCTGAAGCTAACTGGTAGCCATCAGCGTTGCAAATTATGCCCTAACTAACGTCTTGGGCTATGTCTACCCTTATGGTGGTATGTGGAGTACATACACTGCACGTTCCCCTAGCATGGGTATAAATAGCAGTGTAGATGCTGAGGCACTACTTTGGCAAGTAAAGACATGACAGAACCTTGAGTTATGTTCCCTGTGTGGCTCTCTACATGCCCAAGCAGTGCCTCCCATATCTACACTATTTTTAGCAATGTAGTAGTGTCCCACTGCTGGAGCCTTTCTGCACTGCAGTGAAAGACTTGAGCAGGGGGATAAGACTCCTGCAGCTCCCTGCTGCCAGAGCCTTTCACTGCTAATGGTAGCTACGCACTGCAGTGTTATGCTACATATATACTACAAACTGCCATGAGTGTAGATGAGGCCTTAGAGAGTGACCTTCAGATGCTATTTACTGTTAAGCCTCTAGGATAAGATTTCAGATAAAAAAGTTGAAGTATTCAAAGTCCATCTGCAGGCATCTCAGTGATCATACTTTCAAAAGTGCTGAGCATCCAGCAGCACCCACTGACTTCAGTAGGAATAGCTGGGTGCTTCCCACTTCTGACAGTTGGGTCACTTAGGCTCTGATCCTGCAAACTTCACATACCTGAGTAGTCTCATGAGTTCAGTGGAAGTCCTTGTGTGTATAAATCTACTTGTGTGTGTTTGCAGGGAGGGAGGGAGACAATATTTTTATTATGGGAGCACTACAGATATCAAGCTAGCCCTTTTTCTTATGGAAAGCCTCTGGTTGAATAGGAGCAGCATTGTGCATTTCCGCAACTAGGGGAAAACACCCAAGGCCATTCTGAAACATAAACAAACCACTGGAAATCTGCAGTGGTTATTGTGAGTTACTTCCCTGCCCCTCCTCACTGCCTTTGGAAGGGACAGAGATTCAGCAGAGGGTGCTTCTAAAAATAGCTGCAGTGTAATGTTTTAAATTATGTGTGTTTCTACAAACAGTTGAAGGAAGGGGACTTTTAAATATAGATCTGCTATTTTCTGATCCTTTTCTTATTTGTAGGCAAAGTACGTGGGTTGCTGAGAAGCTTAAGTCACTGGTATGAAATGTTTGGGTGCAGCTGTGATCTTTACCTTTGATCCTTATAGGCTAACATCTGTACTCAGTTGCTCTGTATGGGGTATAATTCCGTTGAGCTCAGTGGAATTACTCCAGAGCAACTGAAAGCAGAATATATGAACTTGTATGAGAAGAATACTCCTTCCCCACCTACAAATTAATCAATTTAGCCTGAACAAGAAAACAATAACCTATCAGTTGAAAACATTAAGGTAAGGGGTATAAAATGAGTCAGAGGGAAAAAAATAGTTGATTCAAGCAGCTAATCTGCATTGCTGGCTCCTACCTGGCCAACTGGCTGAAGCTTTGCTCCCCTATTCAGTCTCCTGTTGCGGCATTATGTGATGCACTCTCGCCTCTTTCTTCCTGCTGTGGATCACGCCATGAAGTTATATCCTCTAGAAAACCTTGCAAGCTTGGTGTCTGTACTGTGTGCTACTGTAATAAAGCTCCTTATTTAAAGCATAGGCATGGTGTAGTGATAGTGACACTTGTCAGTAATAAATATACTCAGGAATTCTAGGAACACTTCAGTTTACTATTGGGTTACTTGTATGTTTAGTCCATATTCTAGTCTGTTCTAGTGTTTGTAAAGAAGTGAATAACTGCTGTCTACTTTGTTAATGTTTAGGGCTATGTTGGTTCTGAAGTGATGTACGATGAGACTGCAATTTCCTCAGCTCCTCCCCCATACACAGCGTACGCTACCCCATCACCTGAGGTAGGGGTGTAATAAGTAAGCATAAAATAAGTGTGAAAGACTGTATTGAACACCCCGACTCTGTACCTTGGAAATGCTATTGGTTTGACTTAAACATAGTTTATTTTTAAATGGAAAAAGCTCAAGATTTTAAAAATGAGTAGTGGTTTAGGGTGCCCAGCTTGAGGCACCTTTAAAGGGTCTTGACTTCTGAGTGGTTGCTCAGTACTTCTGAAAATCAGGCCCTTTTAAGGTGTCTCAGATTGGGCAGAGAAAAATGGAGGCACACCAAAATCACTAGTCACTTTTGCAAATCTTGGCCGTACGTCCTTAATTTTGGGTTTTCACCCTTAATACAAGGAGATGCAATAATTCTTTGGAAGGTTTTGACAATATATCTGCACTTCCAGGATAAAAATTCTATTTTATAAATGAAGCTGACATTTGTAAAACAGCTAGGGACTTTGTGTCCGGGATTTCATAGTAACTCAGATAACTATAGTTCCCAAACATACGTGTGTGTGTGTGTGTGTGTTTATATATATAAAAACTAGATGTAGATTCTGTTTTCATGGGGGTTAGGATGGGGCAGCAATTGGACCAAAATATTTGCTGATCTCAGTATGTTCTGACTTATACTACACAATATTATTTAAATACTGGTCCTTTTCTGTGCTCCTGATTGGGCTTTGGAACAGAACAACCAGTCTCTTGTTTATAAATAGTTTTGTTTGTGAACAGCAGTCACAGTGAGCAATATGCTTCATTCCTGTAGATTAGTGAAAAGACTGCCGCCGAAGAGGTGTGGCCATAGGGCGTTTATCATGAGGGATCAGGGATGTTAACATGACATTACTGGTCCTATCTTGTCAACTGCTGAATGGCTGTGCTTTTCTAGCATATCACAAGACAGGATTATATAGAAGCCATGGCCAGCCACACTCGTGTGTATTAAGTGACAGCATTATTATAGTTCTACAATGGCTAAACTTGGTGGTGCAAGAACTGAAGATGTTAACTTGCAAAATACTGTGGTTAACTATATGGGAAGGTCTCCCACGCCCATTTCACAGCACAGTGCTGCCTTCCACATAGTAGATTTTGATTATCCCTAAACTGCACCAGCAATGGGGTGGAGAGCTAAGCACTTTAAACAAATCCAAAAGATGCGAAACATCTTCTAATAGATACATTTAATTTCCCCAGGTTTATGGCTACGAGCAGTACAATGGTGCATATCCCCCTCCTGGTCCTCAAGTCATCTATGCCTCTAATGGACAAGCCTATGCTGTTCCTTATCAGTATCCATACCAAGGTAATGAATACTAACTCCTTCCTCCGGCTTGGGTCATACACTTTCTAATCAAGACTAAACTTACTGTGAAGTGATATCTTTCCTATTGAATATTGCCATCACTCTTGATGCTGAATGTAGCAGTAGGTGGTTTTTAGAAGGAACCCCTCTGTTGTTTGCCCTAACCACTGGACTAACCTTTCCCTTCTGAGAGGAAGGAGGTAATTATCACTAGACAGAGTCAGGAAGTGAAGAATTCTGTGTTCAGTTGAAGCCATTCTGGGGATTTAGCAAGAGACTGTACTGACTCAAGATGGAAATTGTCCAACAGATTTGGCTCAACACATCTATGTGCCCAGAACAGTCTATGGGAACATAATCTTCCCCTTCGACTTCAGTGGGTTTTTTACCAAGCCCTTAAAGACCACAAGCAGTCAGGACCTTGGTTCTAAGTCACTCAACCACCCCCTCTTGCACATAGTGCCCTCTGGCACCGTGCTTGGCCCTTGGTTTAGTACAGACTCAGGGAGAGAGAAGGTCCCGCTTAGTGAATTGCTCTAAGCACTTCCTGCTGCATCTGGGTTTTCCCTAGAGAGTTCTTCTTCCAAGTGCCAACCTTACAGGAAGACTAAGGAGTTGCAGGGGCTGCGGGGGTGACTTCTAAGTCGCTGGAGACTTTATCCAATGCAGAGATGTGTTGGCTTTGGATATAGTAATAGACGTTCGCTCTTATATATGGCACTTGATCTGAAGATCTCAAAATACAAACATACATGAATTAAGCCCACAACACTCTTTTTTGAGGTTGGGAATTTTATCTCCATCTTGAATATTGAGAAACTGAGGCACAGAGATTAAGTAACTCATTCAAGGCCATACAAGGAATGTGTGGCAGATCCAGGAGTAGAACCTTCATCTCTGGTTGCCTTAGCCCTATGGCAGAGGCGGGCAAACTTTTTGGCCTGAGGGCCACATCGGGTTTTGGAAATTGTATGGAGGGCCAGTTAGGAGAAACTTTTGCCTCCCCAAACAGCCAGGCATGGCCTGGCCTGGCCCCCATCCGACACCCCACCCCCGTTTCTCACCCCCTGACGCCCTCCCCCCCCGGACTCTGCCCATCCACCCCGCTGCTCCCTGTCCCCTGACTGCCCTCAGTGCCCCCTGCTCCCATTCAACCCCTGTTTCCTGTCCTCTGACTGCACCAACCCCATCCACACTCCCAGCCCCTAACCACCCCCCCGAACTCCCTCTATCCAACCCCCCTGTCCCCTTACTGCGCTGCCTGGAGCACCAGTGGCTGGCAGTGCTACAGCTGTGCCATCCGGCTGGAGCCAGCCACGCCACTGTGCAGCACAGAGCACCAGGTCAGGCTGGGCTCTGCAGCTGCGCTGCCCCAGGAGCTCACAGCCCCGCCGCCCAGAGCATTGCACGGACGGCGGAGCGAGCGAGCTGAGGTTGCGGGGGAAGGGGAACAGCAGGGGAGGGGCTGGGGGCTCCCAGGCCGGGAGCTCAGGGGCTGGGCAGGAGGGTCCCACGGGCTGAATGTGGCCCATGGGCCATAGTTTGCCCACCTCTGGGCTAGCCGTAGGATATACTTCTCCCGTTCTGTGATGTTGGGGAAGGCTGCTGTCTGTACTCTGTCCTAGCAGGATCAAGAATTGGCATCAGCACCCAGCTCTGAGGGGAATTGATTTTTACCGTACCCACTGCGAGGAAAGATATTGTTAGTGTTCAAGTATATGGGGTGGGAGAGAGTGGGTGAATGCCTAGGCTTTTCAAGCCTGCATCTAAATCAAAACATATGTACAAACTCTCTTCCTAACCAAACTGTTACTACTTTCTAGGACCTTATGGCCAGCCCCCTGCAAATCATGTCATCATTCGAGAACGTTACCGTGACAATGATGGAGACCTTGCACTGGGCATGCTCGCTGGAGCAGCGACTGGAATGGCCCTGGGATCACTGTTCTGGGTCTTCTAGATTCCCTGGGATCTTTTGTCTTTGTAGCTCCAAAAAACCTTTATTTATTCTTCCTGTGCAATAATATATTTTGCAAAGTACTGTTTACTGTAAAGGTTTTTAATAAGACAAATGCAGGAATACCTTTTTTTAGTAGTGACATCTTAATTATAATTAACCCACTTTTACCTATCCCAAGGCGAAGGTTTAAAGGCACCATTTAATTGAAATATGGTTAAAGATGCACTTCAGAATTTCAAGAGAGCTTTTTTTATGAAGCTTGGCTATCTGACTGACAGATTTATATTCTGCCCATTGATCAGTGATCAGCGTTAGTACCAATGTACTATTATAAGCAAAGGGTTAAGGGCTGTCATTTGTCACCAGTCTTAAGAACAGACTGTTAACATAAAGACTCCAGAACAAATGGTTATTTCTAAGCTTTGAATGGTCTAGCAGCTGGACTAACTAACGCTAGCATGTTACAGTGCAGTAGCAGCCAAGTGTATCGAAGTCAGGTATTCAGGGAATTTATGCTATTGACCTCACAAAACACTCCTGAAGACAGACAGACACACACGCAGGATTCTGTTAATTGTCCCCCTAGGGCGATCTCCACTTTTCAGTAGCTGGCACTGAATTTTCGTAAACTAATGTGTAAATGTGGAGGGTTATTGCGATACATAGGCAGTGGAGTTAGCATACCCACTTCCCAAACCCATTTTACAAGACAAAATCCTCACCAAGGAGATCGGTATGGTGAGGAAATGCTCCTTAATTCCTTCTCTGTTATAAGAAATTTGAATGATTTCAGTACTTGTAAAGTGAGAGAAACATCTGTTACCAATACAAGCCTTTTCTTAACCTAGTCCGCAAGACTCTAAGCAGTTGGGTCTCAGACTTTAATAGCAGGGTAATGATATAGGATGGGGAGATTCTAGGATCTGAGCAGAGGTTATTTCCCCATGCCCAGTCACAAATACATTGGTAGGGAAGGGGCTGTTGTGTGCAAGGTCCTGCACCTGTGCTCGGCTCTTGTCACTGCTCTCTGTACCAGGTCCAGAGAAGACCGCTGATCACATTCATCCTTGCAGTGCTGGACCTGGCAGTACCCCTAGGTGTGTGTTAAAAGGGTAAGCTGGAGTTGGTTTGAGGAGGGGACCATGGATGAAGAGGAAAAGGAGGAGCAGACAGAAAACAGATTGAGAGAAAAGGAAAATGGGAAAGAAACTCTAGTGGACCTTGTATGCAGGCTATGCTGTGTTTTATGGTACGGGCCAGTGTGTCACAGATGAGATGTAGATCCGCTTTCCCTGTCGGTTACTTTACCATCCCATCAGTTCCCCATAGCAAGGTCTTGCCTGGTGGTGGGTATATGGATGCTGTGATGTCTGGGGAGGCTGTGTGTATATAAAACCCAATCTCTGACAGTGACTATTAGCTCACCATTAAAGGAATTCTCTTCCTGTCACGCTTCCCATTTAAGAAACACCCCAAGGAGCTGTTCCCTTCTTTGATTGGTTCACTACTGCTGAGTGGTTTCTCATTCCTGACCAGTTGCAGAGTCTTGTTTTATAATACAAACTGAGCTGTACTGGGCATGGTGGAGGAACCAATGAGCAGACATGTACATGCTTTCTTATTGGGGGAAAAGGTGTAGGGTGTCTAAGCTTTGATCTTTGTAGAAAGTTGTCTTATTTTTATACTTCTGCTATTTTTGAGCTTCCTATAACGATGCTGTCTTAATATTTTGAGCCGTTTGCCTCTTTAAGCTTTCAGTTGGAAGTTGATTAAAATCCTCAAGGTGTGGAAGCCAGAGTATGTGAGGGAAGATGAAAGTAGATGGGATCTAGCAGCCATATTAGTTTTGATGAGAAGGAATAAACTTGTCTTAACCTAAAGCTGTATAGTCTGTCTGGGTTATGCTGTACAACCAATATGGGACTCTTCAACACTTGGGAAAGTTTGGTTAACAGCCAGTGAGAGAGCAAAATTTTTGGGACTGTGTTGGGGTCAGCTGTCATAAATGGACACATTTTAAAATCCACTGAAAATAAATGTTCTAATGAGAGTGATATTACCTTGGACATATTGCTAATTATGGACCTGAACCAAAGCCTACTGGAATCAATGTCCTTCGGTGAACTTCAGGGGGCTTTGGAACAGACTGTATTTTACTAATTCTGCCCTTCTGTGCATGTAATGGCTCCTAGTGAACTCAGCAGGCACTGCACATGTTCATCCAAGAAAGTGTGTTATAAGAACATGTGTTGTGCAGAAACACCTGGCATTTCAAAAGAGGAATAAGCCTATTAAAAAGAATACATTTCCCAGAAGGGAAACTGGCCCATGCACGAATCCAAAATATTTGAAATGAATCACTGAATCCTCTCTGAGCCCAGTCCTGCAGTGTGTTCAGTATCTTGATGTTCATGACAGATGAGGGTGCTAAGCTCTTCCCAGGTAAATGAATATTTGTTAATATTCCAAGACTTGATGTTACCATGGAACTGGTTGTATCACAGTAGTACAGAACCCTATCTGGAGCTCTCCAATCTGACTAGCTGTATAGAACGCCCATAGATCATCTATTCCTATGCTATTTTGTGTGTAACATGAAGAAAATAAAAACAGCTACATATAACTCCAACTTTTATGTGTGTGGTTTGTTAGATTGTAATGGTGGTGAAAGCAAAGCACACAATAGATCAATCTAGTAACTTAGCAGTTACTTCCAAATTTTTGCAGGGACTGTTGACCGCGGCATGGGAGTTCTGTGTCTTGTGCTGAAAGCACAAAATTGTATCTAAGTCCCTGATTGTAGCAATAAAACCCATAAGCAAAAGGAACTCCTGCTGTTAGAATTTTCATGTGTACAGTTTAAAGTTTAAACTGTTTTTTTAAGACACTGATTTCTTTCATTATGAACTTTCAAATAAAAAAGCAAGATGATCAAACTAAAAAACCCAGACATTGCAGAGTAATACTTTAAAAAGGAAAATCCTTAAAGAAAAGCTGAAGGGTCCAATTGGCTTCTATTATGGTAGACTGCTTTCAAACAAAATCTTGGCAGCTGCTTGTGCTAATTAATCTAATAGCATTTGTTTATAGCTGTTAAGCACACATATTGAACTATATTGCAGCATATAATCAAGATATTGGTTCCTTTGGTGCTGGGAATCAGAACTTTACAGGCTTCCTGTTTATGATGGAAGATCCAGACAAAGTAACATTGAGCAGTTAAACAGAGATGTCATGCTTCAGATAGAAGGCTTTGGTGGATAGCCACCTCAACTTCCTCAGTTAATAATGAGATGGACCATATATAGCAGCCCATAAATCCACTTCCCTGAAACACTGGCTTGCATCTAATTCCTCAGGATTAAAGTAACAGCTTTATTATATTGTTTGAGTGGCTACATGGTAATGGGCTTTTCCACCACCACCACCAACTCAGATGTGCTGAGCAGCTGCAGTTTCCATGGACCCTAACGGAAACTGCAGGAGCTTGGCACCCGTGAAAGTCTGCTCATTAATGAGCAACTTTGCTTTGTTTCAGAAAAGCTTAATAGGACAGCAGCAGTGATGATGATGATCTAGTTTGGCTTTGAATTTTCAAAGCTGTCTGAAAACTTGGTCCTAAACAGACACTTCCTTCTGAATCGTGGTAAATCACTTAAGCACATGCCGTGGTGAACCAGGGCGTGATATTAGATCTATGTAGATCTATTGGAGCTATACAGGTGCTACCATTCCATTGACTTTTTTCAGAGTAAGATACTACACTAGGGTGGCAGAATTGGGTCCATAGTGACTAATGTATGTTCAGCTTAAACTAAAATATTCACAGAGACCTTGAGCCTATGTTGTCAAATGTGACGTGATTTCTTTGTTTTGGTTTTTGGGGCTGTGCCCAACTTGAGAAACATAAGAGGCCTGATTTTGAGGGAAAATGGATATTTGCCACTTTAAGATATCTCAAGTGGGGCTCCCAAAATCATTATTGAAAATTTAGACTATAGGCATTTTGTTATATTTTTTTAAAAAAAGGTTTTGAAAGCCAGTGTGTCAGTGAGCTGCTAGAGGTGTATGTGCCTGAGAGCTGGGGATTAGAATTGTTATGGGAAGCGCAATAGCATTGTCTGGTTTGTTTTCTTTTTTGGGAAGACGCCATTTCCTTTGTTGTGGAGTGTATTCTACCCAGCACCTAGCAGGATCTGGCTTCCAAAACCATGGCACAGAACGGTCAGCTTTTTGTTGGGTCTTCACTTCTAGCACCACCTAGCAAAGTTCAACAAGGAAGCAAAAAGGAAATTTGACCAATATGTTTCTCAAGCATGTGTCTGGTTTGCCCCCCCACCCCCAAATGTAGATCACATGATATGGATGATACAGAAGCGACACATAAGACAATATATAGATAATATAGGCTAGCATCAACATACCTTTTCATTCTAAGGTGCTTTAGTGTTCTTACCCGATGCTCTGTATCTGCTGTTGTCCTTTCCCTTATATCCCGTTCTCTCACTATGCAGTTCTAAATTTATAGTGAAAATTCTTATCAATAAAATCTTATTAAACTCCAAGCTCATCTTTGTTTTGCTTTTTTCTCTTTAATAAGTCTCTTGTCCCAGTAGCTTGTAAGTAGGTGTACACTTACAGACGTGTCCAGCTTGTACAAAACCATGTTTCACTTTACAGGGAGGTCCATGGTGGGAATACTGGAATTCTCTGCATATACAAACTTTGCAGAGCAATTATCAGTGATGTTTTGCTTTGTTCTGCAGAAAAAAGAACTGCAGCCTTTGACTCACCTTTGTTTTGATTTGTATACTTCAGGCTGAAAGCATCAGTCTGTAGTCTCAGTTACATCTAGAGCAACTCCTATGAAATGAGTGAAGTAACTCTGCATGTACGTAAGGATACCTGAGACTGGAGTCAGGTGCAAATAATCACATTTCCTTATTCTCTGAATTTTTTTAACAGTTGAATGCATCAGCTCAATACTCTTTTATTTGATCTATGTGGTGCTTGTCCAGATTTCCATTTTCATGCAATTTTGTCAAATCTCAACTGTATACATTTTAAGATTTAGAAATAAATGGTCTATGAAATCTATGCTGTTGTGTGTTACTCCTAGCCTAAATGCAACTGGGCCCAGGAAGGTACTTTATTATTTATAAATATTTACTTTACTTAGAATCTTGCTCATTAGCACAGCCAATATTTTTTATACAACACCCGTGATCTCTCCCTCTCAAGACATTTAATATCAGAGTGACTGGAATATACTATCTTGAATTTACCAGTAAACTGGGAATTAAAATTATTTTTTTCATAAAGAATCAGTGAATTTTGCAAAACATTAACCTTGCTTTCTGTGTGGGTGTTTTACTTTATAATTCACAACACTCAGCAGTTTGGGTCTCTGCTGGTCATTCACGTAAATTAGCCAGATTGTGCTATATTAAAAATCAGGAAAATGAGAGAAATCCTTCCCAAACAGTTAATGTATGTTTTTTTGATGCATCTAATGGAGTCCAAAGTAGTTGCTTCAGGATCCAGTCCTCAAGAAACCATCTACATGTGTTTGATCCCACATGCTTTGGAGCTAGGTTCATTTAGCCAGTAATAGGCTTCCCCGTAGATACTGCACTCGCTGGAGTGTGTGCTGCATAGGGGTGGGCAGGGCAGGATGTTAGGAGATGCACCCATACACCCCTGTGTGCCAGAGAGGCCAGCTCTGCACCACTGTGGAAGGGCAGGGCCCTCTCTACAACCTGGGCAGCAGAACAGATCTGGCCTCCACAACACTTGTCTTTGCTGAGCCTCTCTGTTCAGGCTTGGCAAGGAAACAGACTTTGCCTCATCTACAGAATCTTTATATTGCATCCTATGCCTATATACAAACTCTACTAATCACAGCCACGGTGCATGAGTTTGGCCATATGTCCACTTACGTCTTCTGTTCCTTTCTTCTTTGGTGAATTCATCACCCTGGACAGAAGTTCTGTCCGTCCTTCCTCCTCCTCCTCAAACTGTAACTGAAAGCTCCCCCTGCTGGTACATTGGCTGACCCAGCTGCTGCTGCTGCCTCCCCACAGACTGTGCCTCCAGGGAGAGCAGAAGAGGAAGCTGTTTCCCCTTTCAGTCTTTTCCCTTTTCCTCCAGCTTAGCCTTTGTCTGGAAGGGGGAGAAGATCTTAATGAAAGTGGTCTGGGGTCACGCCTTGCCCACTGATGGATTTCCCAGCCCCTATCAGCAGTTGCAGTGTCTCCAATATCAAAATCCAATTGTGCTAGCCCCCATTTACAGTGCCTTCCACTGTTATGTAGCTTCCATCTGCTGTTTCAGAGCAGGGATGTGCCCTGGCAGTGTGAACAAATCCTGCATCCCCTCACACTGCTCTGCACATGCAGCGATCTGACCCGTGGTGGAAGAGGGATGTGTCAGGCAGGATTTAGGGAGGGGTGCGCTGCCCTGATTGCATAGGAGTGCAGAGGTGGGGCAGAAACAGATTTGTGGCTATGCCATTACATAGACCCTATGGTCACCAATACCCCATAGACAGTGACACAGGAGACAAACATTTCCCCAGTTACCAAGAAGATTCTAGCCCTTATACCTGTGTGGCTCTCCTGGTATTCATTCAGAAATAGGAGTGGCAGAAATCACATTTGGACAACAGTCTTACAAAGCACTTAGTGAAAATACATGCTTAACTTTTAAATATGTGCTTATTGCTTAGTCTTTGCAGGATCAGAGCCTTAGATTGTGAACTTTTTGGGACAGTGCTATATAAATGATAGCTGCTGACTCAAAATCAGAGGCAGTCTCTGTCTTCAAGCTGATGCTCCATATTCTTGTTGATATCCTCTCTTGTGAAGAGAGACCAATGTTTTATTCACTATAGCATCTGTCCCAGTGTATCTGAGCACTGTGCTTGAAACCGTAACAACTAAACTGGAGCTAAACCCAATGGCCCACAGGGAAGTAGCTTCTCTGCTAATGGGAACTCCCTTGTTTGCTATCTCACTCTATTGCAACATCTTGTTTGCTCAGGTTCTGTCTAAATAGCATTTGCAAAGGCCTGTTGCTGAAGAACAGGTGGAATTGAGGGAAACACAGATATGACCTTTAACCATTCACCTGGCAGGCTAGTTCAGCTACAAGTAATAGGCTCTGTAAATGCCCAACTGTTAGCTGCCTTTAAAAAGCCTTTCTTCTGGCATTATATGGATTTCTGTGTTGCCAGCTGAAGATTTCATTACATGTTTTGTGGTGATTGGTGTTTCTCCATAAAGCCCTGGCTCTTGGAGGCATGTGACTACCTGAGAATCTCTCCCCTTTCCTTTTTTAGAAAGTAACTTTCTAGCTCTCCTCGTTATGAAAATGCGTAAAGGCACCAAGACCAGAGAGCAAATAAAAACAATGATTTTTAAGCAATAATGTGTTTGAGACCTGACTTGTGATTTTTGAGTGCTTGGGATTGGCAATATGGGGCTTAGTATGAACATGACAGATGTAATGTTTGAGTCTGGGCTATAGTATGTTCTATACATAGTGTTCTTAGGTCTCAGATACTAAAGCCAAATCTATCTGCAAAATCTCAAACTTTGTGCTACTTTCCAGATATAAACTTGATAATGCTCAAGAGCAGATGGTCAAAATGATCGAGTGGGTGCCCATAGCTAGACTCCTAAATCCATATGTACACACTGATATAAGTGATTTGATTTTTTTTCAGAGCTGCTGAGTGCCTGCAGCTCCCACAGACTTCAGTTGTGTCTGTGGGTGTTCAGTACTGGAAAATCAGGCTACTATTAATTATGTGTTTGAACGTGGACTTTGGGCACCGAGGACATTTGTGATGCCAATGGTGCCCTCTGGGGCCCCATTGTAGCACAAATCCATATGGCTCCATTGCAGCTCTTAATTCTGTTCTCACTGTGGCTTTTCAACATACTTTAAATTACCTTGTGTATGTAATAGTGTAACCTGTATTTTTCCTGGTCTAACACAGAGAAGGACTGGGATATCATACAGGAAGATCTGGATGACCTTGTAAACTGGAGTAATAGTAATAGGATGAAATTTAATAGTGAAAAGTGCAAGATCATGCATTTAGGGATTAATAACAAGAATTTTGGTTATAAATTGGGGACACATCAGTTGGAAGTAACAGAGGAGGAGAAGGACCTTGGAGTATTGGTTGATCATAGGATGACTATGAGCCACCAATGTGATAAGGCTGTTAAAGAAGCTAATGCGGTCTTGAGATGCCTCAGGCGAGGTATTTCCAGTAAAGATAAGGAGGTGTTAGTACCGTTATACAAGGGACTGGTGAGACCTCATCTAGAATATTGTGTGCAGTTCTGGTCTTCCATGTTTAAGAAGGATGAATTCAAACTGGAACAGGTACAGAGAAGGGCTACTAGGATGATCCGAGGAATGGAAAACCTGTCTTACGAAAGGAGACTCAAAGAGCTTGGCTTGTTTAGGCTAACCAAAAGAAGGCAGAGGGTAGATATGATTGCTCTTTATAAATATATCAGAGGGATAAATATCAGGGAGGGAGAGGAATTATTTAAGCTTAGTACCAATGTGGACACAAGAACAAATGGATATAAACTGGCCATCAGGAAGTTTAGACTTGAAATTAGATGAAGGTTTCTAACCATCAGAGGAGTGAAGTTCTGGAACAGTCTTCCAAGGGGAGTAGTGGGGGCAAAAGACATATCTGGCTTTAAGACTAAGCTTGATAAGTTTATGGAGGGGATGGTATGATGGGATAGCATAATTATGGCAATTAATTTATCTTTGATTATTAGCAGGTAAATATTTCCAATGGTCTGTGATGGGATATTAGATGGGGTGGGATCTGAGTTACTGCAGAGAATTCTTTCCTGGGTGCTGGCTGGTGAGTCTTGCCCACATGCTCAGGGTTTAACTGATCGCCATATTTGGGGTCAGGAAGGAATTTTCCTCCAGGGCAGATTGGCAGAGGCCCTGGAGGTTTTTCGTCTTCCTTTGCAGCGTGGGGCCCAAGTCACTTGCTGGAGGATTCTCTGCACCTTGAGGTCTTTAAACCATGGGGGGAGGGATATCTCAGTGGTTTGAGCATTGGCCTGCTAAAGCCAGGGTTGTGAGCTCAATCCTTGAGGGGGCCACTTAGGGAACTGGGGTAAAAATCTGTCTGGGGATTGGTCCTGCTTTGAGCAGGTGGGTTGGACTAAGTGATCTCCTGAGGTCCCTTCCAACCTTGATATTCTATGATTTGAGGACTTCAATAACTCAGACATAGGTTAGGGGTTTATTACAGGAGTGGGTGGGTGAGATTCTGTGGCCTGCATTGTGCAGGTCAGACTAGATGATCATAATGGTCCCTTCTGACCTTAAAGTCTATGAAATGGTGCGCTTTCTAGCCTAATTGGTCTCGTTCTCCTTGTTACTGGGTAGACCCCTGTGAATGCTAAAACAAAGGTTATTTTTATTACAGTAATGCCTTCAGGCTCCAACTGAGGTCAAGGCTGCATTGCTCACCTCTGACCTAGCACAAACTATGGCCCGCGGGCCCCTCGTGCCTGGCCCCTGAGCTCCTGGCCTGGGAGGCTAGCCCCCGGCCCCTCCCCTGCTGCTCCCCCTCCCCCATGGCCTCAGCTCACCCTGCTGCTGGTGCAATGCTCGGAACAGGGGAGGTTGGATGGGGCAAGGGTCCCGAGGGGGCCGTTCGGGTGAGAAGCGGGGGGCGGGGGTGCATAAGGGGCGAGGCCAGGCCACAGCCTCCCCTAACTGGCCCTCCATATAATTTCCAAAACCCAATGTGGCCCTCAGGCCAAAAAATTTGCCTGCCCCTGTGCTAGGTTGTGTCCCACACACAGGGTAAGATTTTCAAAGGCAAATAAATGGCCATAGTGTCGAGCTTTTCATAAAAGTTAGGTGGTTAACATCTATGCCTTTGAAAATCTCCAGGACCTCCGCCCAGGAACTCACACTCCAAATAGACAGGACAGGCACGTGATACACTATTATCCCCATTTTACAGATAGGCAACAGAGTCACAGAAACGTTAAGTGACCTACCTGAGGAGGGTCACATGAAGTCTATTAAAAGAACTATATTTATGTCCTCCCTTCTCTGTCTCATAAGAATGGCTCTACTGGGTCAGATCAAAGGTCCATCTAGCCCAGTTTCCTGTCTTCTGACAGGGGCCAGTACCAGGTGCCCCAAAGAGAATGAACAGAACAGGTAATCATCAAGTGATCGATCACCTGTCGCTCATTCCCAGCTTCTGGTAAACAGAAGCTAGGGACACCATCCCTGCCCATCCTGGCTAATAGCCATTGATGGACTTAGCCTCCATGAATTTATCTAGTTCTTTTTGGAACCCTGTTTTGGTCTTGGCCTTCACAACATCCTCAGGCAAGGAGTTCCACAGGTTGACCGTACATTGTGTGAATAAATACTTCTTTTATTTGTTTTAAGCCTGCTACCTATTAATTTCATTTGGTGACCCCTAGTTCTTGTGTTATGAGAAGTAGTAAACAACACCTCCTTATCTACTTCCTCTACACCAGTCATGATTTTATAGACCTCAATCATATCTTCCCTTAGCCGTCTCTTTTCCAAGCTGAAAAGTCCAAGTCTTATTCATCTCTCCTCATACGGAAGCCATTCCGTATCCCTAATCATTTTTGTTGCCCTTTTCTGAACCTTTTCCAATTCTAATATATCTTTTCTGAGATGGAGCCAGAGGTGAAAGTAAGCCGTCCCGGTACGGCGTACCGGCATGGATCGGCTTCCCTTGGCAGCAATTTAAAGGGCCTGGGGCTCCCAGCCACAGCTGGAATCCTGGGCCTTTTAAATTGCCATCAGAGCCCTGCTCCCAGATCCCTGGGGAAGCAGTGGTGGGGCTCGGGCGGCGATTTAAAGGGCCCGGGGTGCCTGCCGCAGCTACCACCCCGGTGTTGTGTATTTGGTTGTCATGGTTTTTGTTCCTATGGCAACTGAGTTAGATTATTAGGGGATAGCCCAGCCAGCTTCGGCCGATTGGGTGAGCTCTGTGTCTGTAAATAAAATGGTAGTTTTGTTAGCTGTCTGCTCTCTGGCCTCAAGTGATTGCTTCCTAAACTGGCTGCCCCCCAAGGATATAACAAGTGGCAACGATGGATGGGATTCCAGTGCTGCTCCAGTAACAGAAGGAAGTAGAAGTCAAGGTAAAGAACAAACAAACAAAAAACCTGCTTGTTTGCACTGACAGTGAAAGTGAAACTAAAAATCATGGCTACTCTGACCAGGCCACTGGAACCTTTTGATGAGAATATAGAGCTGTGGCACGTGTATACTGAGTGTTTTGAGCTTTTTGTTATTGCAAATGACATTACAGAAGCGAAGAAGGTGCCAATATTCTTAAGTGTTGTAGGGGCTAAAACCTACTCCCTGCTACGCAGCTTACTACACCCTGTTAAGCCTGAGACTAAATCTTACAGTGACATTGTGGAAATCCTGGGGTCCCATTTTTCCCCAAAACCACTGGTAATTGCTGAAAGATATAGGTTCCATAAAAGAGACCAAAAGGAAGATGAAACAGTTGTACAATTTGTAGCAATTTTAAAAAAGCTAGCAGAACACTGTGAATTTAAAGAGATGTTAAATGATGCCCTGCGTGACAGGTTAGTGTGTGGCCTCTACATTGAAGCTATACGGAAGCGCCTACTGACAGAGGGTCAGCTTACATTAGAAAAGGCTGTTGATATTGCTGTCTCCATGGAACTGGCTACAAGGGAGGCACAATACATCGGTGCATCCCCTAGGGTGCAAAAAGTGTCACAGGAACCGACCCACAAAACTGTGCAGAGTCAAGAATGTTACCACTGAGGTAAGCCGGGTCACCAGGCATCAGAATGCTGGTGTAAGGACCTGGTGTGTCGACACTGTGGCAAAAAGGGACACATTGAGTGTGCCTGTAAACAAAAGAAAGAGAGGCCTGTGGTCTGGCCGACAAAAAGAGGAACCCTGCATACCCTAGAGCAGACCCAGGATGATCAAGGTGACACCTCATCGCAAGAGGAAGTGTCACTGCATGTTTTGTCTTTGGCAGTGGGCTTGCATGAATACTGGGTAACCCCGTTGTTGGATGGCAAACCTATACGCATGGAACTGGACACCGGTGCAGCCGTCTCGCTGGTCTCCGAGACTGTGTATAAAGAAAAGGTACAGCATCTTCCGCTTAAGGCAAAAAAAACTGTTCTGAAGACATATACAGGAGAAGCTGTGCCCATGTTGGGCACTATTGATGTTAAGGTGGAGCTCAATGGACAGGCTGCTAAATTGCCACTGTTTGTGGTGAGAGGTAACTACCCAGCCTTTATGGGTAGGTCTTGGCTTGGGAAGATTCAACTGAACTGGGCAGAAGTGCACCGGATGACTAAAGAAGAAACCAGTCTAACCCCTATACTAAGGAAACATGCTGCTGTTTTTGGAGATGATTTGGGAAGTATGAAGGGAATCACGGTGACATTGAACATTAAACCTGGCAGTCCACCAAAATATCTGAAAGCCCGAACTGTGCCATATGCCATCAGGCCAAAAGTTGAAGCAGACCTGGAGCGCCTGGTCACCAATGGAGTCCTAATACCAGTTACCCATAGCTCATGGGCCACTCCTATTGTTCCAATAGTGAAGAAAGATGGCTCTCTCCGGATTTGTGGTGATTTTAAAGTCACTGTCAACCCAGTGTTGTGTGCAGAGCAATACCCGCTTCCCTGCATCGATGACCTCTTCGCAGGCCTAGCTGGGGGACAAAAGTTCAGTAAGATTGATCCAAGTCAAGCATATTTACAGATGCACGTTGATGAAAAGTCCCAAGAGCTGTTGACTATTGTGACTCATAAGGGGCTTTATCGATACTGTCGCCTACCCTTCGGAATTACGTCTGCTCCCGCCCTGTTCCAGAGGGCTATGGACCAGATCTTGTGTGGCTTGTCAGGAGTTCAGTGCTATCTGGATGATATCCTGGTCACTGGAAGAAATGAAGAGGATCACTTAAAGAATTTAGAGGCTACCCTACAAAGACTGGAAGAGTATGGCCTATGAGTTCGCAAAGACAAGTGTGAATTCTTCAAGCCCTCTCTTGAATATTTGGGACACATCATTGATTCTGCAGGTCTTCATAAGGCCCCTGCAAAAGTTAAAGCTATTGTGGAGGCTCCCCCACCTCGAAATGTAAGCCAGCTGTGCTCGTTTCTAGGACTACTGAACTATTATAGAAAGTTCATCTCACAGTTAGCGACACTGCTAAAACCACTTCATGAGCTCCTTGGGCAGAACAAGGCTTGGAAGTGGACTGAAGCATGTGATGTTGCATTTAACAAAGCTAAGGATGCATTGCTAAATTCTGAAGTTCTAACACACTTTGATCCATCCTTACCCCTACAATTGGCCTGCGATGCCTCCCCTTATGGAGTGGGAGCGGTCGTGTCACACATTATGCCTTCGGGAGAAGAAAGACCTATTGCTTTTGCTTCACGCACTCTAAGCAAAGTAGAAACTAACTACGCCCAAATCGAACGTGAGGCATTAGGAATTGTTTTTGGAATTCGGAAGTTTCATCAGTACATGTTTGGGCGAAAGTTTACTCTTCTCACAGACCATCGACCTCTGATGTCAAGTTTTGGACCCTACACAGGCATTCACCCATTAGCTGCTAGTCGTATGCAACGTTGGGCATTGTTACTTTCAGCACACACATTTGAAATCAAATATCGGAAATCCACTCTGCACAGCAATGCAGATGGCCTCTCAAGGTTGCCTTTGCCGGTCAAACATCAAGATAGTGCCCAAAAGGAAATCTTCTACTTTGAACAGGTAGAGAATACACCCATCACTGCTACTCGGATAAAGAAGGCAACTCGCGTTGACCCAGTATTGTCCCAAGTTATGGACCTGGTGATGCATGGAAAATCTTGACAAACCTCTCCGGTCTCACCCGACCTTGTTACCTACATGTCCAGGAGGACGGAGTTATCAGTCCAATCTGGTTGTTTGTTGTGGGGGAGACGTGTCATTATTCCATCACCACTGAGATCACAGATGTTAGAACAGCTACATTCCGGTCACTGTGGAATAGTGCGCATGAAGGAAATTGCACGAAGCTATTTTTGGTGGCTTGGATTGGACAGTGCTATTGAAGAGAAGGCAAAAGCTTGTATGTCATGTCAGGGTGTGAGGAATGCACCCCAGTGGGCACCCCTACACTCATGGGACTGGCCTGAAAACCCGTGGCAGCGTATTCACATTGACTTCTCTGGCCCCCTTGAAGGAAGCATGTTCTTGGTGGCAGTAGATGCCCATTCTAAATGGCCAGAAGTCTCTATAATGTAGTCCACTACTGCAGAGAGTACTATCCAAAAACTACGAGGACTCTTTAGTCGTTTTGGTCTGCCAGAATAACTTGTGAGCGACAACGGACCGCAGTTCGTCTCTCAGGAGTTTCAAAATTTTATGAAGGCAAATGGGATACACCACATCACGTCAGCACCATATCATCCATCCACCAACGGATTAGCTGAAAGATTTGTGCAGACAATGAAACACACTTTGAAATCAGCAAGGGGACAACAGTCCATTCAACAGCGTCTGGATACCTTCTTACTTTCCTACAGAAACACACTTCATGCTACGACCCAGGCCTCCCCGGCCTTTCTAATGATGAGACGACAGCTGCGCACTTGCTTTGATCTGCTGAAACCTTCTGAACCCCAACAAATTGTGCAACATCAGCAGCAATATCAAGTCATCAGATGGGCACCCAGAGCAAAAGACCGAACCTTTAGCCCGGGACAGCCAGTTTTGGCTCGGAATTATACTTCCAGAGCTAAATGGGTCCCTGCCACAATCATCACTCAAACAGGACCTGTTTCCTACACAGTCCGGACTGCAGAGAATCTTACCTGGTGGCGACATGTAGATCAGCTGTTGCCAGGTCATGCCAGTCCTCAGGACACATCTGCAGTTGAGTGGTCTGACTTCACCTCTTCTGGTGAGACACCGAATCACGAATCACCTGTTGCTGACCTCCTCCATTACTGCCGGCGGCTGAGATACCCCTTTGCCCAGCATGAGCTGATACCACCTCCTCACCTGTTCGTGCTGTGGACCCTGAGCCCATGTTACTTTCGGGTGCAACAACACCAGAAGTTCGCCGTAATCCACCTAGAGACAGAAGGCCTCCTCATTGGCTGGATCTTTAGCTAGGGTGAACCCACGGTTATGGGGCAAAATAATCCCTAGGGTTTAGCCGGGAATGGAGGCAGTCTACCCTCCTTCTCTAGTCTAGTGTGTGTTTTATTTATGGGGGGAGGAATATGTTGTGTATTTGGTTGTCATGGTTTTTGTTCCTATGGCAACTGAGTTAGATTATTAGGGGATAGCCCAGCCAGCTTCGGCCGGTTGGGTGAGCTCTGTGTCTGTAAATAAAATGGTAGTTTTGTTAGCTGTCTGCTCTCTGGCCTCAAGTGATTTCTTCCTAAACCGGCTGCCCCCAAGGATATAACACCGGGGCCCTTTAAATCATCCCCAGAGCCCTGGGGTAGCGGCGGCGGGGCTCCGGTGGCTATTTAAAGGATCTGGGGCTGCAGCAACAGCTACAGCCCTGGCCCTTAAAATAGCCGCCGGACACCCACCGCCTCCCCAGGGCTCCGGCAGCAGGGCTTCGGGGACGATTTAAAGGGGCTGGGGCTCTGGTAGCTGCTACCTCCCCGGGCCCTTTGAATCATCCCCAGAGCCTGCCGGAGCCCTGGGGTAGCAGCGGTGGGGCTCTGGTGGCGATTTAAAGGGCCAGGGGCTTGGCCACCACTACAGCCCCGGGCCCTTTAACTTGCCGCCGGAGCATAGCTGCCACGAACCCAGAGCTCTGGGGATGATTTAAAGGGCCCAGGGTGGTAGCGGCAGCCAGAGCCCCAGGCCCTTTAAATCACCACCCGAGCCCCCGGCTGCCGCTGCTACCCCGGGGCTCTGGCAGCGCGGCTTGGGAGGCGATTTAAAGGGCTCAGTGCTCCCACTGCTGCTACCCTCTGGGGCCGTTAAATTGCCACCAGAACCCCGCTGCTGGAGCCCTAGGGTAGCGGCAGCGGGGCTCTGGCAGTGATTTAAAGGGCCAGGGACTCCCGGCTGCCACTACTGCAGCGGAGCCCCGAGCCCTTTAAAGCTCTGCCAGAGGCCAGGCCCCCCTCTGATGGTGATTTAAAGGGCCCAGGGCTCCCAGCTGCTGCTACCACAGCTCCAGCCCCAGGCCCTTTAAACCCTGATTTAAAGCGCTGGGTATTTAAAGGCCCTGCCTCTTCTGGTTGAGGTTCTGCCTCCTCCTAAGGACTCCGGAGTACCAGTAAGTCCTTTAAGTTACTTTCTCCCCTGGATGGAGCGACCACATCTGCACGCAGTATTCAAGATGTGAGTGTACCATGGATTTGTATAGAGGCAACATGATATTTTCTGTCCTATTATCTATCCCTTTCTTAATTATTCCTAGCATTCTGTTCACTTTTCTCACTGCCACTGCACACTGAGTGGATGTTTTCAGACAACTATCCATGACTCCAAGATCTCTTTCTTGAGTGGTAACAGCTAATTTAGACCCCATCATTTTATATGTATAGTTGGGATTATGCTTTCCAATGTGCATTTCTTTGCATTTATCAACATTAAATTTCATCTGCCATTTTGTTGCCCAGTCACCAGTTTTGAGAGATCCTTTTGTAGCTCTTCACAGTCTGCCTGGGTCTTAACTATATTTAGTAATTTTGTATCATCTGTAAATTTTTCCATCTCACACCTCTCTGTCCCATGCAGGACACAGGGCCTTCACCCCTGCCTTCCATCTTTGCTGCAGTCTTAGCTTCTTCCCATGTCATTATGATAGCTTTCAATTCTGCTTCTATTGTGCATTTCCACTGTGTCCTTGGGCTACCTCATCACCTCTTGTCCTGAGAGTTCCAGTCTAATGCCTGTCTTATGTTATCTGGGTCTTTCCTCTATGTATGTCTTAGCCCTCTCCGTTTTGATGGGCTGCATTGTTTAAATCTGATTAATACTAATATTTTATATTACTAATAATATTTATAATATATTACTAATAATAATTAATAATGTCTCTGGGGCATGTCAGACTGCTAGGCATTCTCCACAAAATAGCTATCATATGTTTTAACCAGATACCTCTTCAAGCCCACTTCTTTCTGTAGCAGCCATTTATAAACTGTTGATTTCACAAAGTAAGGCTGGTGTGGAAGTGAGCAATCCCTTTCCTTAAGAAGAATCCTGTGTCTTCTGAACTGAGCCACTAGATGGTGGAAAAACACAAGCAATGCATATAGATCACAGAAAGTGTATTTTCTTCAGTGTGTGTTTCCTGGACTGTAATGTCTGATTAAAGCGCTTGTGTTGGTTAAGTTATTTAGTCCAAATAAAGAGGAAAAGCCTTCGCAAAGCAAAACTGATATGAGCAGAACAAGCACTCAAATTTCTTTTCTTTCGGTGGCTGCTCTTCAAGATGAAGGCAATATAAGACAATTTAATTTTTGAGTGGCTTTCATATAACATCTGTTCCAAAATGCTTTATAGAGTTAGATAATGCAGTTAGAAATCTAAAATAACAACGAAAGCAGCAGGAGAGAGTAACGGAGAGCGTGGGCAAGCAGAAGAGATGTTTTCAAGTCAAATGGAAGGTCAACGAGGTGGAGAGATACAGTCAGGAGCTGCAGAACTGAAGATTGCTGTACCAAGAGTAGCTGGATTGTGTGAAGGAACACAGGAAGCTAATGACAAGTAGAGGGAAGATGACATTATCTTCTGGCTAAGATGCTGGACTGGGTCTCCATTGTTGGCTCTGCTACAGGATTCTGGTGTGACCATGGACAAGTCACTCCATGCCTCAGTTCTCTGTCTGTGAAATGGGACTAACATGACTTTTCTGTGTCTTCATCTGTTTAGAATTTAAACCTTTTGGAGCAGGCTTTACATTGGCTTTTCCTGAATGTTTAGTTCTTAGCTGTACAATCTTTTTGGTACGGTATAGCCTAGGATACTTTAAAAAAAGAAAAAATATGGAAAAAAGTTTAACATACCCATAAAAAGAAGCTTCATTTTTTAGGTTTTCAGAGATCTGCTGGCTTGCAAAAACTGCTAATAATTCATGTAAAATCCAGCAGCTGGGACACTTTGGCTAGGCAGCAGTGGACCACTCTGCCCCATGTCAGGATATGTGCAGAAGGGAGCCCATCTCATTCTCACCTTCCAAGGTCCTTAGGAAAGTGTCTCTATCCTGCAAAGTTTAGGAGACATGTAGAGATGCACCACAATAGAGATCACTCTTGGAAACCTTGCAGAATATACTGCTGCCCCCTACATCCCCTCTGCACCATCCAAGATGGAGTCTTGCCTAACCCCCGTGCATATTAGTGTTATATTTTTGGTCTCTAGTGAATTTAGTTGCAAAGCTCTTTGGGGCAGGGATTATCTTTTTGTTCCGTGTTTACATGGTACCTAGCACACTGGGATCCTGTCTCTAATGGGGGCTTTGAAGTGCTACAGCAATACAAATGGGCCTATGTAGTGCAGCCTTCCTTACCTGCAGACTTTTCAAGCTTAGCAAGAAAATGCTTTCTAAGGGTATGTCTACACTACCTGCTGGATCGGTGGGTAGTGATCGATCTATCAGGGATCGATTTATTGCGTCTAGTGTAGACGCAATAAAATTGATCCCCGATCACTCTGCCGTCGACTCTGGAACTCCATCATGGCGAAAGGCGGAAGCGGAGTCGACGGGAGCGGCAGTGGTCGACTCGCCACTGTCCTCATGGCCAAGTAAATTGACTTAAGCTACGCCGACTTCAGCTACGCTATTCACGTAGCTGAAGTTGCGTAACTTAGGTCGACACCCCTCCCCGCCCCAGTGTAGACCTAATCTATTGCTCATCACAGCCAGTTTTCACTGGAACACTCGGAAGACATCTCTGCAGTACAGGACTAGCTGCATGCTACATTTCAAATCCCTAGCTGCTTCAGCTGTAGAGCGGTTCACAATAAAGGTCACAAGAATGTTTTATAATAGGGGTAGGTGTAGTTATTCCCACTCTCCTTGTATTCCACAACTGGACGGATGTTTTTTGATCTTTGAAAAGTCTAACCTTTGGGCCAATACCAAGCCTAGGACATCTGAGCCCAAAAATGAGCTCTGAGTGGCTGGAAACAGGGTTAGGAAAGAAAGCTTGGGGCAGCCTGAACAGTGCTAGTTGCTGTGTCTGCTACAGTAATGAAATCAGTGCAGACAATAGGCTTAGCAGTTTCCCAAATAGTCCATTAACTAGAAAGGATGGGCTGAAGGCTCTGGCCTGGGACTGTAGAGTTCTAGCTTCAATTCCCAATTCTGCCACAGACTTCATGTGTAAGCTTGGGCAAGTCACTTCACTTCCCTGTCCCTCAGGTCCCCCATTTGTTCAACAGGGTTGATGATAATACTCCCTTTCTCTGTCTTGTCTATTTAGACTGTAAGCTTGTCGGGGCAGGGACTGTCTGACTATGTGTTTGTGCAGCACTTAGCACAGTGGGGCCTTGATCTTGGCTGAAGCTTCCAGGTGTGTCTACAATTACAAATAACAGTAAATTGGGTGTAATTGAGAAGTAGCCTGGGGTTTGGAATGTTGGGTTTGTGGCTCTGTGGGCTGGTTGGTTTGTGCGCTCCAGGCGAGTGTCGTTATTTGGGAACAATAATTTGTGTGTGTCAACACTCCCTTTTCAAATTATTGTTCCCAAATAACGACACTCCCCTGGAGTGCACAAACCAACCAGCCCACGGAGCCACAAACCCAACATTCCAAACCCCAGGCTACTTCTCAATAACGACACTCCCCTCCATGTTTTAAATTTTAACTGTGCTGATTTTTAGATGGAAGATGTTCAGATGTTCATGGTCCAAATTCATAGCAGGTATTTCTCCTGGCGGATCTGACCATCAGGACCTGTATCTGTTTTTTCAAACCAGTGCACACAGCAGCAGATGGAGACTTGAGACCGTCGTTCCTATCAGACCATGCATGATAAGGCAGGGACTCTCAAGGCATGGATTTAATGTCTGGAGCCTATGTCCTCAGAGATCTTGTTTTAAATATCTTCCATGTTGCATCTATTGGGTAAGAGAGAGGGGAGACTATTGGGGGCTATTTGCCCTTCTATCTACTCAGAAAAAAATTAAAGGCGAATCAGTTTAATGTCTTTGAGTGACATTCATCATAGTGCCGAGGGTTCAATAATGCCCTGAGCTGGCCCTCTGCACAAGGGTGAATTTCACCCACCACAAATTGGGTCAGGAGAATTAGTCTGAGAACTAAAAAAAAAAAAAAAAAAAAAAGTAAGACTCCTGCACCTAACCCAAGACTTTTTGCTCATTTCTGGAAACAAATCTGAGCTCAAGGTTCTAAATTGTTTGGTTAACTGTCCCTCCCCATCTTTCTCTTTCATTTCTATAGACCTCTCTAGTGGCCAGAAGCAGAACAACTACAATTTCATAAGAGAGACTCTTGTTTGTCCAAGCTTTGTAATGCCAGGATATCGGGATGCAAATGTGATATTTTGGGAACAAATCCTGAACTCTGTACTTTGCCCCCCAAAAGTTGTCCCTTTAAATCTTTAAAACGGGATACTGTGCCTAGAGCAGGTAAGAACAATATTGTTCCCACAACATGTCTGTTCCGTTCCCCTAAAGACAGCTGAGCTCCTCGGCAAAGGTGCTGAAATGTCCCAGCGCCTTGTTTGCTTTTTTTTCAGCTTTTCTTTTAAGATCATCCTCAAAGGCCACAGCATATGAAAAAGTCCTGACAGGTTAAGAAAGCAAAAGCATATGCTGAAAGGACAAAACAATCCCCAAATAAATCAATAGCTATATTTCTGACTGTTTTAAAACCAATTGCTTTAGGTGCCACTATTGTGAATCGCTTCTTGTTCCGATCAATACCCCCTGGCAGCCGTACAGCTATTCAGATAAGCTATCAGTAGAACTAATTGTTGTTGAAACCGGGCCCGTTTGATCCATAAGGCGGGGGTGGTTTTGTTTTTCTTACGCTAGTGGCATAGAATGGCTTCAATTAAATTTGACTTGTGCCCCGGCTTTGCTAGCTCATTTCAAGTGTGTGCCCCAAATTTAATGGAACAAAACTTTGTTGAGTCTTCACACTGTACATGAGAGAGCTGGAAATACTTCCGTTGTTCAGAATTGCTCACAATGTTGGCCCCAATGCAGCAAAGCATTTAAACATGCGCTTAACCATAAGCATATAAAGTAGTTCCATTGACGTCAGTGGGGCTGCTCATGTGCTTAACTTTAAGCAAGAACCAGGTTTGCTGGAATTGGCTGAACACAGCACAAAAAAGAGCACAGGGCAGATTGTCAGCTGGTATACATCAGCATAGCTCTAATGAAGTCATATGCCAACTTACCTCCTGGGTTTATTGTATCTTATCACTCTCTTAAATTTCCATTTTAACTAAAGGACATTCCTATGCAGTACACAATGAAGTCTGCTTTGCTTTTCAGACCGAAGTATTACCATATGCTTCAGACATGGCCACAATCTAGTAGTATTGTGCAAAGGCATCAATATACTCTTCCATGCATGGAAGCATTTACAGATGTTGTAGCCATTTGTACTGTATGTTAGTGCTGCATGGGGAAAGTGAGGCTCAGAGAGCAGAGTTTGGATCTTTGTTTGAAACAGACAGGAGTTATACGATGGGAGAGGAGATCTAGGTGTTGAAATTTAAACAAAGCCACAGAGTTAAGGCGACACAGGGCTATTGCAGAGAATGATAGCCTATCCCTGCACCCGCCTGTGAAGGTGAGATTACACAGACCGAGCCATACTCACCGCTGGCATAAGCGATGCTATTTAGTCAAGACCTAGTTGCAAATATGTGCAGCTATTTGGTTTGCCAAAACCAGCCAATGGTATTAAAACCAGGGCAGGCTGAATATTTTCCATAGAGGAAACAACAAGAAGTTCTTGTGGCACCTTAGAGAATAACAAATTTATTTGGGCCTAAGCTTTCGTGGGCTAGAACCCACTTCATCAGATGCACGGAGTGGAAAATAGAGTAGCAGGTGTATATATATAGATATAGTACATGAAAAGATGGGAGTTGCCTTACCAAGTGGGGGTCAGTCTAATGAGACAGTTCAATTAACAGTAGGATACCAAGGGAGGAAAAATCACTTTTGCAGTGGTAATGAGGGTAGCCCATTTCAAACAGTTGACAAGAAGGTGTGAGTGACAGTAGGGGGAAACTAGTATGGTAAAATTAGGTTTTGTAATGACCCATCCACTCCCAGTCTTTAGTCAGGCCTAATTTGATGGTGTCCAGTTTGCAAATTAATTCCAGTTCTGCAGTTTCACGTTGGAGTCTGTTTTTGAAGGTTTTTTTGTTGAAGATTTGCCACTTTTAAGTCTGTTATTGAGTGACCAGGGAGGCTGAAGTGTTCTCCTACTGGCTTTTGAATGTTGTAATTCCTGGTGTCAGATTTGTGTCCGTTGATTCTGTCTGGTTTGGCCAATGTACATGGCAGAGGGGCATTGCTGGCACATGATGGCATATATCACATTGGTAGATGTGCAGGTGAACGAGCCCCTGATGGTGTGGCTGGTGTGGTTAGGTCCTATGACGGTGTCTCTTGAATAGATATATGGACAGAGGTGGCACTGGGGTTTGTTGCAGGGTTTGGTTCCTGGGATGAGGCACTCAAAGTAGAACTCATGAGGCATTGCAGACATATTTCCAAATGGAAATTGCCAGTTTCCTGCTGAAAATTCTCAGAAGAAAACTGGGTTTTTAATTTTATTACCAAATGTCAAATTTTTCTGTAGAAAACAACTGGTGAAAACAGGTGTTTTGTTTTTTTTCTCCATCAAAATTTTCTGCAGGAAAATCCCCATTTTCCAATCATCTCTAATTAAAACACTATTGATGAAGTTCAGTGTGTTTTGAAGATGACTGTCCATTGACTGCTCCTCTTTCTTGTACCCTGGCAGTCTTTGTGCCTGACAGTTTAAGGGGTTCATTTTAAAAACAGGCTGAAGAGTCTTAGGCCTGGTCCACACTAGGACTTTAATTCGAATTTAGCAGCGTTAATTCGAATTAACCGCGCATCCGTCCACACCAGGAAGCCATTTAATTCGACATAGAGGGCTCTTTAGTTCGAATTCTGTACTCCTCCCCGACGAGGGGAGTAGCGCTAAATTCGACATGGCTATGTCGAATTAGGCTAGGTGTGGATGCAAATCGAACTTAGTAGCTCTGGGAGCTATCCCACAGTGCACCACTCTGTTGACGCTCTGGACAGCAGTCCGAGCTTGGATGCTCTGACCAGCCACACAGGAAACGACCCGGGAAAATTTGAATTCCTTTTCCTGTCTGGGCACTTTGAATCTCATGTCCTGGTTGGACATCGGGGCGAGCTCAGCAGCACTGGCAACGATGCAGAGCTCTCCAGCAGAGGAGTCCAGGCAATCCCAGAATAGAAAGAGGTCCCCAGCATGGACTGACCGGGAAGTCTTGGATCTGATCGGTGTGTGGGGCGATGAGTCTGTGCTTTCGGAGCTGTGCTTTCCAACAAACGGAATGCGAAGACCTACGAGAAGGTCTCCAAAGCCATGACAGACAGAGGATATAGCCGGGATGCAATGCAGTGCTGCGTGAAAGTCAAGGAGCTGAGACAAGGCTACCATAAAATCAAAGCGGCAAACGGACGCTCCAGAGCCCAGCCCCAGACATGCCGCTTCTACGAGGCACTGCATGCCATTCTCGGTGGGTCTGCCACCACTGCCCCACCAGTGTGCGTGGACTCTGACGAAGGGATAGTGTCGATGGCCAGTTCCTTGTCGATGTTCGCAGATGGAGAAGATGAGGAAGGAGATGAGGAGGGGGAGGCAGTCGACAGCGCTTCCAACGCTGATTTCCCCGACAGCCAGGATCTCTTCATCACCCTCACTGAGATCCCCTACCAACCCTCTGCAGCCGTTACCACGGACCCTGAATCAGGAGAAGGATCAGTGGGTAAGTGCTTTAAACATGTTAACATTTATTTCTTAAAAGAACAGGAAAATAGACTAGGCGAACAGAAGGTCTATATACAGGGGAATGGAACAGGCATCTTCCGCGGAGATCTCCAGGAAGCTCTCCTGGAGGTAGTCGAAAAGCCTATGGAGGAGGTTCCTGGGGAGAGCTGGCTTATTGGGTGCTCCGAGGTAGCACACTTTTCCGCACCACGCTCTCAGCTGGTACTCCGGGACCAGTGCCTGGACGAGCATCGCAGCATAGGGCCCTGGCTTGTGCTGGCTTTCATTCAGCATGCGCTCTCTCTCTCTCTGTGACACCCTCCTCAGGGTGATCTCGCGCGCAGACTCCTGCATGTAAGTAGAGTAATTTGTGTACTATTAGTATTGGTAGTGCTTCACTGTTCCTTAGAACAACAAGAAGCGTCACTTTAGAGCCACGTGCTGGAGGCTACAGAGTGGCAGCATACAGGGATCTTTTGCAAGGGAAAACCGCGAGGGGGTGGAACAGGGGCAGAGTTGATGCTTTCAGGATTGCCTGCAGCAAGAGGACAGAGCTGGACATTGACTTTTAAGCAGCCAAAAGCCTTTGGCTTACCATGCCTGGCTGCTCCACGGATTAAGCTTTCCTGCCCCGCTTGTCTGGTCTGCAGTGCAATACCCCAGGCAATGAAAGCGAATGCAGAGAAATCAAACTTTCCCTGAGTGAGTGAGCATGAGATTAGGTGGCGTAAGAAAAGAACACGGGACGAGATGTTTGCTGAACTTATGGGCTGCTCCAGAGCAGAGGCGGACCAGCAGAGCCAGTGGAGGGAGAACCTCACACAGCAGCAGCGCTCACAAAGCGAACGGGAGGACAGATGGCATCAGGAGGACCAGCAGGCGACTCAAACGCTGCTTGGACTACTGAGGGAGCAAACGGACACGCTCAGGCGCCTTGTCGATGTTCTGCAGGACCGCAGGCAGGAGGACAGAGCCCCCCTGCACTGTGTCTGCAACTGCCCTTCCCCGCCACACACTCCAATACCCACCTCACCCAGAATAACAAGAAGGAGGGGCACCAAGGGCCGTGAAAACTGTCACTGCACCAAAGCGGACTGCTAAATTACCCAAAAGTTCACAGTCCCTACATTTTGAAAAGTTCTTACCTTTACTGTGTTGTCGAGTATTAAAAGTAGTTTGCTGTTAATTACTGTTTCTGTCATGTTTGTTTGCTGAAGACTTTCTGTGAAGGGGGGAGAGGGGTTTGGTAATTGCATAGGACATTCACCATGAACAGGGTACAGACATGGGGGCAGGCTCAACAGCAGGTTACTCACTGAGTGCAGTCACTAGGCACCCTGGTCAGTCTGTGAGGTGTTTTTAATGTTCTTTTCATAGGCGGCAGGTGCCCTGCTCCAGGTATACTTGGAGGTGGGTCTCTCCCCCGGCCCTGCCTGGATCGGGCCCTGGCCCACGCGGGTCTCTCCCCGTCCCGTGAATTCCCTGCCTGGAGCAGGTCCCAGCGCCCACCTGCCACCCCTCCCCCTCCTGTGCTGCGTCCCTACCTGACAGTAGAGCGGCTACCGGCAGAAATGCTGTCTGCTGCCCCAGGGTCCTAGCGCCTGCCATCCACAAATGGCAAGGCAGGTTGCCCTCACCCTGCCCTTCTACCGTAGCCCTGAGCCTCTACAATGCCCCAAACCCTCAGCCCCAGCCACAGCACGCAACCCCCTACGCCTCCTCCCCCTTCCCACATACCCCTCACCCCTTCCTACGCCCCCACCCCCAGTCCAGAGGCTGCACCCAAACTCCGTCCCAAAGCCTACATCCCTCACCCCTTCCTGCACACCCACCTGTAACCGTCCTTCCCCCAGAGACCGCTGTAGGAGCAGTAGCCTATCATTCCTAGAGTCTAGAAGCGGTCTCTACATCACTGCACACCCTACCCACCACAGTCTGCGTCCCTGTTTCAACCCTTTAACGCGAAATCATTATTAAAGAAAAGGTTTTTAAATAACAATGCTCCATTAACTTTATTTTTACACGTGTGTTGGAAGGGGGCAAACGGGGTGAACGGGGTATGAAACTGCAGAGGAGAGTCAGCAGTAACTGGGTAAAGAAACAGGGGCAGGTTCAGCTTCTCTGTAAAGCAACTGGACAGTCATAGGTTACGCTGCTCTCTGAGGAACCTAGCTTTCAAAGCCTCCCGGATGCACAGCGCTTCCCGCTGGGATCTTCTAATGGCACGGGTGTCTGGCTGAGCGTAATCAGCAGCCAGGCGATTTGCCTCAACCTCCCATCCCACCAAAAAGGTCTCCCCCTTGCTCTCACAGAGATTGTGGAGCACACAGCAAGCTGCAATAACAATGGGGATATTGTTTTCGTTGAGATCCGAGCAAGTCAGTAAGCTCCGCCATCTCCCCTTGAGACGTCCGAAAGCACACTCCAGCACCATTCTGCACTTGCTCAGCCGGTAGTTGAAGAGTTCCTTCTCACTGTCCAAGGCGCCTGTATAGGGCTTCATGAGCCAGGGCATTAGCGGGTAGGCTGGGTCCCCGAGGATCACTGTAGGCATCTGCACATCCCCAACAGTTATTTTGTGGTCCGGGAAGAAACTACCTGCCTGGAGGCGTTTAAACAGACCAGAGTTCCTGAACACACGCGCGTCATGAACCTTGCCCGGCCACCCGACGTTGATGTTGGTAAAGCGTCCCCTATGGTCCACCAGTGCTTGCAGCACCATTGAAAAGTAGCCCTTTCGGTTAATGTACTGGCTGGCCTGGTGGTCCGGTCCCAGGATAGGGATGTGAGTCCCATCTATAGCCCCACCGCAGTTTGGGAATCCCATCGCGGCGAAGCCAGCTATGACGACCTGGACGTTTCCCAGGGTCACTACCTTCGAGAGCAGGAGTTCAACGATTGCGTTGGCTACTTGCATCACAGCAACCCCCACGGTAGATTTGCCCACGCCAAAGTGGTTCGCTACTGACCGGTAGCTGTCTGGCGTGGCAAGTTTCCAAAGGGCTATGGCCACTCGCTTCTGCACAGTTAGGGCTGCTCACATCCGGGTGTCCTTGCGCTTCAGGGCAGGGGATAGCAAGTCACACAGTTCAAGGAAAGTGCCCTTACGCATCCTGAAGTTTCGCAGCCACTGTGATTCATCCCAGACCTCCAGCACTATGCGGTCCCACCAGTCCGTGCTTGTTTCCCGGGCCCAGAATCGCCGTCCCATAGCATGAACATGACCCAGTGCCACCATGATCTCCACGGCGCGGCGTCCCGTGCTTTCTGAGAGGTCTGTGCCAGTCTGAGACTTCATGTCCTCACCGCACTGCTGTTGCCTCCTCGCCCGATTTCTCAGCATCTGACTGTTGAAGAGGTGTACGATAAGGTGCGAGGAGTTGACAACGGCCATAAGTGCAGCGATGATCGCAGCGGGCTCCATGATCGCAGTGGAGTGCTGTGGCGTCCGCGCTGTCACTTATAACAGGAAAAGTGCGCGAACTGATTTCCCGCCGGCGGGAGTGACGGTTGAATGCTGACAGTTACCAAGGACCACCCTCGACACAGTTTTCCCCCCAGCAGGCATTGGGGGCTATACCCAGAATTCCAATGGGCAGCGGGGAGTGCGGGGACTGTGGGATAGCTTCCCACAGTGCACCGCTTCCAAAGTCGACGCTTGCCCCATTACTGTGGACTCACACAGTCGAATTAGTGTATTTAGTGTGGATACACAAATTCGACTTCGTAAGGTCGATTCCACAAATTCGACTTAAGTTGATTCGAAATAGTCTTGTAGTGTAGACATACCCTTACTGTGATACTACATGAGGTGTTAGATGAGGGGGATGTGGGGAAAGAGTTTTCTGTGTGTTGCATCACCTATTGTGTCATGTCTTATATGTAGATTAGCTCTTCAGAGCAGAGCCATCTCTTTGTACAGTGGTTAGCAGAGTAGGGCTCTGATCCACAAGTGGGATCCTTAGGTGAAACAATAATACAGATAAATAAAAATGGTGAATGATTTTGTGAAATGTTTTCTGTGAATAATTAATTTTGAAAGTTTGACCAGCTCCACTGAAATAAAGTTCCATGAAATGATCATAATGGTCCCTGCTGGCCTCAGAATCTGAAAGCTCTTTGTTCTATTACTATTCATTAGGCTTCATTCAGCCTTGGTGTATCTGGCTCAAGCAAATCTGCTGCCACCTGCAAGTGCATTCTGTTGCTCCCATAGCTGCAAGGCCTAAGATTCAGTGTGTGACCATCTCACACCTGCCCCAAACTTCTACCATAAGCCAGCTGGTGAGTTCACTTCTAAGACAAGAGAGTGCAGAATGGGGAGTAGCCTACTATGACCCCCAGCCAGGACTATGATAGAGGTGGAGATCCCAGCTCTCATTACTACAGAGCATTGTCAGGATGAGTTAGCTCATTTTCTGCACCATGTGACAATGAAGCATGAACAGTAAAAGCAAGATTAGCATGGATGAGATTCCATGGCAGCACTGTCTGAATTGGTTATTACAAGAGGGTGAACATGTCCCACTCTGATTTTTTTTTGATAGTCCCAAAAAGCTAATTAATCATATTTGAAATGCTGGCTCACAAACTTTGTCCTTACATCTCTTCTCTGGCTGTGAATTTTCAGCAAATCCATTGAATAAGGGTAGTATTTTTTCTACCATATACTATCTCTGGAGCTATGGCTTAGTGTGAAGATTTGCTTTTTTTCCCCCTATCTCTCTTCAAATTCAGATAGCTTGGGTTACTATTGCAGTATTTTTTGTACCTGGGAATAGAATTGCAGTTCCAGTACAAAGGGGTTTTTTTACACTGTAGGTAGCTCTCCTCTTTAAGGGTTGTCTTTCTGCCTTTCATGATAGTTCCAAACAAATTGCCTACTTTCATGATTTGCTCTTGCTTTTGACATCAGGTAGGTCTTATTACAATGTCTTGTGAGTAATACTAAGCCATTTCACTTGCTACAGAAATGGGTGCATGCGTATGCCACCAGTGTTTGCAAAACTGCAATTACATCAACAATTAAAACTGAGAAAGGAAAGGCTTTACATTAAATAGTACCAATTACAGAGTAAGTACCATGATGCTAAGAAAAGTAAATGTTCTAGTTTATATGTTATAAAGCTAGCAATGAGAAAACTCCTGTACTGTTTGTAGATGTTTGACTTTATTGTTTCAGAAACAGTCTGCAGCTGTGCTACCTGTGATCTCATAACATAAGTAGAGTCAGGCTTGGTAGATATTTGGATGGAGACATCCATGGAATAATCAGCATTCCTAAGACATGTTGGTGTTTATTTAGTAGATAGCTCCTTACTGCTGTGTTTCAGTCAAACCCGTTCCTTGTCAGTGTGATAGGGGTGCACTGTGTTGTTGGAGGTGAGATCCTTCAGAAAAGACACAACATTTAGATATAGATCATTCGTGGTTGTTGAAAATTCCACAACTTTCTTTCAGGAGTAGGATTTCTCTACCGGAATCTTGGAATTACATTCCGTCTACTTAAATTCTATTGTCATTTTTAACTGCCCTCCCACCACCTGTCCCTAAAACCGTATTGTTTAATTATTCTGGTGCCTTTATAAGCCAGTGATAAGTTCACTTCTCACGTGCCATGGGACAAATCATGTAACCTTTCTCTGCCTCAATGTCCCCCCATCTGTAAAATGAGGATAATATTTCCCTCCAGCAATCCTATGAGGAAAAACGCATTAAAGTCTGGGAGTTGCTAAGATCCTCTAGTGATGAGCACCACAGAAAAGAATTGCTAGCTGCAACATTGATGTCTTGTTCCAGAGGTAGCTGCATTTTGTTGATGGTTGATCTGAAATGTGTATATAGTTTATAATTCTGTGGAGTGCTTTGCTGCTTGCAAAAGGTGCTCTATCAGTAAATAATTATGACATTTGTAAATGCTACCGTGTTACAGTCTGAACACAAAGCAGCAATTTGTTACACGGGCTGTAGCGGAGTCTTGCTATGTGCAATAAATGGAAATAAATGGATGCTTGAGAGACTTGATCCATTCTGGCCGGATTTTAGGCAGAAGTATTAGTTCAGCACAGAATATAATGGTCTCCACGTTGTACAATTTCTCTCTTTCTGATTGTGTGCCCTGTTGGTCTGCTATCAAACCTCATAGTTCAGGGTTTAAGATAATCTCTAGCAGGGGGCAAGGTGAGACCTTCAAGGAGCAGATCATCCCACATCTGCCTGCTGTGGGGTTCCTTATCTCTGTCTGGGAGGCATCTGCTGCTAGTCCCTGTTGGACACAGGATAAGCTGGACCACAGGTCTGATCTGGTATGGAAATTCCTATGGCTCTATAACTTTGAGAGAGAGAGAGATCTACAGGTCTCCCCCAGAGTTTCCTTCATCCCCTGATTGCTGCCCTCATTCTCCAACTCCTATCCCTTCTTGGCTCTGATTTCCTTACCAGAAGCTCCTCAAAAGCTTGTGTAGAAGGTAGGTTTAGATGGTGACCTGTAGGGCGTGGAGTTGCTCTGCCATCTGGTCAGGCTGCAGGTATGTGGAGGGGATGCTCCAGCTGCATTTCCCAGCTCCAGTCCACACTACTGCATTGGGAAGGGAGCACATCGGCTGTCCATCTCCCAGCTGCCCCTCAGCACCTTCCACAAATCCTTGGGTGTCTCTGGCCAGTCAAAGACAGTGGTAGGGAAAGGGATGGAGCAGCATTTTTATTTACATTTTCAGCCACCGCAGGACATCAGCAGCCAGAAACCGTTATATTTGCATGTGTCCTTGACATCCCGTACAGTACGTTCAAAACTGATGCTATAGTATACCAGCAGATATATTTGGAGAATATGGATCTAAATCACACTGGTCTACTTGATCCTGGTCAGTTTTCACAGGCGTCATTCCCATTTTAAAGATAGCAGAGGCAAGATGACAGCAATGGGTTTGGGTGGTCCAACCTTTCCAGTGCAGCAGGATGAATGCTAGTTTTGGGCACCTTTGCAGGGCACATACAGAAATACAGATGTGTGCTCTACGTACAGTGTGTGCAAAGACGCCATTTTGTAGAGCTGGTCTGCTGCAGAGGAGAGCAGGGCCGGATCCGGGCACCAGCATTCCAAGCTGGTGCTTGAGGCGGCAATCTTCAAGGGGTGGCAGTCCCTGTTGTTTTGCCCCCAGCAGCGCGCCGAATTGCCGCCGCTGATGGCGGGGGCAGTCCGTGTGCCCTTAGGGCAGCACGTGCGTTTCCGCGGTGAGGGCAATTTGGCAGGAGCTTCTATATTTAGCTGTCTGTGGCGGCTTCAGCTAAACATAGAAGCTGCCGCCGAATTGCCGCCATTGCCGAAACACACCTGCTGCCCTAAGGGTACACGGACTGCCCCCGCCGTCTGCGGTGGCAATTTGGTGCGCTGCTTGGGGCGGTGAAAACTGTAGAGCCGGTCCTAGGGGAGAGGCAGATGTGTTCAGGGGCTGGATGGAATAGTTCCGCGGGCTGAATCTGGTTCATAGGCTGCCAGTTGGACCACCACACCAGCTCTGCTACCATGCAGAGCTTCCTTAGTCAACCACTGTCCATGACTTTTGGGTATGATAGTTTGAATTATTTCTTATGATGTGTATTTGAGGCAGTAGGATGGTTCAAGGAAAAGGAAAACAAAACGTTACATGTGATATTGGTTGTATGCAGAGGTTTGTAATATTCCTGAGCAGATGCCAGCAAATATATGTAACTGATTTCAACCAGCTTTTTGTCAATTCGTGTGCAACCAATTAAAATTACAAACGATATAGGAGATAATTAAGAACTCTGGCACATCATCTGCAACTGCTTATGTTCTTGTTCTTTGTAAGAAGTAGCAAAGCTTCAGAACATTGCGGGGTGTTGTCTTTTAATTCCTAGTGCAAATCTGGCCCAGGGTGATGTGACGGAAAGCCCCCCTGTACTTACCCCTACACACTCTTACAATAGTCTTTGTACAAAATGTGCCTTGTAACATATCATTTGAAAACTCATAACTTGCTGGTCAATAATACCATGGTGAAATGTACATAGCAACATTGTGTAAAATTATGCATTGGTGGCACATGTTCAAACCCACATAGCCCCAATTAGGCACAAGTGGTCAAACAGGTCTTAAACAAAGGAATGTGTGTTCACTGCAGTTGATATATATGTTGTGAACAGGATCCTCAGACAGTGAAAGGGTCAAGACAGGAGAAAATAAAACTCTGCATTTCAGCAAAGAGGTGAGAAGAAACAGCATGGAACCTCTTTCACTACTAGACACCATGTCACTTTCTTTACTGTTTGAATAAACCGCTTTTAGGTAACGTTCAGGAAAATGCATCTCAAAGAGGGACTGGACTCTAAAAGTGAGGGGCAAAAACACCCTAGCATCTCTCTCCCTATCTATCTCTCTTTTTTCACTAAGAAGATAAAAGAAACAGCTGTTGGACTTTGGGAGCAGATCCTGGCCTGAGAGTTTGGTCAGCAATGTTACTGAATGAAACATAAGAGACGTCACCTTGAACCAAGTCTAATTTGTTGAGTTTAGAATGTGTTTTATCTTTTTGTTGTAATCATTTCTGACTTTAATGCCTCATTACTTGTAGTCACTTAAAATTTCTCTTTGTAAGTAAATAAACTTGTTCTATTCTTTAATTAAAATGAATCCAGTGTTGTGAATTGTTTTGGTATCTCCATTTGAGGCAGCAGACTGCTATATGTTGAATCTCGTAGAGGACAATGGACCTAATATATCTGGACTGTCCAGGAGAGAGCTGGACAGTGCTGAATACATGTTTTTGGAGGAAGACTTGCAATGTATAGGGGTCACCCTACAAGTAGGAACCAAGGCTGCTTGAAGCCAGAGTGTGGCTGGTGTTTGCTGACAGGCTGCTGGGGTCAGAGCTGCTGGACCAGGGCTGTGGCTATACACAGATACTCAGGGTGTGACCTGCATGCTTTTTGTGCGGAGACCAGGGTGGGAGCTACAGCAGCACAGCACTGTGAGGCACCCCAGTCTTCGGAGGCAAGTGGTGATAGCCCCTCACCGGTCTGGATTGCACCCCGGAATGTCATAGGTGAAAGTCACTAAATATCCTAAGCATTTGAGGGCTGTCATACTGTCTGCCTGAGATGAACTAGTGGCCTCAGCCTAAATCCTAGCAGACAAGTGTCCACATCAGAAAAATCATCACCATAATATGCACTAGCTGGTCCCATTGTCAGGAGAGGCTAAAGATTGAGTTGCTCTTTCACTCATAGAGGGGGCTCCTCCAAGTCAGGGTCATGTTCCATTGATGGGGCCACATAAGGGAGCCTGGTTCGGTCCAGTGAATGAACATAGAACGTGTCTCCCTGACTCTCCCTCTGGAACCCATATGTGTGTCCGGCACTTTGCCAATGGCTGCTAAGGCTGTCGGGGTGCTCAGGCTAGCTGCATGGCTGTCCCCTCTCTGGGTCTCCCTGCATGCGCCCCCAGGAGTGATGACCCTCGAGCTTCCACCTCTCTCAGCATGGAATCACATGACTCTCCCTCTTATACCAGGACCTTGGTTGCAGATCCCTGTGTACTAACCAAGATTACCCCAGCAGGCCCAATTACCTGTAGGTCTGCTCTTGGGGAGCTGTGTCCAATGGTCTACACGGAACGGCCGTAGGGCCTTTCCAAAACAAGGTACTGCTTATTCTTAGCAGCAGGAACGCCGCAGTGCACAAGAGAACAATGGTTTTTAACAAATAAAGTCATCTATCTCCCTAGAGCTTACTATCCCCCCCGACGATAGACAGGGAGGCCAAGCTTCTTCATACTTCCTCTACTGAGCTTTTCTCTGCCTCAGCCTGTTCCCCCAAACAGCCCCTGACAACTGAGCCCCTTCTCCTTATAGATAGAGGCTTTTTCACCATTTTGTGTTCTTTTAATCTTAGGGCTGGTCTAGACGACAAAGTTAGGTCAGCTTAACTGTGTCACTCCGAGCTGTGAAAGATTGCACAGGGTGGGAAATGTAATTAAGCCAAGCTAAGCCCCCGTGTAGACAGTACTACATCAATGGAAGAATTCTTCTGTTGACCTACCTACCGTCACTGTAGTAAGTGTCTACGCATTTCTAGTGTAGACATAATCTTAGGCCTGGTCTACACTAGAGAATTAGGTCAGTCTTACTGTGTTGGTCAGGGGTGTGAAAAATCCACACACTGCTGAATAGCGTTGTTAAGCCAACCTAAGTCCCTGTGTAGATAGTGCTAGCTACTGCCTCTCGGATTATGTACATGTAGGTAGTGTCTACACTGAAGTGCTACAGCAGTGCTGCTGTAGTGTTTTAAGTGTAGACAAGTCTTTAGACTCCTAGCCCAGGCAAAATAAGCCCTTTAACTTCACTGGAGCCAAAGCACACAGGCTGTTCCCAACTAATATCCCACTCTTTCTTCTCTAACGACCCTGAAGTGTTTTACCTAGAGGTGTCTTATCTCTTGTCGTTGTTTTATTTCCTGCTTGTTTTTCCTAACAGCCTGTAGCGGGGTGGTCACCTTGCTCAGGTCCAGAGGGGTTAAAAACAGCCCTGGGAGGGGGCTGTGGCTGGAGAAAACAGCTTTTAGGCTGGACTGATTTGGGGGAAATGGTTGCAGCTGGGGTCACGCTCCAAACAGACTCAGCTGGCCCTATAAAGGCAGAGAAGCCAGGGGCAGACAGAGAGTCTCCCTCTGCTTGTTGAGGGAGAAGGGCCTGGCTGCTTAGAAGCTGGGAAAGGTACCTAGAGTGGAGCCGGGCTGGGGAAAGGCTAGAGGAGCTGGGGAGCTCTAGCCTAGAGAACCCCCAGGCTGCAGGCCTTGATAAAGGCCAGGACAGGTACTGGGGATACAGAGGGGTAACCTGGTGTAGGCAAAGGGCACCTCTGTTCATCAGAGGATGGAGATGGATGGCAGGAGAGAGATCACTTGATCATTGCCTGTTAGGTTCACTCCCTCTGGGGCACCTGGCATTGGCCACTGTCGGTAGACAGATACTGGGCTAGATGGACCTTTGGTCTGACCTGGTACGGCCATTCTTATGTTCTTATGTTCTTATGTAATGGTGTAAGTAATCCACCTCTCCAAGAGGTGGTAGCTAAGTGGATTGAAAAATTATTCCACTGACCCCATGCCAACTATATAGGGGTTAGGTTGATATAGCTACAACTCTCAGGTGTGTGGATTTTTTTGCTTTTGCAAAAAAAAAGCAAATGTAATTTTTGGATGCAATAACAGAGGCATAGCATGCAAGGCAAAGGAGGTGATAGTGCCGCTGCACTGGGAGCTGGTTCGGCCTCAGCTGGAGAACTGTCTCTAATTTGGTCACCAGTGTATAGGAAGGACGTAGAGAAACTGGAAATGACCAGAGGCAAGTGACAAACTTGATGAAAGGGAGAGAATTCAAGCCATATGAGTGAAGGCTAAAGGAAGTGGGTATGTTTAGTTTGGGAAAGAGGAGACTGAGGGGGACATGACAGCAGTCTTCTAGGATTTCAACAATTTCCACCCCACCACCAACCTCAGCCTGGACCAGTCCACACAAGAGATCCACTTCCTGGACACTACAGTGCAAATAAGCGATAGTCACATAAACACCACCCTATACCGGAAACCTGCTGACTGCTATACTTACCGACATGCCTCCAGCTTACATCCAGGACACACCACACGATCCATTGTCTACAGCTAAGCCCTAAGATACAACCGCATTTGCTCCAATCCCTCAGACAGAGATAAACACCTCTAGGATCTCTATTAAACATTCTTAAAACTACAATACCCACCTGGGGAAGTGAAGAAACAGATTGACAGAGCCAGAAAGGTATCCAGAAGTCACCTACTATGCAATGGGCCCAACAAAGAAAGTAACACAATGCCACTAGCTGTCACCTACAGCCCCCAACTAAAACCTCTCCAGCGCATCATCAAGGTTCTTCAACCAATGCTGAAGGACGATCCCTCACTCTCACATACCTTGGGGGAAAGGCCAGTCCTCGCTTACAGACAGCCTCCAAACCTGAATCAAATACTCACCAGCAATTACACACCACACAACAAAAACACTAACTCAGGAAACAATCCCTGCAAAAAAAAACCCATTGCCAACTCTGTCCACATATCTATTCAAGGGACACCATCATAGAACCTAACCGCATCAGCCACACCATTAGGGGCTCGTTCACCTACACATCTACCAATGTGATATATGCCATCATGTGCCAGCAATGCCTCTCTGCCATGTACACTGGCCAAACTGGACAGTCTCTATGCAAAAGAAGAAATGGACAAAAATCAGACATCAAGAATTGTAACATTCAAAAACCAGTAGGAGAACACTTCAGTCTCTCTGGACACTCAATGGTAGACTTAAAACTGGCAAATTTTTAACAAAAAAAATTAAAACAGACTCCAACGAGAAACTGCAGAATTGGAATTAATTTGCAAACTGGACGCCATCAAATTAGGCATGAATAATGACTGGGAGTGGATGGGTTACTACAAAAAATATTTTTTTCCCTCTGCTGATACTCACACCTTCTTGTCAACTGTTGGAAATGGGCCACCTTGATTGCATTGGCCTCGTTAGCACTACAAAAGGCCTCGGCCTGGTATTCACCCCTTCTTGTCAACTGCTGAGAATACATCACATCCACCTTAATTGAATTGGCTTGTTACTACTGACCCCACACTTGTAAGGTAACTCCCATCTTTTCATTTGCTATTCTGCTTACTGTATTTTTCGCTCTATGCATCTGATGAAGTGGGTTTTAGTTTATGCCCAAATACATTTGTTCATCTCTAAGGCACCACAACGACTCCTCGTTGTTTTTGCTGATACAGACTAACACAGCTACTGCTCTGAAATAAAAAAAGATGGAGAAAAGTTGTTCACTCTTGCCACATAGGGCAGGACAAGAGGCACTGGGTTCAAACTACAGCATAGCAGACAGGGGCGACTCTATGTATTTTGGCGGTGTACCTGGGAGGTTCCATGGTCTCTGCTGCCGAATTACCCCCAAAGCTGCGGGACTGGCAGACCTCCCGCAGGCATGCCACCGAAGGCTGCCTGATTGCTGCCCTCACGGCGACAGTCAGGCCACCCACCCTGTGGCTTGCTGCACCAGGCACGCGCTTGGAGTGCTGGTGCCTGGAGCTGCCCCTGATAGCAGATTTAGAGTAAATCTCAGGATAAACTGCCTAAATGTAGGAACAGGAAGCCAATGGAACAGACGCCTCGGGAAATCATGGAGGCTCCTTTACTGCAGGTTTTCTAAAGGAGGCTGGACAGTCATCTGTCCTGGATGGCTTAGACACAACAAATCCCGCATCTTGGCAGAGGTTAGATTAGCTGACCCGTGCAGTTCCTTTTCACCCTGTGGCTGTAGGATTCTATGATGTAAAATGCCAGTGTAGACCAGACCTTAGTCAAACACAAAGGATTCACTAATGGATTGGCCATTGTAGGTGGTGCTGGTGGCACCACTGTTGGTTAAGGCTGTCTGACACCTTCAATTAGGAGACCTCATTTTCAGTTGCTTATAAATTTGCCAAACTTTAAGCATTTGGACTGAAATTTCACACAGAATATCAGGGTTAGAAGGGACCTCAGGAGGTTGTCTAGTCCAACACCCTGCTCAAAAGCAGGACCAATCCCCAGATGCCTAAATGGCCCCCTTCAACGATTGAACTCGCCCCCCTGGGTTTGGCAGGCCAATGTTCAAATCACTGAGCTATCCTTCCCCCAAAGCCATACAACACAGCACCACCGGGCATTGAACCAAGGATCTCCTGTGTACCCAGCTGGTGCTTCAGCCAGCTAAGCCATGGTGCCTGCTTTAATAAAGTGTTTGCAACACATACCAGGTGTCTGCTTCTGGCTGAATTGTTTTTTTGAGTTTCCAGCATAACATTTGAGCCGACTTCTCAAATGAAGCTAGGAGAAAAGATGTGTTGCCCATGCTGAAACATTCTTAGCTGACTTTTATCTCCATGGAGCTGCTTGGGCTCCTCACTGGAACAATTCTAACAGCTACCGCTCCCCCGTTAAGAACCAGAGCCCTGAAATGGAAGAGGATGACAAGGTGAAAGTGTCTCTGCATTAACACACAGCTGGCTCCTGAGGTCTTTACACAGTTCTTACTCCAATGGCAGTTTTGCCTCAGTGGGGCTTGAGTAAACAGTAGGCCATGGCCTCAGAATTTGGCCTTGCATTCTACATCTACTAACCATTTCATCCTGAAGAATCTACTGTGGCACTGACATGCAGCCACCTTGGGGCTGGAGGCCATCAGCCCAGGAGGGTACAGCAAAGAGGGACATTTTAACCCATGATACTGAAGCAAACTCATCCACTGTCGCAAGGGCCCTTGGATGTTTAATGGCTGTGCAGAGCGGAAAGGACCACAGACCTATTCTCTGTCCCATCACATCCACGTTGCACTGGGTTTGTCGAGCAGGTGATCTCCTCAGCAAGAAATGGGTACCTGTGAATTCTGAGACAGACATGTCTTCCCTGGGAATCCTCCTCAGGTAGCCGTGTCCCACACCTCTCTCACTCCAGCATCTGCAGCAGTATCCCACACCAAAAGCTGACACAGTGATGTGCACCATTTCTAATATAGCTCTGTGCAATTCCAGGGAGGTTCACTCAGCCTCTAGCAGGTAAGCAAGCATTTGAATGTAAACAGGCTGGAGAGAAGCCTGTCTAGGCTTCTGTGTTCTTTATCCAGCTTTGGGAGTAAACAGTAATTAAGGGACCTTCCCAAAGGGAGATAAGGACTCTTGGGCTCTGTGCTGAGTCAGAGAGGAATTGGCTGCTCTGTGCATTTGTGTATATTTAAAATTGTGGTTGATTAGTAGGAAAACAAATGATAATGTTTAAAACTCCATGTAAAGTCCTAGGTGGGATGGGTAGATAGTAGACAGACAGATCTATAGAAAGATGCCTGAGGGGAGACAGATGCATTTTCTGCAGGCACACGGTGCTGTTACTAAGGGATCAGAGTAATTCTCACCAGTAATTATCATCATACTGTGCAGAACCATTCACTGAAGAATGTTCAAAACACCTAGTAAAGGAAAGTCATTATGACCATGCCACGTTAAACAGGTAGGTAAACTGAGGCACAGGGAGATGTTATTTGGCCGAGGTCACACAGAGATTGAGTGGCAGGATGATAGACAGAACCCAGGCATCCTGACTTCCCTGCCATAACCACGATCTCTCCGTCACACAAAGAGGGAAATGGACTCCTGCTCTGGCAGGGGCTGTTCATTGGGTGGGATGCAGAGGTTAGGCTGGAAGAGGAAGCCTGTGCCTTCACCATACACGTTTTAGAACTAGCTGGAGCTCTCCACTCCTGTGAGTTGTGAACTCCGGGACTACACTTCCGCTTCCACTCAGAAACCTGCCAACTCATCACAGTCACTAGGGTGGCTTCGGGGGAACAGACTTAGAAAAAGCAACACCAACAGAATACTGCTGTGAATAGAGTACAGTTGGGGTCCTGCCTGGGGACAGAGGCCTCACCCCAAAGCTGCCAGGGAACAAGAGTGTGGGGGAGCTATAAGCAGGATAGAGACTGGATTAGTGTTTGCATTGGATTTGTTCTCTGCCTCTTGCTTCACTTTCTCCCAGTGTCTCCTAAGTGGAATTGAAATCTAATGTTCCAGGCTGAGTCAGACTTTCCAGGACTGCAGCAGCTGGAGGGCACTTGGATTCCCACAGCTGGACTCCCTGCCTGCTCATCTGGCTAATCGGGGTATTTCTCCAGTGCGGAGCACCAGGGTTTTAAGCACTGAAATGAGACTGAATGAATTCTCCTGACAAGGGCAACAGGGACACCGTGTTCACCTGCATTCAAGTTACTAACACTCTGTACCTGCCAAGCATGGTTTGACCTTCGTCTGTAGCTAAGGCAAAGGGAGGGGGAGGCCCTGATTTGGCTGGATTAGTGTGTTGATTATTTTTGATCATTATTTGTGTTGTGGAAGAATCCAGAGGCCCCGCTCCAGTTCAGGGCCCCTTGTGCTGGGCCCTTCACAAACACTGAAGGAGAAACAGACCCTGCCCGAAGGGGCTTATAAGTCACATTAAGACAAGACACAGCTACTGTGTGCAGCAAACCAGAATGTGGGTAGGTGGGAGATAGGGGATGAACAGCACTAAGAATGGGTGGTTCCACAGGCTGCTGGGTTGGTGTGAGACAGCTGAAATGCACAGCCCTGCCCTGGCTCCATAACGATGCTGGCTGTGGTGGGACCCAACTGAGAGTGCCAATTCTGTAGAGGGCAAGCATAGGAGTTTATTACACACAGCGCTGGCGGAGTGTCACCTTGCTTATTAGGCTCAGAGACACTGCCAATCAATTGATTACAATAGAATATATAGATTTTCCATGGGCGGGGGGAAATGACAGGGTAGGCAGTTCCACACCCCGGGATAGGTTTTGCAGCAAGACAAGATAGCACATTAGCCAGTGGTTAAAAGGTTACATAATGTCTCCGCCCATGGTCTCAAGTTAGCAAAGTTAACATTTAATTAATACTTTGATAAAATGTTATTAATATAAAATAACCCAGGGGTTCTCAAACTGGGGGTCGGGACCCCTCAGGGGGTCACGAGGTTATTACTGGGGGTTGCGAGCTGTCAGCCTCCACCTCAAACCCCGCTTTGCCTCCAGCATTTATAATAGTGTTAAATATATAAAAAAGTGTTTTTAATTTATAAGGGGGGGCCACATGCAGAGGTTTGCTATGTGAAAGGGGTCACCAGTACAAAAGTGTGAAAACCACTGAATTAACTCCTCTGGAGACTTGGGGAATGCAGAGGAGGGGGGTCTCCCTTGGTAGGGTTGGGAAGGAGGTAGGTGGTGTCGGATATTGCTCTTCTCATGTGATCCCTCCCCCATGGAAAAGATAACAGCTTGGCTCTTTGTGTTAAATAGCTGTCTGCAAGCTCAAACTGCTGAATGAGCTTTAGGGTAGGGAAGGCTGTGCCTTCCCAAACAGCCTGGCCCTGTCCCCTATCTGACCCCATCTACTTCCTGCCCCCCAACTGCCCCCCAACTGCCCCCCTCAGAATCCCCAACCCATCCTGCACCTTGTCCCCTCACCACCTCCCCAAGACACTCCAACCACCACCCCAGGACCCCACCTCCCACCAACCCCCCCTATTCCCTGTCCCATGACTGCCCAGACCCCTATTAGCCCCCCCACCAAGTCCTGACAGACCCCCAGAATGCCCACAATCCAACCCCTGTTCACCATCCCCTGACTGCCTCCCCAGAACCTCTGCCCCCTACCTGTCCCCTGACTGTCCCCAGGACTCCCTGCCCCTCATCCAACCCCCCTGGCCCTGGCCCCCTGCCATGCTGCTTACCCCCACCTCCCCCCTCTCCCGGGGGTTCAACGCACCACGTCCAGGAGCGGCCCTGGACAGCGCTGAGGCGGCGTGGCTCCAGTGGGGCATGAGCTCACAGCCCCACCCCCTTACCACGCAGCTCCGAGTGGGGAGGAGCACAGGCCCTGCCCCCTTACCACGCAGCTCCGAGTGGGGAGGCGCACAGGCCCCACCCGAGCCATGCCACTTTAGCTCTGTCCAGGGCCGCTTGTGGGTTACCCCCGCCTCTCCTCTCTCTCAGAGCCTCAGCGCACCGCATCCAGAAGCTACCCTGGCCCCTGGACAGTGCTGCCGCGGCATGGCTCTGGTGGGACCGGAGCTCACAGCCCTGCCCCCTTACCATGCGGCTCTGAGCAGGGAGGAGCTCAGGTTTGCTCCCTGATAAAATCCTGCAGGCTCTGTTGTTGTTCCACCTGTAAGGTCAGGAAGGCCTGCTTCTCGGTCTGTTGGGCCAACTGGAGATTGACCAAGGTCTGCTTCATCTCCTCCTGCTGCTTCACCAGCCATTTTAGGGTATCTTCCATCTCCAGGGTCACCAACCACAGTCACTGGCATCAAATCCTGGATGAGTCCCCACATGTAACACCAGTCTAGGCACCAAAAACACCCAGAGACCAACCGAGGTGCAGCACCCGTGTCCTTTTATTGTTTGTGTCTGTTCCCACCACCTATTATTTACAAGTATTTACAGAGACCAACACTCTGGGAGACTACTAGCCTCCCAACCAGCAGGGATCTAGACCCCACACCCCTCCCTTTCCTGTCTCTCCCCTCCCTTCCTGTCTCTTAGCCAGCTTTATAGGGCAGGCTGGCTCCCCAGACCTGCAGGTGGAGCCACTCTGGTAATTAGAGCATGGCCCCTCAGCCAGCCCAACTAACCCTTTTTCCTCTTGAACAGGGCTAACGGGCCTGGCTTGTCTTTCCTAGCCAACACCCTGTTATAGGTGCCACAAGTACTCCTGTTCTAATCATTTTTGTTGTTATGAGGTTGTTAAATTATTTCCATGCAGCTTGCAGGGACCGAATGGCTGGGCAGCAGTTCTGCAGAAAAGGACCTAGGGGTTACGGTGGACAAAAAGCTGAATATGAGTCAACAGTGTGCCCTTGTTGCCAAGAAGGCTAATGGCATTTTGGGTTGTATAAGTAGGGGCATTTCCAGCAGATCGAGGGACGTGATCATTCCCTTCTATTCAGCACTGGTGAGGCCTCATTTGGAGTACTGTGTCCAGTTTTGGGCCCCACACTACAAGAAGGATGTGGATAAATTGGAGAGAGTCCAGCGGAGGGCAACAAAAATGATTAGGGGGCTGGAGCACATGACTTATGAGGAAAGGCTGAGGGAACTGAGATTGTTTAGCCTGCAGAAGAGAAGAATGAGGGGGGATTTGATAGCTGCTTTCAACTACCTGAAAGGGTGTTCCAAAGAGGATGAATCTAGACTGTTCTCAGTGGTAGAAGATGACAGAACAAGGAGTAATGGTCTCAAGTTGCAGAGGGGGAGGTTTAGGTTAGACATTAGGAAAAACTTTTTCACTAGTAGGGTGGTGAAGCACTGGAATGGGTTACCTAGGGAGGTGGTGGAATCTCCTTCCTTAGAGGTTTTTAAGGTCAGGCTTGACAAAGCCCTGGCTGGGATGATTTAGTTGGGTTTGGTCTTGCTTTGAGCAGGGGGTTGGACTAGATGACCTCCTGAGGTCCCTTCCAACCCTGAGATTCTATGATTCTATGATTGCAGGCACTTCACTCTTGTTACTCTTCCTTTTAACGTCTGTTAGCAAGCTACCTCGTTCTTACGTAGTTCTCCTTTCGGAAGTTAAACGTTACCGAGGTGAGCTTTGTTGGTATTTCCCTCCCTACAAGGATGTTAAATTTAATTACATTATAGTCACTATTACCAAGTGCTGTAGATATATTCACCTCTTGGACCAGACCGTGTGCTCCACTTAGGACTAAATCAAGAATTTCCTATCGCCTGGTGGATTCCAAGACTAGCTGCTCTAGGAAGCAGTCATTAGTGGTGCCTAGAAATTTTCTGTCTGCATCCTGTCCTGAGGTGACATGTATCCAATCAATACAGGGATAGTTGCAATCCCCTATTAGTATTGGGATTTTTTGTTATTGTAACCTCTCTAATGTCCCTGAGCATTTCACAGTCACTGTCACCATCCTGGTCAGCTGGTCAGTAATATATTCCTACTGCTATAGTCTTATCCAAGCATGGAATTTCTATCCATAGTCTATGGTTCAGTTTGATTCCTTTAAGATTTTTACTATATTTAACTGTCTCTTTCTTTCACACACAGTGCCACTTCCCCACCAGCATGACCTACACGGTCATTCCTCTACATTTTGTGCCCTGGTATTCCCCTGTCCCATTCATTATCATCAGTCCATCACATTTCCGTGAGGCCTGTTATATCAATGTCCTCATTTAATACCAGACATTCAAGTGCACCCATTTTAGTATTTAGACTTCTAGCATTTGTACACAAGCACTTAGAGACTTTGTCGATATTTAGATGTCTGCCTTCATAGGATGTAATTGAATGGGACTTTCTTTTGTCTGTTTCTCTTCAGTCCCTACCTGCACTTATCACTGTCTGTCCTTGTCTCTTGTCTAGGATATAGAGTATCCCCTTCAATAAATCCTTGCCTAAGAGATTTACCCAGGCTGTTGGTGGATTCTCCATCACTTGGCAATTTTTGAATCACGATTGGCTGTTTTTTCTAAAAGCTCTGCTCTAGGAACTATTGTGGGGCTGGTCTCTGGCCTGTGCTGTACAGAGAGTCAAACTAGATGATCACGATGGACTTGGACTTGGAATCCATGAATCATTCTCCTTAGGTCCCCTTAAGTGAAGCCCATGGGAGCCCCAGTTCTCACTGGACAGTACTAGAGAACAGACCCTCGTGTGGCTGTATCTTCCCTGCCCTGTCTTGATATCCCAAGGAAGCTGGTGCATTTTTTCCAGTCCAACCCCCCATCCCTACCCCCCGACCCCATACACACACACTGGGCTCACTACAGCTAAGCAACTGAAGCTCTTCGAGTTCCACTGAAGTCAACGCACTTTGCTGAAGTGGGGACCTCAGTAAATAACCAGCTGGCTGTAACCTTGGTCCTTCTTTATCCATCTCCTATGCACCACTGATTGCCCCTGCCCCCTGCCATGTGCCAGGCTGGAAATTACATTGCCAGCCCATTGGCACAAGGACTGGGGTCTAAATCTTAGTTGCCTAGACACCCTTTGAAGATATAGGCCCATGTCATTATATCTGAGCCTGGCACACTTCTCCCTGAGGCCCTGCCCCCACCCCTTCTCCCCGAGCCCCTGCCCCCACGTAACCCCTTCTCCCCATGGCCCTGTCCCCACACCACCCTAAGCCCCAAGTACCTGCCCCCATCCCGCCCCTTTTCCCCAAGGCCCTGCTCCCACCGTGCCCCTTTCCCCTGAGGCCCTGCCCCCACCCTGCCCCTTCTCCCTGAGCCCCTGCCCCCATCCCGCTTCATCTCCCCATTCCCTTGCCCCCATGCAGCCCCTTCTCCCCGAGGCTGTGCCTTCATCCTGTCCCTTCTCCCCGAACTCCCCACCCCACATTGCTCCTTCTCCCCAAGGCCCTGTCCCCACCCCACCCCTATGGGGGCCTGCATGTACCTTAAAAAATAGTCTCGGTTTAATGATGTCCCGACATGCAGGTCTAGTACCCAGAAAAAGTAGACGGGTGTGACCTAAACCTGACGAGAAATGTTACGCTGAGTTTTATATTGCCTGCTCCGACCAGAGTACAGCGTACTGCCAAAGACAACGGCAACACCTGGCAGGTTGTGTCAGGCAGACTTGTAGCCCATGAAGGGGTACCTGCGTGCACTGTCTGCCTGTACGCTACACAACGTAGGCTGTGCATCAGCAGACATGTGTCGTCAAGCGACCTGGGTCTAGGCTCTGCTACTGACTTGCTGTGTTGTCTTGACCCAGTCAGCAAATTCAGCAAAAATATTTCTTTTGAAAATTTGGACCAGGTCTAATAATAATACAGGAATGGCTATCACTCTAATTCCCAGATTTATCAAAAATAAAACTCCACAACTCAGTTTACTTTTATTTATTTAAACTCTACATGAAAAATAAGAGGACTATCAAAAGGTCACAAATGTGTTGCAAACAGAACAGTTTGTATTATATAATTTCAGTGTTATGACCCTCCAGAGTGCAAAAATCTTGAGTCAGGTCCCATAAAAATCGACAGATTGGTTCCAAAACCATGATAAAAAAATAATAAATTTGGATTCTGTTTATTCACCTTCTGGGTTTTCAATCTTTAGGATGCACTTGGGTCACATTTTTTCTTTTCTGAACAACCATGAATGCCAGAAACTTACTTATTGTTGTCATGGAAGCTGAGAGTCTCATATAATCACGTGACTCCAGCAGTTGAGGCTTTGCATCAAATGTAGCGAATCTCCTGATAAAATGCAAGCATGGGCAATGTTGTGTGAATGTGTACAGTAAATGGAGATATCCTTAGTCATACTGAGCAGAGAATTGCTTATCAGATTTTCTTCTGAAAATTCTCCTCTCCCTGTCTCTGAATTGAACAGTGCCAGGGTGGAAGATGGTGGCACATAAGAATGACCATATTGGGTCAGACCAAAGGTCCATCTAGCTCAGTATCACGTCTTCTGACATTGGCCGGTGGATGTTGACAGACAGACACCCGGTCTGGGGACCAGTCCCATCCAGAGCCTCACAGCGCCTGCCTGATTCACTGTGGTGTTACTCCAATTTAATGCCATTCTCCAAGGGGTTATGCTGGTGAATGCCATTCCAGAAGGATACAGTCTCTAAGGTACAGTCTCTAAGTACCTACATGGGGTGCTGGGGAGGGGCTGCAGGGAGCCAGGGTCTTGCCCACCTCTGATGCCTGCAGTCCCTTTGTGATGTCAGGACCCGCCTGGTCCTGGCCCTTTATGATGCGTCACTGGAACAAACAGCCCCTCAGGCAAGATCCAGCCACAGCAGTAGCAGGGAGTGTAGTGTCTCCACTCCCAGTGTGTGTCCAGACCGTCCTCCCCAGCATGTTTGATGCGGGAGTGGGGATCATGCAGAGCTGGTTCTGTGCCTGCTTTGACAGCTCCTGAGTGTTGTACACCTGCGTCCTTCTGGTCCTGGTCATCTGGGTGGCCTTCGTGACTCAGCACAGCTTCTCCTGGAGAAGCAGGATGGTAGGAGGACCCTCCCCCACCCCCCACCCCCAAGCCGTCCTGCGCTCTCAGCAGAGCTTGTCTGGACACAGCCTCATGGAAGGGAGGGTGGGTGGGTGGGAGCGCCCGAGGCCCCCTGTTCTGACCAGGCCCCGTTGGGCTGGTGGGGCACATCCACAGAGAGAGAAAGGGCCACAGACAGAGCTCATGGCTCCATTCATTGGTTGTTCCTTACTGACCCGACCACCAGCTAGTGCTAGAAATGCCAGGGCTCTCCCTCGTGGTCCCAGGGTTCCTGGCACCCCTGGCACTAAGCCGGCTCTGGCCAGTTATTTCCCTCCGCTGGGGGAAGCTGACCAACAAACCCTCCCAGCTCCTTCCCAAAGCCACAAGCTTTCCTGGGTCCCTGGCCTCCCAGCCGGCCAGGGAGAGGGCAGGCAAGAGGTGGGGGGAGAAAGGGGGAATCCAGGACAGATCTTTGGGTTTGGTCAGTTGGGGATCCTGCCTTGGGTCCCAGATCAGTTGGGGAGCTGGGCTCGCAGGTGGGAACCATGGGAGACGGGGAGAGAAGAGGAAGCCAGAGCACATTGCGAAGCCCAAGGGCCTGGTCCCTATTCGACTCATAACACTGGGAGCAGAAAGCACCCACTCTGGTGTGGCGATGCCCCGATGTTGGAGGGTGGGGGACCCAGGATTGTTCCAATGACACTTGGATGGGGAGCCCGGGGCATGGCCGAAGGAGCCTGAAGTTCTCCAGCTGCAGGAGGTGGAGGGAAGCGTGGGCACCCCTGGCACCGGGCTGGGCTGGGCGGGAGGCTGGCACTGCACGGCCTCAGTCTGGGTACCACGTAACTCTGCCGCTTCCTTGGCTCCCGCAGGCTCTTCTGGTCAGCAGGCTCCGGTGGAGGGGGACGGAGGACGAAGGAGAAGGTAAGGCCCTGCCTCACGTTCCCTGATGGCTCCCTGGCTCAGAATCCCAGGGCTTCTCCCAAGCCCTCCACCCTGGCCCAGGGGTCCCACACGAGGCCCCTCAGACTTGGCCTGCCCCTGGGGATAGGAGCAGGAGCCAAGGTGCTGACTGGACCTGGGATAAGCTGACATGCTGCTAATGAACCGTCGTCTGGGGGCTTTGCAGCGATGGAGGCAAACACCCGATTGTCTGTCCCCTCTGGCAGGTTGTCCCCATGTCCTCCAGGGCTTTGCGCAGGCTAATGGTGAGCATCGGGGGGGAGCTACCTGCCCTTCCCAGAACAGGGAAGCTTTGCCAGCAGGAGGCACTGCCCACTGCCCAGCAGATCTTGTCTTTATTTCACCCCGTCTGCTCTGTCTTGGATAGGGGTGTAGCCCCCTGGCACTCCATTGCTGTGCATCGTACCAGGGCTTGCAAGGCCAAGGCTGCTAGGTGCTGCCAGCCCCTGACATTTGCCAGAGAGATTTCCTGGGATCCCGCACACTGGCGAGACCCATTTCTGCAGGATGGGGCACTGGCTGGGTTATTTGCACCAGGACCATGTGCCATCCGGGTTTCTGGTACTGGGATAGCGCACCGGCCAGATTCACGGCCCTGGCACGATGCCCGGGCCGGGTTCACGGCGCTGGGACTTCACCGTGGCCAGGTTCACAGCACTGGCAGTGTTTGAGAGGGGGCCCGGCGTGGTGCTGGCGGAGTGTTTCATCGGGCTCCGGGCTCTCACAAGCTCAGCATGCCTGGTTCTGGAGAAGCAGCGCAGAGTGGCCTGGGGCCAGGGCACTGGAATGAGGGGGCCGGGGGGCCATGCCCGCTGATTTTTGACTGGCTGTAAGGGTGAGCAACAGGAGGCAGGGCGTGCAGAGAAGAAAGAGCAAGCGGGGGGCAGGCTCTTGGAGGGAAGCAGTGGCGGAGGAGCGGGGCTTGGTGTGGGGGCGAGGCCTCGGGAGGAATGGGTCACAGGTGGGCGGGGCGCTGGGAGAAGGAGTGGCACGGGGCAGGGCCTCGGGGTTAGGAGCAGTGCAGGAATGGGGATTCGGGGTTGGGGTGGTACAGGTGGGTGGGGTCGCTGTTTGGGTGCCCGTGGTCCCCGCTACGTTCAGGCCCCATCTCTCCTCAGAAGCCCTCTCTGTTGTTCTGTTTTAGGTGCAAAGAAGCAGCGGGTGAAACAGCCGCGTGACCGGCTGTGCCGGGACCCCCCACGCCGCGCTCGCCGAGCTGCCAGGCGCCGCTCCATCCGCCAGCTGCTGTGTGACAACTCAGACTGTGCCCTGTGCAACGAGGCGGCCCGGCAAGCCGAGCGGCTGGTGTATGCCGACAGGGCCAGCACATGGGTCCCTGTCGGGCCAGGGTCACCTCCTGCTCCCGCCTTCCGCTCCAAAGGGAGAAACCTGCTGGGTAGATCCATGTGGCGAGGCCTGGATGTGCTGCAGTGGTGCCACTCTAGGACATGTATAGGCAACCAGGTCCACCCACCCGCGCAGGGCCCCTTCCCACCCAGCAAGTCCCGCTCCCCTCCTGAGCACCAGGCAGGCAGCCGGAAAACGGAGCGCCGCCCGCCGAGGGAGGATGAGGAGGGGCTGCCCCACCCACAGCAAGTCAAAGGCTCCTCCACGGAGCAGGACGAATGTCTCTTCTGCTCCTCTCTCTGGGATGAGACTCTCCTTCGCGGGCAAGAGCAGGCCCAGAGCTCCTCTTCTCTACAGCATGAGCCGCTCCTACTCGCTTGGGAGCTGAGAACTGGATCGAGCCAGCACGAGCCATTTCTTCCCAGGCATGAGGAGTACCCCAGCCCCGCTCCTGCCCAGCACGAGCCCTTCCCTCCAAGCCAAGTGGAACGTGGCTGGGTCGGGAGTTTCCTGCGCAGAGGCAGAGCAAGGAGCCCCCAGGCCGCTCCCCAGAGGCAGGCGCATCGCCCCGATTGGGTGCCGTTTCTGGCCAAGTCCCCAGGCGGGACCAGGATGTCAGGGCGGGAGGCCAAACGGCAGCGAGACCGAGAAAGCACAGCACCCAGGGCCACGGGGGAAGCTCCGATGTCTCTGCCTGGGAGACCCCTGGTGCAGGTCAGCCCTGGAGCCCTGCGTGTGGCCGGCAGGCTTGAATTGGCCGAAGCGGAGACCCCCTTCCTCCAATGCGACGTCAGGGCGAGTCTTGAGCGGCACATCCAGGTGAAGAGGCTGCAGCACACCCTGGGGCTGTCCTGCACCCTGCAGAGCGCTTTGAAGATCTTCATGCCCCCAGCACCGAAACCCATCGCACGCAAACCCTCGGGGGCAGGCAGGGTGGTGACAATGCCACAGGCCCTGCCCTTCCTGAGCGTCGGCTCCAGGACAGAGCTGGAGCGGCATCTGCAAAGGATGGTGCATCTGAAGAGATGGGGGCTGCCCAGGAGGATCCAGGAGTCCTTGAGGCTGCTGATGCCAGCCACACCTCCACACCCCCGGCTCGGCCCTCTGCCATCTGGGAAATGAGCTCCAAGGGGGCCAGGCCCAGTGACAAGGGCAGCCCAGACGCCCGGCCTCAGAGCTAGAGCCCCAGCCCAGGCCTTTCCAGGGCCCCGCCAGAGCGTCCAAATCCACGCCCGGCTCGCACTGCTGCAGAGACACTCGGGAGCTGCAAGGGCACATTGCCAGGAAGGGCTTGGAAATCAGACTAGGTGCGCTGCCTGCTGTGCTGAGGAGCTCTCAGAAAATGGCTGCCCTGGGGCACAGAGACCTGCTCCTGCCTAAACTGATCCCCCCAGGCTGCAAGGCCCCCCTGGCCTGCCACCGGCTCTGCCCCCTGCTCAGCTGAAGGCAGGCAGCGTGGAGCTCAACGTGAGGCACAAGCACATCCAGTACCTCTGGGCTCTCCTCACCCTGTTCGCAGAGTCCCTGGCCAAGATGGTGCCCTGCCCGCCCGTGCCACCCGCCCCCCTGCTGCCCCTGGGTGTGGCCATCGAGTTCTGCCCCCTGGAGACCCCCTTCATGGCCCCTGAGGGCCGGGAGCTGCTGGAGAGGCATGTCCTGAGGAAGCGGCTGCAGCATGAATGGGGCCTGCCGGGCCTGGTGCGGCGATCGCTGAGGTGTTTCATGCCACCCCCGCCCACGCACCCCAGGTCCAAGAGGAGTGACCGGCCGGCAGCCTTGGAGCTCCGTGTCAGCAGTGGGGCCCCTCCTATCCCTCTGGCCACCAAGAGGGAGCTGGAAGCCCACATCCGGCGGAGGGTGGCCGAGAGGAGGTGGGGGCTCCCCAGGAGGGTGCAGGAGTCCCTGCGGGGCTTCATGCCTCCCACGACCGCAGCTCCGGGGACACATCCAGACACGCAAGGCAGAAGGGCCAGCCGGCCGCTGAGGGGGCTGTCAGCGAGAAGGGCTCCAAGAGAATCACCCTCCAGGGTGGCACCCGTGGGCCCCACAGCGGTGGCTGTCTCCTTAGCCAGGCCCCTGGGAACTGCATGGCGCCAGCAGCTCAGCCGGGACACGTGCCACCAGCTGCTGGAGAGACATGTGACCAGGAAAAACATAGAGATCCGTCTGGGCCTGATCCCCCGCAGGGCCCAACACTCACAGGAAGCCGCCCGCCGGGTGGGAAAGCTCCCCTTGCCCCGGCTGATTCAGCCGGACCAGAGATCCCTGGAGCTGCGGTCCCGGGAGCTGCTCTTCCTGGAGCAGGCGGCCTCGGATCACCTGGAGCTCAACCTTCTCCACAAGCACCTGAGCTTCAGGTGGGGGCTGCCCACGCTCTACCGACAGTCCCTGGCCAAGCTGTTCCACGCAGGCCCCTCGCCCGCCCCGCCGCCTGCCGGCTCCCGCGCAGCTGGGACTGAGTTCACGGAGCAGGAGCTGCCCTTCCTCCCACCGGGAGCCCGGGAGGAGCTGGAGCTGCACATCAGGAAGAAGAGGCTGCAGCACGAGTGGGGGCTGCCTCTGATCATCCAGAAATCCATGCGGGGCCTGATGGTGGCTCCCCCCCGCCCCGGCCAGCCCAAGGCCCCTCCGCCAGCTGACGGGGACGTGGCCGTTCTCCAGCCTGAGCTGTCCTTCCTCAGAGAGGGCAGCAGACGAGAGCTGGAGCTCAGCCTCCGCAAGAGACTCATGCACCGGCGCTGGGGGCTTCCCAGGAGGATCCAGGAGTCGGTGTGGCTGCTCCAGCCTGCCTCAGCCCCTGTGGAGTTCAGGCCTCGCAGCTGTACAGAAAAGGATGCAGAGGGGCCTTTCCTGCTGCCCTGGCACAAGAGCACCGTGCACCTGGAGCGGGGCATGGGGAAAGCCAGGAGAGTGGTCGCTGCTCCCCACCCGCGGCTCAGCCTGGGACGTGACGCTCAGGAGCAGCTGCAGATCCACGTGGCAAAGAAATGTCTGGAGACCCGGCTGGGGGCCGTCCCCGCTGCAGTGAGACGCTCTTGGCAAAGGCTGCATCTCATGTCCCGGCTGCCCCTCCCCAAGCTGATCCCTGCTGGGGACAGGGCCCCGAAAGCCAGGAACCCCCTGCTGCCCTTCGTGCACCCAGAGGACGTCTGCCACCTCGAGTTGAATGTGCAGCACAAACATCTCACGGCCCTGTGGGGCCTGGGCACTCTCTACACCCAGTCCCTCAGCAGGATGGTCCCCAGGGCGCCCCCTGGGCCGGTTCCACCCCGTGAGGCTGAAGTCGAGTCCTGGCGTGGGAGGCTCTGTTCCTGGGCCTGGAGGCCAGAGAGGCCCTGGAGCTGCACGTCAGGAAGAAGAGGCTGCAGCACGAGTGGGGGCTGCCTCTCATCGTCCAGAAATCCATGCGGGGCCTGATGGCGGCTGCCCCACGCCCTGGCCAGCTCAAGGCCCCTCCGCCGGCCAACAGGGACGTGGCCGTCCTCCAGCCCGAGCTGTCCTTCCTCAGTGAGGGCAGCAGACGAGAGCTGGAGCTCAGCCTCTGCAAGAGACTCATGCACCGGCGCTGGGGGCTGCCCAGGAGGATCCAGGAGTCGGTGCGGCTGCTCCAGCCTGCCTCAGCACACGCGGAGCTTAGGCCCCACGGACCCGCGGAAAGGGATGCAGAGGGGCCTTTCCTGCTGCCCTGGCACAAGAGTACCGTGCACCTGGAGCGGGGCGTGGGGAAAGCCAGGAGAGTTGTCACTGCTCCCCACCCGCGGCTCAGCCTGGGATGTGACGCTCAGGAGCGGCTGCAGATCCACGTGGCAAAGAAATGTCTGGAGACCCGGCTGGGGGCCGTCCCCGCTGCAGTGAGACGCTCTTGGCAAAGGCTGCATCTCGTGTCCCGGCTGCCCCTCCCCAAGCTGATCCCTGCTGGGGACAGGGCCCCGAAAGCCAGGAGCCCCCTGCTGCCCTTCGTGCACCCAGAGGGCATCTGCCACCTAGAGCTGAATGTGCAGCACAAACATCTCATGGCCCTGTGGGGCCTGGGCACACTCTACTCCCAGTCCCTGAGCAGGATGGTTCCCAGGGCGCCCCCTGGGCCAGTTCCACCCCGTGAGGCTGAAGTCGAGTTCTGGGCACGGGAGGCTCTGTTCCTGGGCCCGGAGGCCAGAGAGGCCCTGGAGCTGCACGTCAGGAAGAAGAGGCTGCAGCACGAATGGGGCTTCCCTGCACTCATTGAACGGTCGCTCAGAGCCTTTGTGCCGGCGCCCCCGCTGCCAGGGCCGACCACAGCCCGCCAATGCGCCAAGCTGCACGTCCTCGTCCTAGGGCAAGAGCCTTCGCTCATGGACGGGGACACGAGAGGCTGCCTGAAGCGTCACCTCCGGAAAATGACGCTGCAGCGGAGGTGGGGCCTTCCCCGGAGGATCCAGGAGTCCTTGCGGCTGTTTGCTGCTTTTGCCCCGCCGGCTGGCCCGCAGCTTTCTGGGGCTGGTGGAGAAAAGGGCGTTGGGCAAAGCCGGCTGGGGCCCAGCCAGCCAGATGTCCCCACAGGGAGCCGCTTGGCAGGAGACAGCAGAACCCATGGCCTTGCTGCTGAGCGGAGGGACGAGCTCCAGTGGCACCTCGTGAGGAAGTGCCTAGAGATCAGGCTGGGGGTGAGGCCGGCCCTGGTGAAGAGATCCCAGAGAGTGGCCAGGGAGGGGGAGAGGATACGCCTCCCCAGGCTGATCTGCGCAGGCCAGAAGCCCCCTAAGCTCAGGGCCGGCTCCCTGCTCTGCCTGCCGCCCACAGCTATGAATACACTAGACATGAACGTGAGACACAAGCAGCTGGTGCATTTCTGGGGGCTGCCCACGCTGCAGGAGGCGTCCCTGCGGAGGATGATGCCGAAGACTCCGGCTGTGCTGCTGGGGAGTGCAACAGGGAGGGCCTGGATGCAGATGGGCCTGGCTGGACGCATGGGGGCTGAGGAGCCGGAGAGGAACGGCTACAAGGAGTCGCCTCTGGTCATGGGGCCGCCTCTGGTCACAGCCAAGGCCAGGGACTGTCTAGAGAGCCACATCCTGAGAAAGAAGCTCCAGCATGAGTGGGGCTTACCGCGTGTTGTGCTGAGATCCCTGGACGCGTTCACACCCCCCCCGCCTGGGAGGGGGCCCCCGAGGCGGGCCCAGGCCCCAGCCAGCGAGAGCATCGCCACGGGCAGCCTGCTCTTCCTGCACACAGAAACCAGGGAGCGCCTGGAGTCACACGTGAGGAAACTGGCCCTGGAGCGGAGATGGGGCCTGCCCAAGAGGATCCTGGAGTCCTTAAGGATGTTCCTGCCGCCTGCCCCACCAGGAGCAGAGCCCAGAGGCCAAACCCAGCCCCTGCTCCATGTCTTCCCTACACTCCCCCAAGGTCCTACAGCCCTCTCCACGGGGCAATCGGAAGAGCTCCAGCCAGGCCCCAGGGAGCCCCTCACCCACCGGTCCCAGCACTGGCTTGAAATGGGGGTAAAGGAGGGCGAAGCCAGCTGCCCTGAGGCAGTGTCCCAACACACCCTGGGGAGCAGCAGCAGGAGAAGCCAGGAGACCTCCCAGACGAGCAATGGGGAAGGGCCCCCCAGCTCCCCACGCCACTTCCCGGAGGACAAGGCAGAGCTGAAATCCACCCTGGACTTTCCCAGGAAGAAGGTGCTGGGAATTTCCCACAGGGCCCATGAGTCCCAGAGACAGGCCTTGCACCCGGTGGCCCATGAGTCTTACCCACAGCAGAGAGAGCAGAGCTCTGAGGAAAGTCCTGGGCAGTGGAGGACCCACGATGGCGAAGGAGTTCCGCGGATGGCGGGGACCGGCAGGCGCTCCCGGAGCTCGTCTGTGGAGACAGCCGTTTGGAATGAGAAGAGGATCTTGCAGGAGCTGGAATCCAGCTTCAGGAGAATAGCCCGGAGCCGCAGCCGCCATGGCCCAGGGGGGAAGCAGCCTCTGTCTCTGGAAATTGTGGGCCACCTGGAAATGGGCCATTGTACATGCTTGGACTGCCCATGCTGCAAGCTAGAGGGGTGGGATGGTGCCCACTCTCCAGGGGCCAACTCTCCTGGGTGGCAGACACAGCGTATCCATGCAACAGGGTCAGCAATTCTCCTAGGAGACGCGGCAGCTCCAAGCCCTATGCATGCTGAGCCCGGATGGCAGGGGCAGGGCACTCCCAGCATGGCAAAAGATGAACCGCCTGCCTCCTCTCCGTCGTCTCTGGAGGGCAGCGAGTCCAGGGCCTCTGACTGGTCTGAGAGAGAAAGCTCTTGCGCAGCCTCTCGCCCAGCGCCCAAGGGGCCCATGCTGGCACGGGTGCATCTTGCTTCTCTGCGGGCCGCAGCACACCGGCTGGACATCCACCTGGCACAGAAGGCCCTGGGCTCCTTCATCCTGCCACCCTGCGTCATACGCTCCCAGGCCATCTATGCCGACATGGCAGCTGAGCGGCTGAGAGCTGCTGCCCAGGAACACAGGTGGGAAATGAACATCTGGTTGCAGCGCAGGAGGGGCCAGAAAAGCCAGCTGGGAGGGCCCCATCAGGAAGCCCTGGGAGAAAGAGCCCGCCCCGCGGGCACAGGAGAGCCGGGATTCCCGACAGCTGGCTCCTTGGGCCAGAGGCTGATCAGAGAGTCCCAGAGCCAGGCAAACCAGTACCTGTGTGAGACGTTCCACAGCCTCTTCACCGCCGGAGAGGAGGGACTCAGCCCCCCGCCCTGTCCTGCCGAGGGGGCTGGGAAGTCAGACGTGGCGAGGGCTCAGCTAGAGACTCACGTGCGCCTGAGGAACAGGGAGACGTCAGATGATGCCTGCAGAGGGGAGCAAGGTGCATCCTACAAGCGGTCTCAGGATCTGGGCCATGCAGCTGGAACCCCCCCGTATGAAGGTCCTGCTGGCGCTGAGGATGGAGAGGAAGCGGGGGGCCAGACGTGGGCCCCACCAGCACATCATCCCCAGCCTGTAACCAGAGACAATGGGGGAGACAAAGTTTCGTCCGCAGCCTCCAATGAGCTTGTGGGCTCCCTGTCCAGCAGCCAGTGGCCAGCCAGTCCCTTGGAGCAACGCCCGCGGTCTGCAGAGGGGCTGTCCCAGTTCAGCACCGAGGGCGAGTGGGAGATGGTCGGGGACTGGGACAGCGAGGCCGTGGCAGCCTGGGATGTGGAAGGAGAAGGCAGCCTGGGGTGGAAGGAGAGGAGGGACACCAAGGGGCAACGTGGCATGAGAGAGATGCCGGCGGAGGGGACAGGCCCCAGGGCTGGAACCAACATGAGGCAGACAGAGGCCCTGGTGCTGACTGAGGCACCGCCTGGGGTTGAACAGCCGCCCCGTGCACCTCCAGGGAGAGGGGCTGAGTCACTGTCCATCCCCTGCAAGGGGAAGGGCTCCACCTTCAGGGGAATCATGCTGGGCTTCCTCAAACGCGTCACCTCCAGGGCATCGGTGGAGAAGAGAGGGCAGGTCGACAGGTCAATGGCTGCACCACATGGAGCCCCACTGCCCCCTCAGAAACTCGCCCCATCCCCCAAGAGCGTGACCTTCAACGCCAACGTCCACGTGCGGGCAGAGGTCAGGAGATGCCAGCTGTGTTCCAGCACGGAGGAGATGGACGGTGCTGGGAGAAAGGAGCCAGCCGCAGCTGCTCAGACCAGGGGGCTGCCAGGGAATGGGGCTCCCCAGGGATCTGGGGCAGCCTCCCCCGATGCCAGGCGAGGAGACAGCGTGACCAGGGGAGAAGAACCTTCTCCAGAGGAAACAGGGCCCTCAGCAGAGTATGGTGGATACCAAGAGCTGGTGACCCTGAGAGTGACCAAATGCAGGGAGGGGAAGGTGCATGACCCCAGTGGGATGCCGGCTGTGTCAGCGGGACCTTCCGCCCCGTGGCCACCCCCCCCAGCCTGCCGCGCTGCCAGGGACACCAGAACAACCGGCAGTCACAAGGGAGAAGGAGGCAAAGGAGTCTCACAGTCTGGCTCAGCATCCCTGGGCTCCAATCAGCCGTCTCCCATGGAGTCCTCCAGAACAAAGCCCAGAGAGCAGAGGGGTCGGGGACTCAGCCCTTCTCGCCCACGGGGCCACTCCAGGAGCCGGGTGGAAGGCCCGCGGTGCAGCGGCAGGGCCAGAGGACCAGACAGCGAGGGGATCCAGGCCCACAGCAGAGAGTGGAGATCCGGCAGCAGAGGGAGGCCTACCGGTAGAAGAACAAGGTCCAGAAGCAGAGAAGGGGAATCCCTGGTGGGAGAGGAAGTCCAGAATCGGCAGGGCACACACAGGAGGCCAGGCAAGGCCAGGTCACACGGGGTGGCCACACCAGCCAATGGCGTGGGAGGAAATGCCATCGAGGACACATCCGGGACAGTCGGAGTGTCTAATCTGGAGCGCCGTGGGCACCGGGCCAGGCTGGAAACTGAGCTTCCGCAGCCAGGGTCACGTCCTGGCAAGAGTGCAGGCCAGGTGTGCTGGTTCCACCAGCATCATGCTCACGCCCACCTTCGCTACGTACACGACAGAACGCCAGCGCTGCACGGAGAGAACCTGTGTGCTCTGCGGGAGAGGATGCAGGCCCGACGGAGGAAGCTGTCCCCGTCACTCAACAGCGCCGCCTCTGAAGAGGAGAGCCGCCTCCGGGCCTTGGACGAAAGTTAGGGTTGGGTCTTGCAGGTGGCTAATAAACCTTTATTTTGTGTGCAATCCGCAGGAGTGATCTGGGGCCCGACACAGCAGCAGAGGGGAGGGCAGGGTCTAGTGGCTGGCACTACTGTTGCCAGGTGTCCAGTTTTTGACAGGAAGGCCTGGTTGAAAAGGGATCCTGGCGGCTCCAGTCAGCACTGCTGACCAGGCCATTAAAAGTCTACTTGGCAGCACAATGGGGCTAAGGTAGGTTTCCTGCCTTCCGTGGCTTCACACGGCACCCAGAAGTAACGGTATGTCCCCCTTCCAGTTCCTACGCGTAGGGGCAGCCAGGAGGCTCTGCACGCTGCCTCCACCCCAAGCGCCAGCTTCACAGCTCCCATTGGCCGTGGTTCCCAGCCAATGGGAGCTGCGGGGGCGGCGTCTGCAGACAGGGCAGCATGCAGAGCCCCCTGGCTGTGCCTCTGGGTAGGAGTCGGAGGGAGAACATGCCACTGCTTTCGGGAGCTGTCTGAAGTAAGTGCTGCCTAGATCCCTCACCCTGACCCCCTCCTGCTCCCCAACCCCTGTCCCAGCCCTGACCCCCCTCCCACTCCCCAAACCCCTCATCCCCATCCTCACCCCAAAGCCTGCACTCCCAGCTGAAGTCCTCACCCCCCCGCACCTCAACCCACTGCCTCACCCTGAATTCCTCATTTCTGGCCCCACCCCAGAGCCGGCACTCCCAGCCAGAGCCCTCACCCCCTCCCGCACCCCAACCTCCAGAGCCAGCCCAGTGAAATGAGCGAGTGAGCGAGGGTGGGGAGAGTGAGCGACGGAGGGAGGGGGGATGGAGTGAGAGGGGGTGGGGCCTCGGAGAAGGGCAGGGTCAGGGCAAGGGTGTTCAGATTTGTGAAAGTAGAACGTTGGCAACCCCACCTGTGCAGCGCCTGGCACAACAGGGCCTGATCCCAGCTGGGGCAGTGCCTGTCTCTCTCACTGTGTCTGGGCAGCGCCTGTCTCTCTCGCTGTGTCTGGCACAACAGGGTCCTGATCCCAGCTGGGGCAGGGCCTGTCTCTCACGTGTCTGGGCAGCACCCGGCACAACAGGGTCCTGATCCCATCTGGGACAGCGCCTGTTTCTCACGCTGTGTCTGGGCAGTGCCTGTCTCTCTTGCTGTGTCTGGGCAGCGCCTGTCTCTCTCGCTGTGTCTGGGCAGTGCCTGTCTCTCACGCTGTGTCTGGGCAGCGCCTGGCATAACAGGGCCCTGATCCCAGCTGGGACAGTGCCTGTCTCTCACACTGTGTCTGGGCAGCGCCTGTCTCTCATGCTGTGTCTGGGCAGCGCCTGGGATAACAGGGCCCTGATCCCAGCTGGGGCAGTGCCTGTCTTTCTCGCTGTGTCTGGGCAGCGGCTGTCTCTCTCGCTGTGTCTGGGCAGGGCCTGTATCTCACACTGTGTCTGGGCAGCACCCGGCACAACAGGGTCCTGATCCCAGCTGGGACAGCGCCTGTCTCTCTTGCTGTGTCTGGGCAGCGCCTGTCTCTCACGTTGTGTTTGGGCAGCGCCTGGCACAACAGGGCCCTGATCCCAGCTGGGGCAGTGCCTGTTTCTCACACTGTGTCTGGGCAGCGCCTGTCTCTCTCGCTGTGTCTGGGCAGCACCCGGCACAACAGGGCCCTGATTCTAGCTGGGGCAGCGCCTGTCTCTCACACTGTGTCTGGGCAGCGCCTGGCACAAGGGAGCTCTGATCTCAACTGCAGCTGTGAGATAATTAATGATAATGAGCAGAAGCTGAGCTATAATTAGCATCCTTCGAACTGCATTCAGGCCCATCAGCCTCATCCTGGAGCAGGGTGCCCTGTGCTGGGCAGACATGGCATACAAGTCATCTCCTGCCCCACAGAGCAATCAGGCTTAGGCCCCAATCCTGTGGTGAGCTGTGGGCACAGCTATGTCCCTACATGCTGCGCCTCGCAGGAGTGGGGCTAACCTGGGACAAGACGGGACAGGTGGGTGCGGGGCGGCTGCCCGGCCGGCCGTGGGTGTGCAGAGGAGCTGGGTGTGATTGGGAGATGGCTTCAGCTGTATTGTTAACAGAGGGGAACAAGGCTCACAAGGTAGGAGGGGAACAAGGCTCATAAGGTAGGAGCCCCCTTAGGAAGGAATCAAGCATGGGGGACCCAGTGGTGGGGCACAGGCCTGACACTCAAGAGGCCTGGGTTCAATTCCTGCTTCAGACAGGTCCATCCTGGGTGATCCTGAGCAAGTCCCTGCGGCTGGACCCACAAAGTCTCTGGGGTAGAGCGATGCAGCATGGCGCTGTCAGTCACTTCGATCCCTGGGCTCCACGAAGCGGAGCTCGGCGCCTGGGCTCCCTGCACAGTGACTGGGAGAGGTGGGCGCCTGGGAAGGGGACCCACAAAGCCAGCACATCAGGTGCGGAGCCACATACGCCAGCAAGGTGCTAACGCCCCCCCCACTGGAGCCAGTCTCTAGGAAAGTATCAGAGAGGTAGCCGTGTTAGTCTGGATCTGTAAAAGCAGCAAAGAATCCTGTGGCACCTTATAGACTAACACGTTTTGGAGCATGAGCTTTTGTGGGTGCATACCCACTGCGTCGGTTGCATGTAGTGGAAATCTCCAGGGGCAGGTATATATATGCAAGCAAGAAGCAGGCTACAGATAACGAGGTTAGTTCAATCAGGGAGGATGAGGGGGTTTTCAACATCTCCATGCAGCCTCTATCAGAACTTCTCCCACAACATGGACTCAAACACCAGCAATGTGCAGATGGCACCGAGCTCCTCCCTCTCCTTCCCACTTGACCACACCACTATTGCCAAGATGGCCTTGTTCTTGGATGGAACAGCTGGCTAAAGACAGAGGTGATGCTCGTGCGCAGAACTAAATATTTTGAAGAGTTGGCAGCTACGATGCAGCCTTCTTTGGCTGAAGGTTTATGTTATATCCTTGGGGCAGCCGGTGTAGGAAGCAATCACTTGAGGCCAGAGAGCAGGCAGCTAACCAAAACCTCCATTTTATTTACATATATACAGAGAGCTCCTCAGCCGGTTGAAACCAGTTGAGCTAACCCATAATAATCTAACTCAGTTGCCATAGCAACAAAACCCATGACAACCAAATACACAACATATTCCTCCCCCCCTAATAAGAACATCCCCTAAATAAAACACACACTAGACTAGAGAAGGAGGGTAGACTGCCTCCATTCCCGGCTAAACCCTGGGGATTATTTTGCCCCATAACTGTGGGTTCGCCCTAGCTAAAGATCCAGCCGATGAGGAGGCCTTCTGTCTCTAGGTGGATTACGGCGAACTACTGGTGTTATTGCACCCGAAAGCACTAGGGGCTCAGGGTCCGCAGCACGAACAGGTGAGGAGGTGGTATCAGCTCGTGCTGGGCAAAGGGGTATCTCAGCCGCCGGCAGTAATGGAGGAGAACAGTCAGAAACAGGTGACTCGTGATTCGATCCCTCACCAGAAGAGGTGAAGTCAGACCCCTCAACTGCAGATGGGTCCTGAGGACTGGCATGACCTGGCAACAGCTGATCTACATGTCGCCGCCAGGTAAGATTCTCTGCAGTCCGGACTGTGTAGGAAACAGGTCCTGTTTGAGTGATGACTGTGGCCGGAACCCATTTAGCTCTGGAAGTATAATTCCGAGCCAAACTGGCTGTCCCGGGCTAAAGGTTCGGTCTTTTGCTCTGGGTGCCCGTCTGATGACTTGATATTGCTGCTGATGTTGCACAATTTGTCGGGGTTCAGAAGGTTTCAGCAGATCAAAGCAAGTGCGCAGCTGTCGTCCCATCATTAGAAAGGCCGGAGATGCGTGGGTCGTAGCATGAGGTGTGTTTCTGTAGGAAAGTAAAAAGGTATCCAGACGCTTTTGAATGGAGTGTTGTCCCCTTGCTGATTTCAAAGCGTTTTTCATTGTCTGCACAAATCTTTCAGCTAATCCGTTGGTGGACGGATGATATGGTGCTGACGTGATGTGGTGTATCCCATTTGCTTTCATAAAATTTTGAAACTCCTGAGAAACGAACTGCGGTCCATTGTCGCTCACAAGTTGTTCTGGCAGACCAAAACGACTAAAGAGTCCTCGTAGTTTTTGGATAGTACTCTCTGCAAAAGTGGACTGCATTATAGAGACTTCTGGCCATTTAGAATGGGCATCTATTGCCACCAAGAACATGCTTCCTTCAAGGGGGCCAGCAAAGTCAACGTGAATACGTTGCCACGGGTTTTCAGGCCAGTCCCATGGGTGTAGGGGTGCCCACTGGGGTGCATTCCTCACACCCTGACATGACATACAAGCTTTTGCCTTCTCTTCAATAGCGCTGTCCAGTCCAGGCCACCAAAAATAGCTTCGTACAATTTCCTTCATGCGCGCTATCCCACAGTGACCGGAATGTAGCTGTTCTAACATCTGTGATCTCAGTGGTGGTGGAATAATGACACGTCTCCCCCACAACAAACAACCAGATTGGACCGATAACTCCATCCACTTGGACATGTAGGGAACAAGGTCGGATGAGACCGGAGAGGTTTGTCGAGATGTTCCATGCATCACCAGGTCCATAACGTGGGACAATACTGGGTCAACGCGAGTTGCCTTCTTTATCTGAGTAGCAGTGATGGGTGTATTCTCTACCTGTTCAAAGTAGAAGATTTCCTTGTGGGCACTATCTTGGTGTTTGACCGGCAAAGGCAACCTTGAGAGGCCATCTGCATTGCCGTGTAGAGTGGATTTCCGATATTTGATTTCATATGTGTGTGCTGAAAGTAACAATGCCCAACGTTGCATACGACTAGCAGCTAATGGGGGAATGCCTGTGTAAGGTCCAAAAATTGATGTCAGAGGTCGATGGTCTGTGAGAAGAGTAAATTTTCGCCCAAACAGGTACTGATGAAACTTCCGAATTCCAAAAACAATTCCTAATGCCTCACGTTCGATTTGGGCGTAGTTAGTTTCTGCTTTGCTTAGAGTGCGTGAAGCAAAAGCAATAGGTCTCTCTTCTCCTGAAGGCATAATATGTGACACGACTGCTCCCACTCCATAAGGGGAGGCATCGCAGGCCAATTGCAGTGGTAAGGATGGATCAAAGTGCGTTAGAACTTCAGAATTTAGCAATGCATCCTTAGCTTTGTTAAACGCAACATCACAGGCTTCAGTCCACTTCCAGGCCTTGTTCTGCCCAAGGAGCTCATGAAGTGGTTTTAGCAGTGTGGCTAACTGTGAAATGAACTTTCCATAATAGTTCAGGAGTCCTAGAAACGAGCGCAGCTGGCTTACATTTCGAGGTGGGGGAGCCTCCACAATAGCTTTAACTTTTGCAGGGGCCTTATGAAGACCTGCAGAATCAATGATGTGTCCCAAATATTCAACAGAGGGCTTGAAGAATTCACACTTGTCTTTGCGAACTCGTAGGCCATACTCTTCCAGTCTTTGTAGGGTAGCCTCTAAATTCTTTAAGTGATCCTCTTCATTTCTTCCAGTGACCAGGATATCATCCAGATAGCACTGAACTCCTGACAAGCCACACAAGATCTGGTCCATAGCCCTCTGGAACAGGCGGGAGCAGATGTTATTCTGAAGGGTAGACAACAGTATCGATAAAGCCCCTTATGAGTCACAATAGTCAACAGCTCTTGGGACTTTTCATCGACGTGCATCTGTAAATATGCTTGACTCAGATCAATCTTACTGAACTTTTGTCCCCCAGCCAGGCCTGCGAAGAGGTCATCGATGCGGGGAAGCGGGTATTGCTCTGCACACAACACTGGGTTGACAGTGACTTTAAAATCACCGCAAATCCGGAGAGAGCCATCTTTCTTCACGATTGGAACGATAGGAGTGGCCCATGAGCTATGGGTAACTGGTATTAGGACTCCATTGGTGACCAGGCGCTCCAGGTCTGCTTCAACTTTTGGCCTGATGGCATATGGCACAGTTCGGTCTTTCAGATATTTTGGTGGACTGCCAGGTTTAATGTTCAATGTCACAGTGATTCCCTTCATACTTCCCAAATCATCTCCAAAAACAGCAGCATGTTTCCTTAGTATAGGGGTTAGACTGGTTTCTTCTTTAGTCATCCGGTGCACTTCTGCCCAGTTCAGTTGAATCTTCCCAAGCCAAGACCTACCCATTAAGGCTGGGTAGTTACCTCTCACCACAAACAGTGGCAATTTAGCCACCTGTCCATTGAGCTCCACCTTAACATCAATAGTGCCCAGCATAGGCACAGCTTCTCCCGTATACGTCTTCAGAACAGTTTTTGTTGCCTTAAGCGGAAGATGCTGTAGCTTTTCTTTATACACAGTCTCGGAGATCAGTGAGACGGCTGCACCGGTGTCCAGTTCCATGCGTATACGTTTGCCATCCAATAACGGGGTTACCCAGTATTCATGTGAGCCCATTGCCAAAGACAAAACATGCAGTGGCACTTCCTCTTGCGATGAGGTGTCACCTTGATCATCCTGGGTCTGCTCTAGGGTATGCAGGGTTCCTCTTTTTGTCGGCCAGACCACAGGCCTCTTTTTCTTTTGTTTACAGGCACACTCAATGTGTCCCTTTTTGCCACAGTGTCGACACACCAGGTCCTTACACCAGCATTCTGATGCCTGGTGACCCGGCTTACCACAGCGGTAACATTCTTGACTCTGCACAGTTTTGTGGGTCGGTTCTTGTGACACTTTTTGCACCCTAGGGGGTGCACCGATGTATTGTGCCTCCCTTGTAGCCAGTTCCATGGAGACAGCAATATCAACAGCCTTCTGTAAGGTAAGCTGAGCCTCTGTCAGTAGGCGCTTCCGTATAGCTTCACTGTACAGGCCACACACTAACCTGTCACGCAGGGCATCATGTAACATTTCTTTAAATTCACAGTGTTCTGCTAGCTTTTTTAAAATGGCTACAAATTGTACAACTGTTTCATCTTCCTTTTGGTCTCTTTTGTGGAACCTATATCTTTCAGCAATTACCAGTGGTTAGAAATGAGACCCCAGGATTTCCACAATGTCACTGTAAGATTTAGTCTCAGGCTTAACAGGGTGTAGTAAGCTGCGTAGCAGAGAGTAGGTTTTAGCCCCTACAACAGTTAAGAATATTGGCACCTTCTTCGCTTCTGTAATGTCATTTGCAATACCAAAAAGCTCAAAACGCTCAGTATACACATGCCACTGCTCTGTATTCTCATCAAAAGGCTCCAGGGGCCTGGTCAGAGTAGCCATGATTTTTAGTTTCACTTTCACAGTCAGTGCAAACAAGCAGCTTTTTTGTTTGTTTGGTCTTTACCTTAACTTCTACTTCCTTCTGTTACTGGAGCAGCACCGGAGTCTCACCCTCGTCGTCAGTGTTATATCCTTGGGGCAGCCGGTGTAGGAAGCAATCACTTGAGGCCAGAGAGCAGGCAGCTAACCAAAACCTCCATTTTATTTACATATATACAGAGAGCTCCTCAGCCGGTTGAAACCGGTTGAGCTAACCCATAATAATCTAACTCAGTTGCCATAGCAACAAAACCATGACAACCAAATACACAACAGTTTACACCCACACCTGGACAATTCAGTCCATAGTCTAGAGGGCTCTTGAATGCCGTGCTGACGCTGAGCTCTCTGATAGCAGCGTCTGTGAGCTGTGCTTTCTACCATCTTTGGTTGACTGGGAGACTCCGTCCCACCCTGGTGGATGATGAGCTGGCTTTAGTTACATAGACCTTAGTCACTCCTGTCTAGACTATAGAATGGAATACACCTGGGCAGGATATCTTCAGTGCTTACGAAACTCCAATTGGTACCAAAGGCTGCAGAGTCTCCTCAGCAGCAAAGATTACTGCGAGCACATCAGACCTGTTCTCTACGCTCCACACGGGTTTCCCAGAGAATATCAAGTTCAAGCTCTTGCTCCTTACCTTCAATGTACCCAAAGGCCTTGGGACTGACAGACCCTAAGTTCAAGCAACTGCACTTCTCTGGCACAATGGGACTCTCGACAGCAAGGGTAAAGCTTGTCAGTGCAGGAGACAGAACTTTCTTGGGGTGGGAAAGGGAGGAAGGCAGTGCAACTCTGCCCCAGGACCTCAGTGAACTCAGCCTCTTCATGAGGAAATGGTTATGGAGTGACGTGATTGCATTCTATCAGCACTTATAAATGGAAACAGACATTTGATAAAGTGGGCTTTTAAAACTAGAAGGTAAAGGTCTAACAAGTCAGTGGCTTGGCATTGAACCTAGACAAATTGAAATGAGAGACAAAGTGGAATTTTTCAACACTGAGGATAATTGACCATTGAAACAATTTAGCAAGTATTGTGGTGTGTCTCCATCACTGGCCACGTTTCAATCAAGATGAAATGTTTTTTTCTCAAATATCTGCTCTAGTTCAAACAGGAATTAATCTAGGGCAGTCCTATGGCCTGTGCAATCCAGGAGGTCAGAGCAGGGTCCCTCCTGGCCATATAATCTACACATTTATCTGGAGTCCCCTGCAAGGACAATATTTGCGTGAGCCTCTGTCTGGGTCCTTGTCACACCCTGGGTGCCATTTTGGGTCTGGGCAGGTTGAAAGGAACACAGGAAATTCAAAGTTCAACGATACCTGCTACTCAATGTTACTGGTAGGAAATGGACCAGACTCCCTGTCATTCGTTGTGTATCCCTATGTCTCTCTACATAACACTCCCAGCGTCCTTCAGGGCACGAACCAACCCGTTGTGTGTCTGCTGCTTTGTATCTATCATGCCAGGTGCACTGAATTTGGGCTGAACTCCTGCTCTCACCCCACCGGCCTGAGCACTGTTGCAGGTTGGGCTCATTAGCTCCAGCTCAGTTAGGAATTCGTCAAAGGATTCACCTTCGTTTTCTCTTCTAAGGTGAAACTTTCACCTTTCAAATGTTTTGCTCTTTTGCGCTACACAAGGCGCTTCACATTTCTGTAAAGTGTGTAATAACCTGCTCCCTCTGCCCCACTGGGGCTATGTCTACACTACACACCTCACAGCAGCACAGATGTACTGCTGCAGCTGCGCCCTGCAAGGTCTGCTGTGTAGCCACTCTACGCTAACAGGATAGAGCTCCCCGCCATCATAATTAAACCACCCCTACTTTGCGGCAGGAGCTGTGTCGGCTGGAGAGCGTCTCCTGCCAACGTGGGGCTGTCCACACCGGCGCTGTTGTTGGTGAAACTTTTGTCGGTCAGGGGTGTGTTTTTTTTTCATAACCCTGACAGAGAATAGTTTTATTGACAAAAAGGTTAGTGTAGATAAAGCCCAAGTTCCATGCTAATAAAGCCACCCCCTGATCAAGTCCTGACATGTTTAAAAGGATTGCTATTGTCTTCTGGTCTCCTTTCTCACCAAACCCAGCTGCTTGCATAGATATATCTCAAAACTCTGCCTAAATCTCTTCCCGGAGTCTGCTGAACTACCCAAGAATTTCAACTCCTTGGGGGTTTCAGTTGTTCCATCTCCAGAATGGATCCTTTGTTGTTCCCCACAGCCCTGTTATCTCTGCCTTCTCCTCTGGTCTCCCCTCCGGTACCAGGGGTTGTCTTGGGAATTCATGAAAAGGAGCCACAGTCTGCACGCAAAGAAGGGAGGTGTGATTAGAACTAAAGCAGAGTTACAAAAGGTAACGGAGAGCCACCCGCTCCCAGCTGTGTGTCTGCTGCATCCGCCACCCAAAGGCCTATTCTCGCTAGCCCCAATCTAGTTCCCCCGAACATGTGCTCTGCTCTTGAATGCCCGGGACATACTTCTAACAGTCTGTGACATTATTGACGTTAACTGGGACCCATAGAGAGAATTGATCCTTGTGGGAATCAACCAGGGATGGGTCTAGTGCTGGAGGTGCAGTTTTCCATCCTCACTAATTGGGTGCATCCCTCCAAGAAGGATTCAGACCATTTTAGTGAATCTCATTGTTAACAGTGTCAAACAGTGCAAAGAGGTACAGGAGGATCAGCATGGATGTGTGAACCCCTGTCCACTAGAGCAAGTTGCATAGGACAGCTCAAAAAGAACAGGAGTACTTGTGGCTCCTTAGAGACTAACAAATTTATTTGAGCATAAGACTAACATGGCTGCTACTCTAAATAGGACAGGTCAGCGATTTGTCATGAGGGATATAAGAACATATATAACATGAGAACAGCCCTACTGTCAGACCAAAGGTCCATCTAGCCCAGTATTCTCTCTTCCGACAGTGGCCAATGCCAGGTGCCCCAGAGGGAATGAACAGAACAGGGAATCCACAAATGATGCATCCCCTGTGGCCCAGTCCCAGATTCTGGCAAACAGAGGCTAGGGACACCATCCCTGCTCATCCTGGCTAATAGCCATTGATGGAGTTCCACGGGTTGACTGTGTGTTGTGTGAAGAAATACTTCCTTTTGTTTGTTTTAAACCTGCTGCCTATTAATTTAATTGGGTGACCCCTAATTCTTGTGTTATGTGACAGAGTAAATAACACTTCCTTATTTACTTTTTCCACACCAGTCATGACTTTATAGCTCTCTAACATTTTCCACCTTAATCATAGCTTTTTCCATCTGAAAAGTCTGTGTCTTTTTAATCTCTCCTCACCCAGAACCTACTCCATACCCATCATTATTTTTGTTGCCCTTTTTTGAACATTTTCCAATTCCATATTTTATTTTATTTTAGATGGGGTGACCACATCTGCACGCAGTATTCAATTTGTGGGTGTACAATGGATTTATATAGAGGCAATATGTTATTTCCTGACTTCTTATCTATCCATTTCTTAATGATTCACAACATTCTGTTAGCTTTTTTGACTGCTGCTGCACATTGCGTGGATGTTTTCAGAGAACTATCCACGATGACTCCAAGATCTCTTTTTTGAGTGGTAACCAGACCCCAACATTTTATATGTATAGTTGGGATAGTTTTCTAATGTGCATTAAATTGCATTTATCAACACTGAATTTCATCTGCCATTTTGTTGCCCAGTCACCCAGTTTCGTGAGATCCCTTTGTAACTCTTTGCAGTCTGGTTTGGACTTAATGATGTTGTGTAGTTTTGTATCATCTGCAGATTTTGCCACCTAACTCTCTACTCCTTTTTCCAGATCATGTATGAATATGTTGAATAGGAGTGATCCTAGTACAGATCCCTGGGGGGGAGGGGGTCATAAACAGATAGTTAAAGGTTAATGCCTCTTTTACCTGTAAAGGATTAAGAAGTTCACCTAGCCTAGCTGACACCTTACCAGAGAAATGGAGTGGAAAAGATCAAGGAATCAGCCTCTTATCAGAGTAATGAGTAAGAAGGAAGGAAATAAATAGGTTTATGTTTATTTTCTTTTGTAACTTGTCTTGGCATTAGGGGAATAATCAAAATTGGGTATTCTTGTATGTACTAAGGTTTTTGCCCAGGGGAACATCCTGTGTTTTAAATCTGTTGTCTGTGAGATCAGCTTGTATGCTGTCTCCCAGATGTTTTTTCTCTTTTACCTTTCTTTTCTTTAATTAAAAGCTTTCTTTTTAAGAACCTGATTAATTTTTTCCCTGTTTTTTAGATCTAAGGGGATTGGATCTGGACTCACCAGGGATTGGTGGGGGGAAAAAGGGAGAGAGAATGAGTAATTCTTCCTTGTTTTAAGATCCAAGGGGTTTGGATCAGTGTTCACCAGGAAATTGGTAGAGGAGTCTTTCAAGGCTACCCAGGAAGGGCAAGATTTTTTGGGGGAAGACAGTTTTCCAGATATCAGAGGGGTAGCCGTGTTAGTCTGGATCTGTAAAAGCAGCAAAGAATCCTGTGGCACCTTATAGACTAACAGACGTTTTGCAGCATGAGCTTTTGTGGGTGAATACCCACTTCGTCGGATGCAAGTAATGGAAATTTCCAGGGGCAGGTATATATATGCAAGCAAGAAGCAAGCTGGAGATAATGAGGTTAGTTCAATCAGGGAGGATGAGGCCCTCTTCTAGCAGTTGAGGTGTGAAAACCAAGGGAGGAGAAATTGGTTCTGTAGTTGGCAAGCCATTCACAGTCTTTGTTTAATCCTGAGCTGATGGTGTCAAATTTGCAGATGAGCTGAAGCTCAGCAGTTTCTCTTTGAAGTCTGGTCCTGAAGTTTTTTTGCTGCAGGATGGCCACCTTAAGATCTGCTATTGTGTGGCCAGGGAGGTTGAAGTGTTCTCCTACAGGTTTTTGTATATTGCCATTCCTAATATCTGATTTGTGTCCATTTATCCTTTTCCTTAGAGACTGTCCAGTTTGGCCGATGTACATAGCAGAGGGGCATTGCTGGCATATGATGGTGTATATTACATTGGTGGACGTGCAGGTGAATGAACCTGTGATGGTGTGGCTGATCTGGTTAGGTCCTGTGATGGTGTCGCTGGTGTAGATATGTGGGCAGAGTTGGCATCGAGGTTTGTTGCATGGATTGGTTCCTGGGTTAGAGTTACTATGGTGCGGTGTGCAGTTACTGGTGAGAATATGCTTCAGGTTGGCAGGTTGTCTGTGGGCGAGGACTGGCCTGCCACCCAAGGCCTGTGAAAGTGTGGGATCATTGTCCAGGATGGGTTGTAGATCCCTGATGATGCGTTGGAGGGGCTTTAGCTGGGGACTGTATGTGATGGCCAGTGGAGTCCTGTTGGTTTCTTTCTTGGGTTTGTCTTGCAGTAGGAGGCTTCTGGGTACACGTCTGGCTCTGTCGATCTGTTTCCTTATTTCCTCGTGCGGGTACTGTAGTTTTGAGAACGCTTGGTGGAGATTTTGTAGGTGTTGGTCTCTGTCTGCAGGGTTAGAGAAGATGCGGTTGTACCTCAGTGCTTGGCTGTAGACAATGGATCTTGTGGTGTGCCCGGGATGGAAGCTGGAGGCATGAAGGTAGGCATAGCGGTCAGTAGGTTTTCAGTATAGGGTGGTGTTAATATGACCATCACTTATTTGCACCGTGGTGTCTAGGAAGTGGACCTCCTGTGTAGATTGGTCCAGGCTGAGGTTGATGGTGGGGTGGAAGCTGTTGAAATCGTGGTGGAATTCTTCCAGAGTCTCCTTCCCAGGGGTCCAGATGATGAAGATATCATCAATGTAGCGTAGGTAGAGAAGGGGCGTGAGCGGACAGAAGCTGAGGAAGCGTTGTTCCAGGTCGGCCATAAAAATATTGGCATATTGTGGGGCCATGTGGGTGCCCATAGCGGTGCCACTGATCTGGAGATATATATTGCCATCAAATCTGAAATAGTTGTGTGTGAGGATAAAGGCACAGAGCTCAGCAACCAGTTGTGCTGTGGCATCATCAGGGATACTGTTCCTGACAGCTTGTATTCCATCTGTGTGTGGGATGTTTGTGTAGAGAGCCTCTACATCCATGGTGGCTAGGATGGTGTTTTCTGGAAGGTCACCAATGCAGTGTAGTTTCCGCAGGAAATCAGTGGTGTCACGGAGATAGCTGGGAGTGCTGGTGGCATAGGGTCTGAGTAGCGAGTCCACATATCTAGACAGTCCTTCAGTGAGAGTGCCAATGCCTGAGATGATGGGGCGTCCAGGATTTCCGGGTTTGTGGATCTTGGGTAGTAGATAGAATAACCCTGGTTGGGGCTCTAAGGGTATGTTGATTTGTTCCGGTGTTGGTGTAGGGAGTATCCTGAGTAGATGGTGCAGTTTCTTAGTGTATTCCTCAGTGGGAACTGAGGGAAGTGGCCTGTAGAATTTGGTATTGGAGAGTTGTCTGGCGGCCTCCTTTTGGTAGTCAGACCAGTTCATGATGACTACAGCACCTCCTTTATCACCCTCTTTGATTATAATGTCAGGATGGTTTCTGAGGCTGTGGATGGCATTGCGTTCTGCACGACTTAGGTTATGAGGCAAGCGATGTTGTTTTTCCACAATTTCTGCCTGTGCACGTCAGCGGAAGTATTCAATGTATAGGTCCAGACTGTCATTTCGACCCTCAGGAGGAGTCCATGTGAAGTTCTTCTTGTGCTGTTGGTGGGAGGGTAACTGTGTATCAGTGCGCTGTTCAGTGTTGTCCTGAAAGTATTCTTTGAGTCGGGGACGGCGAAAGTAGGCTTCCAGATTGCCGCAGAACTGTATCATGTTGGTGGGGGTGGCAGGGCAGAAAGAGAGTCCCCGAGATAGGACAGACTTTTCTTCTGAGCTCAATGACGTCACTGACTCCTGCTCCTTTTGCAGAGCAACTGGCCTTGTCCAGGTTTCTCAGCTCAGTGTCACCTTCCTTATTTTGCACCTTTGTTCAGCCCTGCTTCCATTCCCATTTGTTGTCCTCCCCCCATTCGATTGGTTCCTGGGTCCTGTGCCCCTCCCATGTCACAGTGGGCCCTTTCCAAGCCAAATTTTCACATATGGTATAGGATTCCACTGAGTAGAAGGAGGTCATGCATGTGAAATGAATAGCAAGTCCTCTATGTGACGAAAGGTAAGTGCAGTCCATTTCACTCTAATGATATTCATCACACTGAATATTCTTTCGCAGTCAGCGTCGCTTGCAGCAAGTGTGTCTACTGGAAGGGTGAGTTCCTTCCAGGAACGTTTTTTCCTTCAGAAGCATAGAATCCACAAATCCCAAGTGTTTCCTGTTGATTTGTTCCCAACTTGTTTCCTCTTCTTTTTCTCCAAAGTAAGGATTCTCTTGCCATTTTTCAGGATTCAAAACCGACACATTGTTAATTAAGTTCTTATAATCAGAAGCCCTTTCTTCATGTGCACTTCAATCAGCGTTGTTTGAGGCAGTTGTGAATAGTTTTGTCCTCATGTTGTCAACAACTGCTTGGATGAATTGAGATGAATTGATTCTAGGGCTTTTTCCAGCACTGTTTAGTTTTGTTTTTGAACATCATGGGTTGTTCAGCCTTCTGGGCTTGTTCAGAGTGAACTCCTGGGTCTGTTTTTAGACTTTGGTTCTCTTGATGTATATTTTCATTAGGTTGTCTGCTTTGGGAATGGTCATTTCTCATTCTTGTAACAGAACTGAGGACTTGTCCCAGCATTAAAGAAAAGGTTCTGAGAAAATGTACAGAGCATAGCTTTGCGTGCTGTGCTTGAAATTTAGCACGTTCACTTACAACTCTTGACCAGTCTTGTGAGGCCTCCTCAAAGTGTTTTGCCAAAGCAGAGTATGTGTGCCAGATTGCACTGCCTGTTCTGCATGTTGGCACCACACACCTGACATTGAACACTTAGACAATGTACTTCAAAACACTGGCAAATGCATTCACATGAGCTCTCAGTTCACGAGATTTTTTTGGTGATTGACTGTAAAACAAATACAATATATCCAAAAAAGCCTTAAAGTCATTTGTTCCTCCGATGACTTCTGAAGCTTCATCAACAGCAAGTGCCAGTCTCTGGTTGAGGCAATGCCATAATATCATGGTAGGAAAGTCCATTTGCAGAAGTTTTCCAACACCGGCTTTGACTCCTAATGTCACATTAGGATCCTTGCGCTGTGCTGTTCCTGTTTCCAGTAGGAGCTGTAGGGGTGGTGCCTTCAGGCAAGGCGGCGGCGGCGGCGGCGTGCAAAGACCTCCCGCCACTCCCTTCCCCCCCAGGGGCCGCACTCCGTAGGGAAGGCCCATGTCTGCGCTCCTTCCAGCCAGGGCAGCAAAGGGCCAGCAGGACAGGCTGGGATCCCCACCGGGAGTCATCAGGAGCCCAGCTGGGAACACATGCCTCCACTTTCAACATCCCCAGCTGGCCCCTTTCTTACCGGTATGGCATATCATGGCACACCAGCCTACTTTCACCTCTGGATTTTTCACACTGTTGCTCCAAGAGACTTTCTCTGAGATACTGTCCTGTCTGCCAACCCTGGCCAGTGCCAGGTGCCCCAGAGGGAATGAACAGAACAAAGAATCAGCAAGTGATCCATCCCCTGGCAAATGGAGGCTAGGGACACAATCCCTGCCCATCCTTGTTAATAGTGTTAATAGCACTTGTAATTGCACATCAAAGCACTTAGAGCGAAATGTCTCGATAGCCAGCTCACTTCATTTAGAGGTTTAAAGGATAGTTTCATTTTCTGTGACATTTGCCATTTCCTCAAATTATCCTCTTTGGACTGAGGATCTGCAGAAGACTGTATAAATGGTCTAAGTGTCTCTATTGTCTCTATTGTCTTTGTTCCACGCATCAACTAACCCCAGATCTTCCCGATGGGCCACACAGTGTTCTATTGAATGTGGTATGCACTGCTTGAATTGTGTGGTAAGAACATTGTTTTTCCCCTAGCATGACAGAAACACCATCTGAAGTGAACATCACCATTTTTATTATGTCCAGATTATTCAGAATGTAGAAATCTTTGATAGCAGCTCTATAGCTTTACAAGCAGATAATTTAATAATTCCACCAAACACCCTTATGCACTGCAGATACTGCATCTCTGAATTTAAAGTAAATTATAAGCATCTTGTTACAGAAATATCTGTTTTCATCAGTACTAAGTGTATGATTGCAGAAATCACGTCAGAGATTTGCCTGTCTTCCTAATACTTTTGCATTAAAGCATAGTTTTTGCTATGCCCCCTGACTGGTACATACAGCTACTTTTGCCATGTGATTATTTATATTTTGCACGGGATTCATGGAGATGTTAATTTGTACTGCAAGCAGAACATTGTCTATGAGAATTTTTATTTCTTCTGGCTTTGAACGTTGTCTTCCTATCAGTTCTAGTCTCTTCTTTCTGTCATTAGTGGTTTCTAATAGAATACTTCGCAAATCAAATCCCAGTGAGTGAGAATTTATGCTTCTAAGAATATGTACAGCAGATTCATGACTTTGCTTGATAAATGCTCTTCATGTAGTCCATCTTCCATCCATCTTTGCATTTCTTGCATTTAACGAAGTCACTGGATGGTCCAGCTTGAACACAAATTTTGCAGTTCAAGCCCACATCTGCACTGTACCGGAATAAAAGGTAATAATTGGAGATATACCAATCTCCTAGAACTGGAAGGGATCTTGAAAGGTCATCAAGTCCAGCTCCCTGCCTTCACTAGCAGGACCAATTTTTGCCCCAGATCCCTAAGTAGCTCCCTCAAGGATTGAACTCACAACCCTGGGTTTAGCAGGCCAATGCTCAAACCACTGAGCTAATCCTCCCCTGTGGTTGTAAAAAAATCTTCCATCTAGACTGCTGAGATTTCATTTTGACTATTTCATCCAGCCACACTCCTTTGAAAGTGAGGCAGCATTTCTTCTTAGGATTTTCCCCTTTGTTGGTTGGTGCTGTTTGCCTTCATTTACACATGGCTGTTAAAAGCGTATGTTTTTGTTAATAAATAGAATCTGCACAAAAGCATAATTAAAATCAATAATAATTTTTAAAATTCTACATTCAGTTCTGATATTATACACAATTACTGTCGTCAAGACTTTTCAAATATTGTTTGTTTATACGTTTGATGTGAGAGAAGCAACTCAGAACTTTAATCGTTAAATTGAGCCACACCATCATTACATTGAACCGAAAACCCTATAAGGTTATTGCATATATGTACTTTTATCAGCAAAATACATATTGTGACGAAGTGGGACTGGTTTTAATGTTCCCTCTGAATACTGTGGGGGGGCCTCAGCTCTGGCCGACCCTCTGTTGCCTGGCAACTAATGGCCAGGCCCTTCCCCCTGCAAGGGGATGCTAAAGGTGTGGGAGAACAAAGAGATCAGGTGACCTCCTGGCCCGGGAAAGAGACAAAGGCCAGAGAGGAGGGGCTGGAGGGGGTTTTGGTAGTTATTTGGAAGCTGGCTGGAAGATGGAGGGGAGCCCTGAGGAGGCTCGGGCCTCCCAGCGGGGCGGTGGCCTCCCTGGGGCCCCAGATGGACCTAACTAAGGGGGGTCTTGCTGTCTGTACTGGCAAGACCTGTTTTGGACTGTGTTCCTGTCATCTAAATAAACCTCTGTTTTACTGGCTGGCTGAGAGTCACGTCTGACTGCGAAGTGGGGGTGCAGGACCCTCTGGCTTCCCCAGGACCCCGCCTGGGCGGACTCGCTCTGGGAAGCACATGGAGGGGCACATGCTGAATGCTACGTGTGAGCTTCCTGCCCTAAAGATAGTCAGCTCCAAGGGAGAGGAGACTCTCCAAAGTCCTGACTGGCTTTGTGGGGAGCAGTTCCAGAGCATCGCCCGGGGACTTCGTGACACACATATATTACAAGTATAAATTTTATCAATCTTACTGAAAATTGTGTGAAAACCAAGAGCTTATCATCCGCTCGCCACTTCGCAACTGCCCCATGGCCACGTGTGCTTCTCTGTTCCGGTGTCCCAGCATGAAGTTAGATGTCAGCATCAGTCCAGTGACTATGGAGTGAAATTCAAATGATTAATTTTTTTTTTCTGTCACAAACACAATGAAGCCCTGACATTCTGACAAAAGTTTCTTTGACAAGTCGCCATGGCTGAGGATGTGCACGGCTGTAATAATCAGGTGTGTGGCGCTTGATGGACTGTTGTGCAGGTGGCAGCTTCGAGGGAGCATTGACCCCATCCTGGTGGCCATGATCCTGTTTAGCAGCCTTTGGTAATATGGCTTGGGCCTGTGTTTGATTGCGGAATGCTGTGTGTGGATCGCTCTCTGATACAAATCCCTGAAGTCTTCAAATGTACCTGCTGTGAAGACTTTGTTGTGTGACATGGCCTGGAAATGTTGCTACTGTCTGCTTTGGCTTCACATTTTCGGAGGCTTTTTGTATCAAGTTGAGCAGTGTCAATATGGGAATCTGTGCAGCCCAAAATTTCTGGTGCGGGGATTGTCTGGGCCATTTCAAATCCCAGAACGGTGGGCAAAGCCCTCCGGGTGCTAACGGCCTGGGACTGGGAATCTACTATTTGGGGCAAAACAGGGAAAATGGGAACAGGAGTGTGAGTGAGAGGTTTAAACTCAGGAGCAAGATGGGGCCGTTCCTGGATCATGCCAGCTGCACCAGAAACGGAGTCCAGGGATGCTGCCCAGAGGAACATTGCCCAGGCGTGTAAGTCAGCTAAGGAACAGAAACAGACCCCCTATAGTTGCAGGGAATCTCCTTGTGCAGTATCATCCTTCTACATTGATTGATGGCTCTTTTGGTCTCGTGACTTCATGGTGTTACCTTGTTGGAAAGGGTGGGGTTCTGCCCTGAGGGGCTTTGGTTAAGATACTAGGAGACCTGCTCCATGAAACGCACATTGTTTACTGAGTGATACTGTAGCATATATACACAACAGTAAAAACCTGCTCTATATGGTTTACCTTAATCCTAGCTCTGTTCTTGCTACCGGGGGCCCTCCAGATCACAAGGCTGGGGTCCATTGCTTGCTGTCCTTCCGTAGCTGAGGAAGAAACCAACTCTTCTCTCTGTCCTGCCCTCTACGCTCTGAGGCAAACAACCCCCTGCGCATGTACAAACTTCAAACTAAACCTGTCTCTAGGCAAACTTTTCTCATTTTCCCACCAATAAACAAGGGTGGCCACCTACTAATCATAAACATTGTCTGAACTCTGTGGCTGGGTCTTTGGCCAGGAAGGGGTGCACTGCAGCCAGGCCTGCCCTTGGCCCCTCCCTCTGGAATTTCTCTGGGATGGATCCCACACACTTGTGCAATAGGGCAAAGTTTTTCTTCCTGCTGCCTTGAAGAGGCAGTTTTATCTCTTACAAGCGTTGCAGGAACATCTTTCAATGGGATGCTCTGGACCCCTTTGGACACCGCACTTTCTGTTCCCAACAGGTCAGCCGGATGTACCCCCCCCCCCAGGAGACCTGACCCCCAGGTTTCCCTTAAAACCTGATCCACAGGAGGGGGGTCTGGCATTTTAAATGCAGACTTTTCACCCTCCTCCGGGGAAAGTCCCACCCTACAAAAGGTGGGCAGACTCTCTGCCCTCCCACCTCACCTTCCATCTGGGCTTCCCTCTCTGGGCTCCCCTCTGGGTCAGACACTCCTGTGTCCCCCGAAAGGGAAGGTGACCCTGGTCCATCTGTGCATTCACAGCTACCAGCTATGGCAGACTCTTCACTGGCAAGCAAAATCCTCCCCTCTTTTTACTCAGGTTGGGTTTGCTTCCAGGCTACAGAGATCTTGGGGTCTGTTTCCACCGCAGGGGTCACCAGGACCCCAACATCCACCTTTGGGATACATGCCTCTGTGCACCCCAGGACAGGCCCTGCCCCCTGCTGATCTGTGACTTCCTGGCAGTCAGCAGCCCGGGTGGCCTCCTTGCTACAAGGTGGTATGGAAACTTGGTAGACTGCTTGTAACACCATCCATGATGAAAAACTGCTACTTCATATCCAATCTATCTAGTATTTTAGGCTTAGTTTGCGGGTTTTGTTATTTGCTAGGTAATCTGCTTTGACCTGTTTACAATCACTTTTAATTGCTTAAAATCCATCTTTTTGTAGTTACACTTATTTTTCCGTTTATCGAAATCAGTGCACCTTTGCGTGTCTGGAGAAAATCTCGGCTCGATTAACACAGATGTCCTTCCCACATCAAGGGGAGGGGAGCTCTATTAGTGAGCTCACATTGTACAGATCCCCGTGCAGAGCCAGACAGTATAAAGGTGGGTTTATACTCCAGTGCAGGTTGTGAGCCTCAGGAGCTGGGAAATTGGCTGATGTCCACGGTTTGCTCTTGGGTGGTTCAGGTAAGCCCTTGGGTAGCTCAGTTTGGGTGAGTTGTCACCCTCTGCTGTCATGGTGGGTGATAACAGGGCCTGGAGAGGCTGAATCACCAGCAAAGCAGTGTGAACAAGGTGTCTCAGAGTGTGGGGAGTCAGGGCCCTGCACCCCTCTTCCTGGGATTCACAGTGACTCTCAGCCAGCAAGTAAGACGGAAGGTTTATTGGACAATAGGAACTCAGTCTACAGCAGAGCTTCTGGGCACAGCCAGGACCCCTCAATCAAGTCCTTCTGGGGGTTCAGGGAACTTAGACCCCAGCTTGGGGTTCCCTGCATTGCACCACCCAGCCCAAACTGAAACTAAAAATCCCTCCAGCAGCTCTCTTCCGCCTCCCCTCTGCTCCTCTTCCCGTTGTTCAGTCTCCCAGGCAGAAGGTGTGATTTCTCCCAACCCCACTTCTGGCTCAGGTTACAGCTCAGTAGATTTACTCTCATCCCCAATGTAACCTCCCTGCAACATTCCCAGGTCAAATCTGCCCTGCTTCCTGCTCCATCACACAAGGGCCAGCCCACTTGCGTGGTTAGAGGGGCACAGCTATTGGCAAAGCTCCCAGATTGCTCCCCAGAAGTCACATCCCCTAACACTCATACTCTCTGGAGTGCAAATTAGCCCCACGGGTGTCTGTGATGCAAGCATGGGGGAGGGACTGTAGTCCGAAGAAAAGATCCAGACATAGCAGTTGTTTCATTCCTTTACCACTGTGTTCTCACCCCAGCAGTGCACACCTACCTAAAATAAAATAAAAATGGCCCCTGGGCAACAGATTTGGGAATCTCAATGAATTCCAGGTGTTTCTGGACGTTGGAGTGGTGAAGGAATCAGAGTGAGCAGAGAAGTCCCATTGTATTAGTTCTGACAGAGGTTAGCACAACCCCATTTCTTCATGGATTTCAGAAAGATCAACACAGTAGCAAAGAGTAGATGAACACTGGGAGCTGACAGATGTATATTCAATTTTAGATCTCACAAACGGACACTGGCAAATACCTTTTGAGCTAGAATCCTGGGAGAAGAAAGCCTTTTCCAGGCCCTTGGCTTGCATCAATTCAAGAACATATGTCACAGTATGGCAGTGACTTTTCAGAGGCTACACACAGAAAACAAAGCTATCGTCAATTGCTAGGCTGAACAGTGTGTGAGATTCAGTTTGCCTTGAAAATCTGAGCTCCTGTTATCTGAAAATCATTTCCTCACTCCCTGGGGAGGCTCTTGGGATGAATTTTTTCAGGGTCTATTTTCTGCTCTTCACAGAGCTCAGGGAATTCTCTGGGAGCCCTGGCCAATCGGAGAGTCCTCAGGGACTGACAGGTGAGTCATAAAGGTCGTTGGCCGGTATGCTGAGTCTCAGACATTCGAGATTCATATGTCGATTCTCAGTGCTCTGCCTTCCTGTCGCTGTAAGGAGATTTCCATCCTCTGCTGAGCAGGATTTTGGTGAGTTGCTTGTTTCTGCGTTAAAGTTAGTGTTCAGGGCTCAGTCAGAGACAAGGAACTGATCTTAAAAACAAGAATTTGTCTAAATGATTTCTAGTACGTACATAGTTCCAATTTATCAGGTAAACCCCTTGGTCTTTCTGACAATACTAAACAGTTCAAGTCGCCGTGCTGGTGATTTTCTGCCCCAAAGGTTCTTGACTTGAGACAGTTAGAAGTAAACAGGAAGGGTTCCAAGGTTCACTAGCTACCTTTTTGGGGGTGTCTGTTTTTTCCTTTGGTTCACTCAAGTTTTCCAATTCAGCGACTCCACTGCCCTGTTCGGAAGTGCAGCCAAAGCCTCTCCAGTGGGTATCTGTGTTACCAGAAGGTTCACAACAAGAAAAGGCAGCAGGTCCAAACCTCCCTTTGCCAGTGATGAATGACATGTACGCTGCAGTCTGCCCAGTGCGCAGGGGCTAGATGGTGACTGGCAGTAGCCATATTCTGAGGCAAAGTGGGGATAGTGGGTGGGGGTTCCCCTGGGAGGGGGAGACCCAGAATTGTGGAGGTACTGCCGAGGGGCAGCACCCAGTTAAAGGGGCACTGGGGTCCTGGGAGGAACATGGGGGCCAGCAGTGGTGGCAAGACACAGGCCTGAAGGGGGTGCTCCGGAAGCTGGAGCGCTAATTCCCAGAAGTAACCAGCAGGAGGCGCCGCAGGGGTTAGTCCGCATGTCTACACAGCCCCTTTTGAATTAACTTCACACAGGCAGGGTCATGTCTATGCTACACAGGCACAGCTACACTGCTGCAGCTGTCTTGCTGTAGCACCATCATGTCGATGCTCCCTCCATCGATGGAAGGGGTTATATATAGTTAATCCACCTCTCTGAGAGGCAGTAGCTAGGTTGGCAGAAGAGTCCTTCCATCGACCTAGCTGCGTCTACACCGGGGGTTAAGTTGAAGTTCCCACAGTATGTAGGATATGACATTTTTCACAGCCCCGAGCAACATAGCCAGGTCAATATAATTTTTAAGTATAAACCAGGCCTCAGACAGAAGATATTCCTTAAGGGACAACCATACGTAGGGTTCATAAATTAATACAGAGCAGCCCCACATCCTCACAGAAGCCACTAGCGGCAATAAATGAGGTAGTGTTTATCTTCACCAGCACAAAAGTAATTTGAAAATAAATGTCTCTGTGTTTGTTCAGCTCCTCACACCACCGTCGTGGTCTGAACACAATGTGGAGATAGCTATTTCCTTTGCCTATCTGCAGTGTGCTGATGAACACAAAGAAAGAGAAAGACGACTCCAGAAACAGAGCCTTACACATTTGCTTCAAATCTATTTTCATTACAAGCCTGGTTAACAGGCAATTAATTATGGATTAGCCTTTCCACGCTGGGAAATCTGGCTGGGGTTTGTCCATTTGAAAAACAACAACAAAACAATGCAGATGTTCTGGGGGTATTTGCTCAGGAGAGTTCCTGGGGTAGAATAGCAGTGGTGGTGCAGGTTCAGGCTGAGGCTAATTTAAATGCTGCCCCCACTATATCTGGCAGGGCCGGCTTTACGCCGATTCCGCCGATTCCCCGGAATCGGGCTCCGCGCTGAAGAGGGCCCTGTGCCTGTGCCTAAGGGGGCCCTGCTCTGGGGGATCTTTGGCAGCATTTTAGCGGCAGGGGGTCTGCTCCAGGGGTCTTCAGCAGCAGGGGGTCCTTCGGTGATGCGGAAGACCCGGAGTGGACCCCCTGTCACCGAAATGCTGCCGAAGCCCTGGACCGCCGCCAAGTATTCCAGTTGGGCCCCGCGGGTCCTAAAGCAGGCCCTGATATCTGGCCCTGAATTTGCAAATTAATATCTGGCTTAGGTTTACCGTAAGTTAAGCCTTGTCCTTCTCAATGCATATTATTTGCTTGCTTCAATATTTCATCTTTACAGCACTGTGGATGATGATCCAAGTGGCCTTCCTTTCCCCTCTCCCAGGATGCCTTTATACAGTCATCTGTGATTAGCCTAAAAGGTTTGGTTTTTGTTTGTACCACCCAGGGACATTTCTCTTTATATATAAAATAGTCCTTGCAAGGGGCACTGCTGAATGAGCCAGGAACAATGGGAGAAGGGATTTCTTAATTAACATAAGGCTATGGAAAAACTCTGTAAAAGGCGAGAAAAACTTTCCTGAACAAGTCTCTGAGCTCATCTTGCAGGAAACAAGCTCTCACTGCATTTCTTCTTTTGCTTTCCACACGCACACACCTCATTAAAAAAGCAAATACTGGGCTTGACGGTGGTGGGTAAAGGGACCAGCTGCAGTGTGTGTGAAAAGGCAAGTCTCTTCTGATCCAGAGTGTGTTCACGGTGGGAGAGCCACATAATTGCAGATACTGATATAGTATTTTAATGAAGACAACCCCATGCAACATCTGACTGTGTGTGAATATCTGCATTTAGTGTTTACATGCACTGGCAACTCTTGCTTAAAATCCCACCCAGGGTTGTCACTATGCTGAAAACTTAATATTAGATTTCTTTTTTAAACAAAAGAAACTAAAGAGAAAATAATTTCTGTGGGTAGAGAAGCCAGGGTGAAGCTATCAGATTCTCCATGTAAGGAAAATAACACTGTGCTTTTGGGCCCAGATTCAGGAAAGCATAGCTATTCAGGATAACATTTAAGCACAGCTCATATTCACAAAGGTACTTAGGTACCTGACTCTCATTGAATTGAAAGGGAGTTTGTGAATCTGGGTCCATGTGCTTTATTTTAAGCAGTTGCTTATGTGCTGTTCCAAATAGGGATGAATATAAGCATGTGCTTAAGTGCTTTCCCAAATTGAGGCCTTAGATCCTGAGTTATAATTTGACCAATTTGTGACTGACAAAGAGCCTGACCAAAAGCCCATTGAAATCAATGAAAAAATCTCCCATTGACTTTGATGGGTTGTGAACTGGGCCTAAACACAAACCACATATATGGGGAATTATAGACAGAGCACACAAATATGGAACAGAGCTTCCATCTCTTAATGTCACTATTGGAGCATAATGTCACTGTCCAAGCGTGACCAGCTCTCTGATGTGCCGTGGATCTCAAAACGGAAGTCTGACACTTTATTTCTGAGTGACTGTCATCAGAATTCCGCACATCTATGAACCAACTGACTCATCATATTGGGAATGTGCTAGTCAGTACACGCTGTTTGAACTAGTGAAGACAAGGATATTTCTTTATCCAGTTAAAATAGGTTTGTATTTCCAGCAGAAGATGAACAAATGATGCAAGACGTCAAGCACCCATTTAGGACTTATTTCCCAGGTCAAGCTGCCCATTCAGGATTACTCTATTATATAATTTTGACACTCATAATTATGAACAAGAGCAGTGTGTGGGAGTCAGTGATCCATGGTAAGGATACTGTGATTTCAAAGCAAATATTGGCATGCAAAATAGAGCAAAATCAACCTAGGTGTAATTGCAAGTTAAGTTATACAAAGGATGAATGGTATTTTTCTGAATGTGTGCTATAGTGTTAGAATCATGCATGCATTAACTGGATGTTGTCCAGAGCTCTGTTTGCCACTGGGATACTCATTTCTATAACATTCTTTTATATACTGTATTAAAATTAAAATATAACCCATGCTAGATGTTCCCCTGTAGCAGTTTGCCGGCATACAAGATTTTACATAATATAAGAATGGCCATACTGGGTCAGACCAAAGGTCCGTCTAGCCCAGTATTCTGTCTTCCCACAGTGGACAATGCCAGGTGCTTCAGAGTCTGCTACTGCTACTCACTAATAGACCCTTAGTCTTGGAGCTCAACTGATAGAGGCTCATGTTCTTAGTGCTGAAGCTGTTGGGATTAAAGTCTTTGGGGGTCAGTTACAAAAACAAAATTTTAATATCAGATCTGCTAAGAACGTAGTAAAAAAATGCAAAACAGCTTCATACTAGAAACCATTTTAATAGGTAGAGTAAGTCTGAGGAAAACTGGGCCTCTCTGAGCACAGAAGTGATGGGACGCCTTGGAGCAGAGTGGGTATTTTGGTTCCACCAATACCTTTCTGAACAGTGGTAGAAAATGTTGCCTATAATAGGCTGGCTTGCCCTTGGGCTGGAGAGCCTGGGGTTAAGCCAACCCTGACTACAGGATGAGCCCCACTTGTGAGAACCAGGCAATTCCTTTATACAAGGAGTCAAGTTTAAGGGCTGTTAGGGTCCAGATATGGAAGGAGTTGGAGGGAAGAGAGTGTAAGTGGCAAGAAGACTTTTGTAGGACCTTGAGTCAGAAGGAGAGTCAGAGCAGGAAAGAAAGCTCAGAGGAGGGACGCAAGCTCTCCAGGCATTTCCTTGATCGAAATCGGAGAGATTGGGAGACCCAGCGGGGAAGTAAAGATGTGAGCTAGGAAGTGGCCCAAGGCAAACTGCACTACAGGTAAAGGCGTTGACCTAGCTGTGCAGCACTGTGCAGCCCTGAGCTGGAACCCAGAGCTGAGCGTGGGACTGGTTTCCTCTACCGGCCCCAGTGAAGGGGGCTGCAGCTGAACCTTGAAGACAGGTTGAGGAATAGCCCCTGAGAGGGCAGAAGGATCTGTTTGGCATTGACATTTTGGGGACTTTTTAGTTTGGACGTTTGCGACCGCTGAAAGGGGTGGACTTAAGATGGTGACCTGGCTGGAGGGCTCCATGAACAGATAGAGAAACTGCCCCAGCACTGGAGAAACCATCAGCAGGGGGCGATAGTCACACAAGAGCTGCAATGCTGCCCTCGGCCCTGAGGTGAGTGCCTGGGGTAAATGGACTCATTTGCGTTGCCCTTGAAAATGCAACTTCCTGTTGCATCACTCAAAACGTGGACTGGTTGGTGCTAACGTCGCTGCTGGGATCTGATGATAGCTGTCTGTGTCGGAATTATGAGGTTATTTGGCACACCTCCCTAGTCAGGCATCCCATTAACAGCAGATAATTCAGTGATGACCCCACAATATAAGGCTCATTTTAGCATTGACTAAAGGAACAACTAGAGCTAATTTCTACGATTTGAATGAGAGGCAAAAAGATGAAGATTTATACCATCCACTTCATTTTCTGTATTAGGCTGAAATCAGTGCTTGGGTTTGCATACAGACAAGCACTCAGACAAACCCAAGCCTTCTGGTATATTTTGTCTGAGCTCAGACACTCTGAGCTCCTCTGTAAAATAAATGAACTAGAAAAGCATTCTGGGGACTGGAATGGAAAAAGGCATACCAAGCATTCTACTTTGCTTGCAGCAATTTTTTCAATACCATATTGTAGATAATCTATGTCAATTACATTTCGGTGTGGCAGGGAAACAGGGGTAGTTCTGGAGCTCCTTCAGTTTCAGCTTGGGGATCTGTGGAACTGTGCTTCCCAGTAGCTTTTCAACTGCTTACGAAACATTGCTCAGTGTAACTATAAACCGACACACAAGTTCCACAGGGAAATGGGAAGGGAGCTTAGCAGCTCTGAGAAAATTGCTTTTCTTGTGATCACAATTTTAACATTTTACAGGCAGGAGGAAACTATTTGTTATTCAATGCATAGGTGCTGGAACTAAGGGTGTTGGAGGTGCTGCCGCACCCCCTGGCTTGACGTGATTTCAATTATATACAGCATTTACAGTTTGGTTCAATGTCTCTCAGCACCCCCAGTGTAAAAATTGTTCCAGCATGCTTGATTCAATGTGCCCATCAGAGTTGATCAGATGGTTTTTAAAGAGGTGTTCGCTTTCAGGTCAAGTCTTCTTTGAAAATTCCATTGTTCTAGTTGAATTCCAGGCATCTAGCAAAATTCTTGGTACCACACTGGCCAAAAGAGGATTCTCCTGGTCTGAGGGGATCCCCAAGTGGCTGGCTGGTATACCAGACCCTCCTGGTGACCACTTGTACATCGCCACCTCCTGGTCACTGGCTATCCCCAGATGCCAGAACCACCAGGGGCAAGCTATAGGCTGCTCTAAGTTATGCCAGGGGCTGCACTAGCCCTCCCAGATAGTCCTTGTAAAGCCACCTTTGGCCCTGCACCGCTGAGGCTCAGCTGGACTTTGCAGACCAGGACCATTGTATGCTTATTCTAGCCCTATGTCACATACCTCCAAGCTACACAGTATGCTTAAAAATATTAAATGGTTAGTTTTAACAAATCCAACATCAATAAATCACCTTATGAAATCAGATTTAAGAGAAAAATCAGCTCCTGTTTCCCAGACTTCCTTTGCAACGCATTGGCTTATGGCAGGGACCAAAGTGACTTCTTTTAGGAGCCTCTGTATTTCACAAATAGTTTATCACAGGGGTCCTCAACCTTTCAGAAGCGGTGCACCGAGTCTTCATTTATTCACTCTAATTTAAGGTTTCACGTGCCAGTAATACATTTTAACATTTTTAGAAGGTCTCTTTCTATAAGTCTATAATATAAAACTAAACTATTGTTGTATGTAAAGTAAATAAGGTTTTTAAAATGTTTAAGAAGCTTCATTTAAAATTAAATTAAAATGCAGAGCCCCCGGACCGGTGGCCAGGACCTGGGCAGTGTGGATGCCACTGAAGGGGGCATGCGTTCCATAGGTTGCCTACCCCTGGTTTATCATGTGTTCCTTCTTCCTGCTAGTGGAGGGGGGGATAGAGTGGGTAATCTCAGGGGTTTTTTTACTATTTTTTTTTGTAATAGGTAGGTCTCTTATCTATCATATTTCTGGAGGATGAGATATTGAAAAACTAAATGTTGTAGTGCACAGAAGCCTTCCAGCTGCAATGCATGCAATAATCAATTAATATTTAAAGACATATATTGAATAGAGTCTTAGGCCCCGATTCAGCAAAGCATGTGAACCTGCAAATAATCCCATTGAAGTCAACAAAGCACTTAAGCAAGGGCTTAAGTTAAGAAAGTGCTTTGCTGAACTGAGGTTTCAATAAATATCCAATGCAATCAACCCTTCCATACAGGGATCTAACATTTTATTTTACTTAGTTAGATTGTAGAAGTATTTTATATAGGTTCCTTCACATTGAGGACTGCAAAATTTTCACACTGTTGAATTATAAGATAACGAGCTAAGGAAAGTTTTAAAGCCAGAGAAGAAGCATCTTAGAGGGAAGGGAAAAGAGTTCTATACAAATGGCGCAATAGAAATGAAAGAATCTCACCAGAGCTAAACCTGCTCCCATCTCAGACTTTTGGCTCATTTTTTTTTCTTTACCCTTTCTATAGTCTGGCTGGGACCAGGAGCAAAGGGACCAAGTTACCACTAGAAAAGCTGTCCTAGTATTTCCAGCCTGGCTGGAAGCAGGAAGTAGTCTGTTCCCATGAGATACCTCCTTTGGCTTTGCAGATGTAAGAAGTCTGGATATGTATCCAAGCATTGGAGCCCCTAATGGAACCAAACCCAGACTCCAAACCTTCTGAGGTTAAAAATGTCCTGGGCGATCACCCTGTAGAGAGTTAACAAAGGAGGCCAAGATTTGATCAAGAATTGAGCAAGCTAGTGGGGCGGAACAGTAGATCCTCCAATGACTTACTGATTGGATTGCACTGACCGCCCACTTATTGTTTTGATCTAAGATAATCTTTTTTTCTTACATAAACCAGTTTGATTGTCACAAAACTGTACTCCTAAACACATATCTGCAGCCAAGTCTTTTGTCAATGTCCTACCCTCAATTCTCTTTCCATAGGAAGTAGGTGAGCTAGACCAGATATGAGCTACCTACATAGAGCAGTGCCTTTCTGACACCATGAGATGTAAGTGGGGATGTCTGGATGGCCATGACAACCATAGGAATTACCTTGGAGAATTGGAGGATGCAGCTTTACTGTAGTTTCATTCATTAAATGAAAATCCTGGGGCCACTGGCTGTCTTACTGAAAGTGATCATGATGAGCGTGAATACGTAGAATAGCCATTCTATGCCTCTAGCACACAGATCATGGGGAACCCAGAACTACTCAAGACTATGTTTCAAACACAATCTGAAAATCTCTGCAGCTGAAGCCATTGCTATTGCAGTATTTGTGACTGTTCCCATTATACTAAAACTTCTGATGGTCACAGGAAGCGTTCCATTTCCATACACAATTTTTTTGTCTTTAATGGATTTTCTATCATCTCGATTGACTCAAAGGCTCTCATGGGAAACTGCCCTGACTACAACTGAACACTCCCATCTACATGCAGACATCTTACTATTCATTATTTGTATTACCATAGCACCTAGAAACCCTACTCATTGACCAGAACCCCATTGTGCGAGGTGCAGTACAAACACGGGATAAGATGATGGTCCCTGCCCCAAGTATAAGACTGCTGTCCAGTTATAGATTCAATCACATGATAGAAAATTAAATGTAATCCTCTGCCAGGTGTTGTCAGCAGCAAAAAGGGCCAGGTTCCGTTTACTAGGGTAAGGGTCGGCAACCTTTCAGAAGTGCTGTGCAGAGTCCTCCTTTAATCACTCTAATTTAAAGTTTTGCGTGCCAGTAATACATTTTAACGTTTTTAGAAGGTCTCTTTCTGTAAGTCTATAATATATAACTAAACTATTGTATGTAAAGTAAATAAGGTTTTTAAAATGTTTAAGAAGCTTCATTTAAAATTAAATTACAATGCAGAGCCCCCCCAGACAGTGTGAGTGCCACTGAAAATCAGCTCACGTGCTGCCTTTGGCACCCGTGCCATAGGTTGCCTACCCCTGTACTAGGGATTCCTTCTAATGACTCAACTAATACTGACTTAGGCCCTGCTCCAGAAACCACTATATACCGCACCCTGAGCACCCCTGATGGCCAATACTTCCCCACTCGCAAGCACTGAGTCCAGGAGATAAAACAAATAGAATGAATTTGGGAAAACCAGCTAATTAATCAGTTAAGACCCCCCCCCACACACAGGGTGTCTTATCTGTAATCCGAACTTCAGTCCTCCTTTGGCAGCTGTGAGCGGCTGATGTTCCCTCCCCACTCACAGTTACTGTCCTGGGTTGTAGAAGGCCAAGGATGCTGGCAGGCCAATACTGTCTGGGCTGCTATGGAGGCTCTTCCACCTGACCTACCTAGGGTGGCTTCACCTTTAATTGCTGGGCAGGGTGGCCCATCCCTTAGGTGGTCTGTAGCTTTCTCTGTGGCTTCAGCCCACGCTGCTTCAGCTCTGCTTCTGCCACCACCACACTGTGCTTCCCATCACCTCAAAACTGGCGCTGTTGCTCTGCATCATCCATCACCTCAAGGCCATCCTCAGCTCTTAGGAAAGGCTCAGTAATACCTAGGACTCTTAGTTCTCACCACCCCTGCGACACTCCCAGCAGAATAAGGGAACCTTTCCCCCTTTTCTCTTTCTTTAGCCTCCGTCACCCAATGGTGCCTGATATCAGCCATGGTCTGGGTGCCCTCAGGCATATCTGAAGTAAGTGTCTAGTTCTTGTACATCCCAACTGCCTGCCCCAAACTCAAAAATGAACTGTGCTTTACCCAATATGCCCCAAACCAGCATATAACTAAAATGCAAATAAGACCTGGCCTGTTCAGTCAGTTCCTTTTGTTGTCCAACAGATGCCGGCAAAGAGTTTATAAGCATTTCTCAAGCAGCAGTGGGCCACTGTTCTCCCAATGCATCAGCAGGTGGCAACAGAGAGCTCTTTACTCTCTGAACCACAGAGCTTACGTAAATGAGAATTGTCATGATGTTTTCCTTAAATTCTTTGCATAGGATGTCGGTCTGCTGTGGTAAACCAAAACAAGTTTGACCTGATCTTCTGAAGAGATCTGTGGGAGTCTTTAAAACAGACACTGGGGTGTTGATGCACCTGCCTCCTATTGGTAAGGTTTGAGGTTTTCAGGAAAAAATAGAATGGAAAAATTAGAAAACTAATCAAGGAACACATAAGTCAAGGATGCCTTGGAGAGTAACTCTTCTTAGTATGTGGTCAAATGAACTCCCCGCATCTTGCAATCTGCTCCCAACACTGACAATTAAAATTGTACTTGTGTGCAACTGCTTCCTGAAAAGTGTTCTTCAGTAAAAAATAAAAACCAGTCCTTGCTCTCAAAATCTGAGGAGGCCATATGGGAGAATCACGTAACTGGGTTGGGTGGAAGAAGGTCATCCTGAAACACTTGCTAAGTGGTTGGGACAGGAAGTGGGAGAGTCAGAGAATGAGAGGTGACTCTTGAGGCCAAAATGATATGGGATTGTAACTTAACAAGGTTTCAATGTGCTCTGAATTACATTCCATTTTTAGAGAGGCTGGTGCTGAGTAACGACTGTTCTGGGCCATTAATGCCATATTCTACCCTTCAAAGGGTTTGTTCTATTTTTTTAGAAGACTGAAAAAAAATACCTCCTCATACCCAGAATCCTCCTTACATCTTGACTGACTTGTAACCATCTTACCCTATCACCTCTTCCCTTCAGGACAAACAGCTCCATAAAGCTACCAACAGCTGTAACTTTGCTATGAAGACCCACCTCAATGTCCTGCCTGCCAACCTCTCTTCTCTGTAGGCTTGCTCTTTATCTCTGCCATCATCATCATCATCATCCAGTCCATTTCTAATTAATCTTTCCCAGTATCATTCCAAACTGCTGCTATCAACCCCCTAGCTTTTGAAAAACTCTTACTTGCCCCCTTCACTCACTTTCTAATGTTCCCATGTTCACCCTTTCCTGTTTCCCCTTTTTGCCTGTCTCTTCCAGCACAAGAGCCTTGACGTCTTTTGGCTTGGTTTTGGGCCCTTTCAAAATTCTGATTTTGCTCCTTTGAGTACTTAATGACTGATTTGTAAGTTTATTCCATGTCGCTGATCCCCAATGCTACATTTTTTTAATCCTTAATTTTACACCCAGGGTCAGGGATAGTGCAGTCATCCTTGACCCCAGCCTTCCTGGTTTCCTCTCATATCTCCCTGGTCTGCTTGGCCTTGACCCTCTTAGAAACTTCACAAACTTCTTGTCCGCCCAAAGTGTGATGGGTTGCCCCACTTTAAGCTGCCACCTGATGTACTGGGATACCACTGAGCCTGCCTGTTCTGCCAGCCTGGGCCCCCTTTACCCTGTCTTGCTGAGCTCTAGCACACACACAGGCAGGGCCACACCCAGCTGCAGAAAGACACAGTCTCTGAGTTGTTCCCCACCGCTGCCATTCAAGAAGCATCTGTTCTTTATAGGGTAAATCACTACAGAAGCCGAAAGACAGTGGCTTACCATGGCCGCATGCAAGCTGAATTCTGATGCCTGGACCTGTGTCTGTGAGATCTGTAACTCCAGAGCTGCAGGCACTCACTATTAAGATGAAAAATGCGACCTTGTAGGGAAATCACATGTGCTAGGTGAATACTGCTGTTCACTGTGAAAGAGTATAACCATTGTTCTGTAAAATGTATCTTTCTAAATATTTATCTCCCTCATGCAGCTGCAAATTTTTCAACCATCCCTCCTCAAGGCTAGCACAGATAAGGCATGCAACTCTGGCTGCTGCGTGATCAAACTGACACGTCTTGTGGAGCTTCAGGAATGGCAGCAGGATCAAAGAGTGGTGCACCCGCCCACTCCACCCCCGTGGACAGCCCAACCAGAAGGATGTCGTTACTGTGAATTTTTTTTTTAATGGCCTTCTCCATCCCTCCTATCTTCCTCCCAAACCACACCCTTACTTCTCTCCCTCTTTTTGGGTGTTCATCAACAAACACAGCAGTCACACTGTACCCTGGCCATTGATGAAGCTTGTTGCTTCCTGGTGTGCTCTTCTAATCTCCCTGGTGTCTGGCTGCGCGTAATCAGCGGCCAGGTGATTTGCCTCAGCCTCCCACCCCGCCATAAAGGTCTCCCCCTTACTCTCACAGAGATTGTGGAGAATACAGCAAGCAGTAATAACATAGGGGACATTGGTTTGGCTGAGGTCTGAGCGAGTCAGTAATGTCTGCCAGCGCGCCTTTAAACGGCCAAATGCACATTCCACCACCATTCTGCACTTGCTCAGCCTGTAATTGAACAGATCCTGACCACTGTCCAGGCTGCCTGTGTATGGCTTCATGAGCCATGGCATCAAGGGGTAGGCTGGGTCCCCCAGGATAACGACAGGCATTTCAACATCCCCAACTGTTATTTTCTGGTCTGGGAAGTAATTCCCTTGCTGCAGCCGTTTAAACAGAGTAGTGCTTCTGAAGACGCGAGCGTCATGAACCCTCCCTGGCCATCCCACGTGGATGTTTGTGAAACGTCCCTTGTGATCTACCAGTGCTTGCAGCACCATTGAAAAGTACCCCTTCCGGTTTACGTACTGGGTGCCCTGGCGCTGCAGTGCCAAGATAGGGATATGGGTTCCATCTATCGCCCCCCCCACAGTTAGGGAATACCATTGTAGCAAAGCCATCCACTATGGCCTGCACGTTTCCCAGAGTCACAACCTTTCGTAGCAGCAGCTTAGTGATTGCTTTGGCTACTTGCATCACAGCAGCCCCCACAGTAGATTTTCCAACTCCAAATTGATTCCCGACTGACCGGTAGCTGTCTGGCGTTGCAAGCTTCCACAGGGCTATCGCCACTCGCTTCTCTACTGTGAGGGCTGCTCTCATCTTGGTATTATGGCGTGTCAGGGCAGGGGCAAGCAAGTCACAAAGTTCCATGAAAGTGCCCTTACGCATGCGAAAGTTTTGCAGCCACTGGGAATCGTCCCACACCTGCAACACAATGCGGTCCCACCAGTCAGTGCTTGTTTCCCGGGCCCAAAATGGCGTTCAATGGATAGAATCTGCCCCATTACCATCAGGATCTCCAAGGCGCAGGGGCCCGCGGTTTGAGAGAATTCTGTGTCTACGTCCTCATCACTGTCATCGCCGCGCTGCCGTATCCGCCTCCTCCTCGCCTCGGATTGAAGGTCCTGGTTCACCATAGACTGCACGAGAGTGCGCGAGGTGTTTAAAACATTCACGATTGCGGTATGGAGCTGAGCAGGGTCCATGCTTGCCGTGCTATGGCGTCTGCACAGTTCACCAAGCAAAAAAAGGCGCGAAACGGTTGTCTGCTGCTCAGGGAGGGAGGGGTGAGGCTGTACCCAGAACCACCCGCGACAATGATTTTTGCCCCATCAGGCACTGGGATCTCAACCCGGAAATGCCAAGGGGCGGGGGAGGCTGCGGGAACTATGGGATAGCTACGGGATAGCTACCCACAGTGCAACGCTCCAGAAATCGACGCTAGCCTCGGACCATGGACGCACACCACCGATTTAATGTGTTTAGTGTGGCCGCGCGCACTCGATTTTATAAAATCTGTTTTACAAAACCGGTTTATGCAAATTCGGAATAGTCCCGTAGTGTAGACGTACCCTGAGATTAGCTCTGCAAGGACTCAGTTTAAGGGACTTGCTCCAGAACTCAGGTGGCACCTTAAAGGGGGCAACCCGTCACACAAAGATTCAAAATTATTCTGTTTTTCCAACTCAGTGGACTAGCTCCATGCTACCTCTCCGTTCAGTGACAGATACCTACCTAAAATGAGTACACTCATTGACTTAGACCTTTCTGTGCTGGTATATTAGGGGTGTTGTTGCTAGATCTACTACTACTTTTGGACAATAATATTATGGCCATGCTGTTGATGCTTTGTCCATCTGTGCCTGGCCATGAGTTTGTAATCTTTTCTATTGGATGCAGACCTTACTACCATCATCCATGCCTTTGCCATATCAAGGTTGGGCTCCTGCAATACGCCGTAAATAGAGCTACAGCTTCTATCTATTCAGAAGTAGAAGCTGGTTCAGGAAAGTAGCTGCCCCTTAATAAGGTAGTGTAGATAGTGGAGTATAATTACTCTAAGGTTTGTCATGGATGCTCATTGGTTTCCAGGGGTAGTTTAAACCATTGGTTTGGGCTGTAAAGCCTTAAATGTTCTGAAACCTGCCTACTTGAGAGGACGCCTCTTTCCCTGTGTGACAGTGCCACAAGTTCTGGTCAGTCGAGGGGCTCAAGCTGGAGCTTCTTGATATGAAAGAGAAGAGGCTGCCAGCACGGTGTCCTCTGGCAGAGCCCTACAGCTCTAGAGGTTGCTTTCCTCTTTGATCCAAAATTGTCTAGATTGTTGTCCTTCAGGACACTCTACAAAGATCACCTATTTGCTAGGGCTTGGGGGATGACTGAGGGGATTCTGATGGTGGTGCTGTTTAGTTACTGGCTGGGAAGTTTTCTTTTAATTTTGTGGTATGCTGTGGGGTGGTTCTCTTGGATTGTTTATTTAATAACTGCTGGGTGGGGACAGACTTTTTTTTTTTTGTCCTTCAGTTGACATTACAAAGAATCAAGGCCTGCAACAGAGTCAGTTGCTGGATAACCTAGTGAGCACATCTGGCCTATAGCAGTCTGCCTGATTGATTGGTCCTCACTCTGAACTCTAGGGTACAGATGTGGGGACCTGCATGAGAACCCCTAAGCTTAATTACCAGCTTAGATCTGGTTTTGCTGCCACCACCCAAATCATTTAAGAGTCATTTGGGAAACTCTGTCTACCTCCCCACAGAATATCTCCCTTCCAAGTACTATAACCCTTCCCCGGGTAGCCTTGAGAGACGCCTCCACCAATTCCCTGGTGAACACCGATCCAAACCCTTGGATCTTAAAACAAGGAGAAATTAACCATTCCCCCTCCTTTTCCCCCACCAATTCCTGGTGAGTCCAGATCCAGCCCCCTTGGATCTTAAAACAGGGAAAAATGAATTAGGTTCTTAAAAAAGAAGGCTTTTAATTAAAGAAAGAAAGGTAAAAAATCATCTTTGTAAAATGAGGATGGAAAATAACTTTACAGGGTAATCATATTCAAAGGGCCCAGAGGAACTCCCTCTAGCCTTAGGTTCACAGTTACAGCAAACAGTGGTAAATCCTTTTATCAGAAAGGAACATTTACAAGTTGAGAAAACAAAGATAAACCTAACACGCCTTGCCTGTCTGGTACTTACAAGTTTGAAATATGAGAGACTGGTTTAGAAAGATTTGGAGAGCGTGGATTGATGTCTGGTCCCTCTTAGTCCCAAGAGCGAACAACCCCAAAACAAAGAGCACACAAACACAAGCCTTCCCCCCACCAACATTTGAAAGTATCTTGTCCCCTTATTGGTCCTTTGGGTCAGGTGTCACCCAGGGTACCTGAGCTTCTTAACCCTTTACAGGTAAAAGGATTTTGGTGTCTCTGGCCAAGAGGGATTTTTTAGTATTGTACACAGGAAGGCTTTTACCCTTTCCTTCATAGTTATGACAGCCTGCAACAGAGCCAATTGCTGGACAACCTAGTGAGCATATCTGGCCTATAGCAGTCTGCCTGATTGATTGGTTGGAAAAGTCAGCAGACAGGCTCTTAAGCCCAGCAGCAGTTCAGTAGTCACTCCAAAGCATTCACCCACAGCTGTGATAGCTCCTGTGCCTGATTATACCCAGCTTTGCTCCAGGTAACCTGGTTCTGACCCTCAGCTCCAATTCTTGACCCTTAGCTCTGGCTCCTGGCGTCTGACCCTGGGCTCAAATTCCTGACTACCAACTCCTCCTCTAACTAATAGACCTGGCTCTTGCTCTCACCACTGGCCATGACAGCTGACCTTCCAGTCACTGGCAGACATAAATAATGCCTCTTTTTTTAGTCTGTCACCTCATAGTTTACGAAGACAGGTTTACAAAGGTTAACGGTCACTAAATCTACCTCTAAATATTTTTCAGCAACAGTGGATAAGGCATCTACTGAGCAGTTACAAAACCTTTCTTATACAATCAATATCGAATGCAGTACCACCTAGAATAGAGACAGAGTGCATATTACAAGGAGTACGGACCGCAGAGCTCAGATACGATACTTATGCGTACAAACCTTTTGCTTTTCGTGAACATGTGCCAGCAGCTTTTCAGAAAAAGAATTCTGGGCCCACAGCCAAAATGTGTCAAATCAAGAAACAAAACTGAAATGGGGGGCACCAATCGTGAGACTGCCCGTGGCAGTGCCAGCCATAGAGAATGCAGAAACCCAGCAGAGAGGGATCTATATAAGGATTAATTTTAAAAATGTATGTTTGTAGAAAACCCTCTTATTGAGTAATGTGTAAAGTCTCAAGGTAGGTAGGAAAGGAGAAACCAACCATACAGCTGGCTGCTTTGTTCCCCCTTTTAATTTTCCCCACATTAAGAAATACAGAGCTGCGAATTCTTCACCTGGAACAATGCTTTTGGCTGAGTTATTTATGGATTGGGAGAAACAACAGTGTTTGCTCTATTCTGGGTCATGTGAGAGCGCCTGGTAGGGCTGCTATTTATAGCCTTATGCAGCACCACCTGCTGTTAAGAATGCAGTACTGCAAGGGAGGCAGCCCTGCCGCTTCCAGTTGAAACTGCCTGGAGAAGGGGAGATGGTTGCCTGACTCCATCCTTTATTGGTTAAAACCAATGGACTCTAAAACTCACCTCCAGGTCACTAATTTGCCTTAACCTGGCAGTTTAGCTTAGCTTCTGGTGTGCATAGCAGTCTGGTGGAGCCTCCATGTTTGCTCTAGTCCTATAAAGGATCTCTGGCTTAGAAAAACCCAAGCAGAGAACAATTGCCAATATCAGGCACTTGTTTCCTCCATTTCCTTCTGGTGTGAGAGAATGGCACTGGGAAGTGATACGTAAGGGTACGATTTAATCATGGGTATTTTTAGTAAAAGTCATGGACAGGTCACGGGCAAGAAACAAAAAATCATGGCCCATGACTTGTCTAATGGGAGGGATAGCTCAGTGGTTTGAGCAATGGCCTGCTAAACCCAGGGTTGTAAGTTCAATCCTTGCAGGGGCCATTTGGGGATTTTAGTTAGGAATTGGTCCTGCTTGAACAGGGGGTTAGACTTGATGATCTCCTGAGGTCCCTTCCAACCCTGATATTTTATGATTCTATTCCTGATTGAATCTTAGGGGTCGGGGAGCCTGCAGCACCAGCAGCTGGGAGGGGGAGCCCCAGGGCCCTGTGGCACTATCTGCTGGTGGGGGAAACCCTGGGGGCCAGCAGCTGCTCCACCGGGCACAGGAGCCCCAAGGCTAACTGCTGCTCAGGAGCTCCCTGGGGCCACCTGAGCAGTGGCTGGTGCTGCTGGCCCTGGGGCCGCTCCAGCCATGGCTGGTACAGCTGGCTGTGGGGCTGCCTGAGCAGCTAACTCCAGAGCTAGCTGCTTGGGCGGCCCTGGCGTCAGCCACATGGGCTGCTACAGAGGTCGCAGGAAGTCACGGAATCCATGACTTCTGCGACCTCTGTGACAAAAATGGCGCCCTAATGATATGCAGTATCGTGTTACCAATTCCCTTGAACAGCACCAGGTAGTGAATGAAGGAAAAAAGATTGTTTAAAGGAAGTGGTGTTTTAAGAAGTAGAGCAAGACTATTGCTTCTCAAGAATGGCCCCTTGTGTGTCAGGAAGGTATGGTTTTGGTTTGTTGTTTATTTAATCCAGATATTGGGGTTGAGCAGTGAACTGTCGAACAACGACTGGTGGAAATGGACATTTCCCCATTGGTACCTCAAGGTATAGCTTGAACTGACTGTAGAAGTGGTGTCTTGTTTTTTTTTGTAAAGTGTAGGGTGGGTGTTGAACTCTTGTACCTCTCTCATAAAGACTGTTGGGGTGTTTCATATGTAACTCAGCATATGTTACCTGTCTCACTTCGTACTTGATCCATGGAGGTTGAGTGTTACAGCTTACAGCAACAGAACTTGACTCTCTAGCTAAAGATGCAGTGGCTTGTGCTTTCAGCTCTGGAGGTCCTTGGTAGAGCAGGTCAGGAATTTTACAGTGAAATGTGTTTTGTCTGAACATGTTGATTCATCAAAACCAAATCTGTTGGCTTGGAAGGGTCAGTTTCGGTGAATCTCCCAATTTGAAAAAAGTTTCAAAATCGTCTAAATGTCCCATTTTGATATTTTCTAAATGAGTTTTCATTTTTTTCTATTCAAAATGACTGGAAATTTTAGTTAATTTTATACTTAAAGCTAAATTTTTTAAAAAAAGTTTGAAAACAAAATCAAATGTTTTATTTTTTTATTTATGAAAAATTTCAAGTGTTCCTCCCCCCGCCCCACCCCCACCTCCAATTTCAGGATGGAGAAAAATGTCTAAGGCTGTGCCTACACTCCGGGTCTTACAGAGGCACAGCTGTACCACTGCAGCTGCACTGCTGTAAGGTCTCCTGTTTAGCCACTCTATGCCGGCGGGAAAGCGCTCTCCCGCCACCATAATTAAACTACCCCCAGTGAACGGTGGTAGCTATGTCAGTGTAAAAGCATTTCCCGCCGACATAGTGCTGTCCGCACCGGCACTTATGTCAGCAAAACTTATGTTGGTCGGGTTGTGTGTGTGTTTTCACATCCCTACTGATAAAAGTTTTGCCGACAGAAGTGCTAGTGCAGACAAAGCCTAAGTCTCAAACTCACAGGACAGGAAAACGTTTCCTGCCAAGCCCTTGCCTCTCATTCAATCCCTAAGCAAGAGGGTGGTTGTTGCAACAGTAGCTAAACAGTGACCTACACATGCCTGCTGTAGCACGGAGAGTCCTTTCCCTTCATTATCTCTCAGCTTCCATAGAACACCCCTCACGGTGCCAGGAACTCAGGGCACGACTACACAGCCCGCATCAGCCAACCTCCCAGCCCAGGTCAACAGACTTGGGCCAGCGCGGCTCGGGCTCACAGTCTAAAAAGAGCTGACGTTGCGGCTCAGACTGGAGCTTGGGCTTTGAAGCAACTTAAGCTTCAGAGGCCACGCTCTAGCCCAAGCTGCAACTTCAAAATGCATCGATACTTTTGTTTTTTTAATGAGAGCCCTGCTAGCCTGTTGACCTGGACTAGTAGGCTTGCTGCTGCAGGCATACCTAAGAGGCTCTTGGCTGTCCCAGATACCCTTGAACGGGAGCAGGGCTGAAGGCTGGCACAGCATGGGTAGAGCTGAATGCTGCTGCCTGAACAGACACAAAGGTCCCAAAACAGCCTGAGCATGTGGCTGGGGAGAGAACCAGCTGAGCAGTCCATAGGTGGCTGGATTGAAATAGCTTTGATCCTGGAAGTCTTAGATACGCTCATGGGGATAGATAGTAGATAGTTCGAGCAGCTGGGGGCAAAGGGAGATGTGCAGGGGAAGGTGGCTTGTGGGGAAATGTCTTAATCTGCTGTCACCCAAAAGCTGGAAGAGTGAATGCAGGGTAAAAAAAAACTAGTCTAGTCAACAGGAATTGACTGACCTCAGCTAAAGAGCATCTGCACAAGATGCTGGACTCATGAGCAGCTGCACAGATTTGTTCCAGCCAGTCTGGCTGAGAGGTGCAGCCTTTGGAGGAGGAAGTGCTGAGCAGTACTCTGGGTGCAAGGACAGATGCCTGATGACATGGTGGAGTCTGCAGTTTGCATTGCACACAGACCTTGGCCATACCACTACCACCTTTACCTGGATTAAGGGGATGAGGCTGGAGGAGCAGCTGGGGCTGCTTGTTCACAGGCTGAATTGAAATTCTTCTATCTGGTGACTAACCAAATATCTCTGAGCTGTGGCCAGGAATAAAAGTGACTCCCACTACCATGCTGTTCAGCTGAGAGGCAGCTGCCATGTAGGACACCAGATGAGCCGCTCAGAGGTAGCCAGAAGCTCAAGGTCTTCCTGTGTGAAGCATGGAAGTGAGTAATGATATGAAGGGGTTTCACTCACTGCAGGCTCCCCTTGTGGCTTCTCTTCCCTCAACCTAGCTACCGCCTCTGGGGGAGGTGAATTTACTCCCTTCCTGTTGCAGTAGTGAACATCTACACTGTAGCATTTTAAGTGTAGACATAGCCTAAGAGTGTAGGGCTGGTCACCTCCACTGGCTGCCTACTACTGAGCTGTTCTATTCAGGGCTTTGGAGCTGTGCTCCGGCTCTGCTGCAGCTCCAGGCAAAAACCTGCAGCTCCACTGTCTCGGAGCTGCTCCGCGCTCCAGCTCTGGGCTCCGCTCCAAAGCCCTGGTTCTGTTCCCCTTTGAAGCTCCTTCTCCAGCCCATGCATGTGTTGTCTGTGCTCAAAGAAGCTCTTTAACCACTTCCCTTCTGGTTCAGGGTTTGACCACCCCACCACAACAGGACTGCAGGAAAGCCAATGGGCAAAGTGGACATCACAAGATTCCACTGGAACCAGAGCACTTGAGTTTTGAATAAGACCAGCAGAGATAATGGAACCATTCCTCAAAATCAGGACAATCCTGGTACAGTCTGACAGCTGCTGTCTCTCTAAGCAGAAATGAGGATGGGCTGATACAGAGCGAGTCCTTTTTTAAAACAAGTACAGGTAAATGTAAGAAGGGGGGGAAGAAAATGATTAAGTCCAACAGGTTTGAAAGTTTCCTCCTGCATGAAAGTTGCTCTTTAATATGAAATGCTCCTAAATAAGCTGTACTGCTAGAGGGAAGGGATAACTAAACAGAGGAGAGAAATGCTTTGGCTGACAATGACAGAGAGAGGGAGAATAGAAAGGTAACATGCAATCCATCAACAGAGCAAGTTTCATTATTCACTGCTCCGTCATTTTGCTCTGAAGTTTAAATGTCATGCAGGATGCCATTTGGGATTTATCATTTTAAAAAAGTTTTTTCGTTATTGAGAAAGGGAGCAAAATATTTTCACTATTACTCAGTAACAAAGCAGGCCTCTCAGCAGCTAGAACATCCAATCTTATCATGAAGAAAGCTGGGACCCAGCTCTCCAGTTTAGATGATCGAATATGTGACTTATATTCGTTTTTCATAACGGCTGTTCAGTGGCATTGGTGGCTGGTCCTTGAAACTTACTATATATGTATCTCAATCATCCGCTCATCCCTTTAAAAAAAATTCATGGTGACTTAAATCAGGTCCAAGCAAAGAAGCAAAATGTTTCATTTGCTGCAACACCTGTGCTTCATACCTCTTCCTCCCAGGGCTGCCTAATACCATTGCTCTTCAGCAACCTGTCAAAGTGGGAGCACACACACATACTCTGCCGGATACCCACATATATAATATTTAATGCCCCAGACTTTCAAATGGACTAAGGAATGCCCAGTTCCTTTAGGCAGCCGTGATGGGGCATACAACTCCTGTACCAGATGGGAAGGGGTTCAGGAGCTGCAATGGGCTTGAGTAACCCTGCCCCACCACACCTGCAAGACATGTCAGGACTGGAGAAAAAGTTCAAAAGAGGGAAGCCCAGGAGGAGGCAGCTCTGGGAGGAGGGCAGATGTCTAGGCCCCTCAGGTCTCGGGGAGTGGCCTGATGGAGGGCAGAGCCTGCTCCCATGCCTACAGACTATCAAAGCACCCTCAGAGAAAGTTGGGCTTTTTATTATTATAACCACTTACCAAGACACTTTCAGGCAGCTGACCAGAGGATGTTGAGCTCGATGGAGGCAAACCCAAGGTCTCTTGAAGGAAGAAAGGCTGATGGCTTATTTGGGACTGGCTTTTTGTTCCTGTCTTATTTTATGTATTTTTTCTTTCTTTTTTGTGTTTCCTCTGTACCCTGGGAGGGGTAAACTCCAAAGTCGTGATGTTCAGTGAACCCTTAGAAGTCGGAGTCTGTAAGAAGACACAGGACTTTTTCTTCCCACTACAAACACTCAAATCAGTCTGAGTCAGCACAGGCTTCTGGAAATTTCTGTGTCTCCTGGATGTGCTCAGAAGCTTAGCACAGAGACATTAGTGTATATTCATATCAGAGATGATCATGCTATTTGCATAGTTACTCTTTTACTTGGTGTGGTATCTATATTTAAACCACACCCATGTGATGGTACTATGTGGTGATTTTCATTTATCAAGCTTTACACTCCTTCACCTGCACTCTGTCCATTAATCCATCTCTGCTGGATCAGCTTCTGATGGCCACTAATGTTTCTGACCTCTGTGCCATTTCAAACAGGCATTAACAAAATAAAAACCTTCAGACTCTGACAGCTTTAACCAGGGTTAGTGATGGAAGAACTTCAACAAATTGAGCTCCAGTTTGGGTTGAATCACACCTCAATTTTGGATGCTTATCCCAATAGTTTAGACTGGCTCTCTTGGAAGATGTTGTGAGCCTCCCATCTGTTATCAGCCGGAAGCAGGAATAGCACAGATGATCCAAAATGAAAACAATTAATAGATTTAACCAGATTTCGCTTTTATTGAACTGCCACTGGTTTGAGTAAAGAACCCCAGTGATTCTTATTCCATCTAGCCTGGGTCACCCATCTCTACTGCAAATATGACAGGCCTGAGCCAAAGCCCAGGGCAATGGAAATGGAAAGACTCTGCTAGACTTGAACTGGCTTTGGATCAGTTCTCCAATAAATAGCCTTTGTTGGGGTTCTCCTGCTACCGCTAGCCAAAGGTAGAAAACCGATAGACACTTAAAACCAAACAAACCACTTCCTTTTCTGAACTTCAAAGCTCTTCTGAATGTGGGAGTTTCACTTTGAGTATCAGTTTGGGTGAAAGTCTGGAATGCTTCCTATTTTATTGGAACCAGTTCAGAATGATAAAATTATAGTGACTCCAGGTAAGACTAATGTTTAGCACTGTACAAATATTACCTTCCCAAATGGGAGATTGGTATTAAATATTATGCCCGTTTTCCAGAGGGGGATGCTGAAACAGAGAGATGAAGTGACCTACTCAAGACCAGAGTGGGAATCACTATTTGGAATTCAGGGCAATGTGCTACTTCAAGCAATGTGCTAGTGACTTGCTCCAGATGGGGCCAGGCTGGTGTCACATTGTGCAATCCACAACAGGGAGGGCTGTGTGTCACCACCTGACCTGTAACCCTAGGTGCCTTCAGTGCTCTGCTACTGTGGCTCACAGCCTGGAGCTAGCAGACAAGAATGCATGCAGTATCTATGTGCTAAGCAGCTCTGGCTCAGCACTCTGATTCCAGCAGCCAGCTTGTTACAACCCAGCTACACTGTGGTATTCACCAGCCTTGGTTACTACTGGCCAAGTGACCCCAACACACTCCTGGTCCCAAATTGCCGCCAAGTCAAGATTTCTGCAGCGTCCAGCCCTTTCCTGGGTCATTCAGAGGAATAATAAGGTCCACTTGCTCCTTTAAAAAGTCAGCACCCAGCAGCTTGCCACGTAAACTGGCGTTAACAATCACTTTGATTCAAACAGCACTGAGCTGGTTTAGATTAAAATAAAACAAGTTTATTAACACAAAAACTAGGCTAAGTGATGCCAAGTAAAAGAAACAAAGATGCTGCAAGCAAATAAAAGTGAAGAACACATCAAAAAATGTATCTTGTTGAAGATGGTTTCTCTCACCAATTGCTCTTTGCCTGGCCTGGTTGACTCTCTCTCTCTCAGGATCTTCTGCAGAAGTACAAAATGCTGGTTCCCCTTGTCTTCCTAGGTGAAAGATAACGTGGAGTTCTTTACCCCTCTCTTCTATAGTCCAGTGGACTTTTGAAATGGATTCTTCTGAAGTTCATTCAAGTTGCGAGGAAGAAGACATGGAGTGGGATGGACAAAGGAGTCTCATGCTGGTTTCTTCGCTCGCTGGTGTTTGCTAAAATGCAAATTGATCCGTTTCTGCCCTCGCTGCTTCAAACGAATGACCACATGACATGTGATTGCTAATCAACTTGGATACCTGGCTGGGGAAGGGTGGGGATATTGGCGTGTCCTTTGTCTGGGAGGAACCTGTTTATCCACCCCGCCCTCCGCCCCCCTTCCCCCCAGGCCTGTCTGGTAAACATATTTTAGTCCCACATTTCCTTCTTATTTGAAGGGTACCTTGGTTGTTTATCATGCACACACCATGCAAGAATATTCATGATCAGCGTGTTAGTTTTCCAGTGATACCTTACCTGACACATAGCAGATGCAGAATATGACGTTAATGAGTTAGCGTACACTGAACTGGTCAGGCCTGCTGAAACCCACTACCTGATACCAGTGAGTCTCTTGCATGGAGATGCTGTTAGGGTCACAGTTTTTAATGTAACACTGCAGTTGTGTATTGCATTAGATTCTGGAAAATACTTGGGCCGTAGGTTCAGGGAAATTTAACTTTCCTTGTTTCCACCCTACACAGCCACTTATCCTAAAGTTCTTCTATTTCAGAAGGTGTTTAGCCAGAGCTTTTAAAAACCCTAAGAAACTATGAAGAAAATGTTAAATATCCATACTAGAAGGACTTAGTTACCTTCTTTAAGTTGAACCCATCTCTGAGACAATTATTATTGTGTTTTGAAAGGGCTTAGATACCCCAAATGAGATCAAGGTCCCATTGTCCTTTATGCTGTACATACATTGCACAGTCTTTGCCCTAAAAAGTTACAGTATAAACAAAGGGTGGGCACCATTATCTCCATTTTACAGATGAGGCTGTGAGGCGCTGTGATGGGATGGAGTCAAGGGAGGGGAAGGGGCTAAGGAGCTGCTTGGGCCCAGGCAGCTTTGCCTTGCCTCACCTGCGAGGTGCGTGCAGGCTGGAGGAGAAGCTGAAAAGGGGAGCAGAGCAGCTCACTTGCAGACCGCCAGTGGAGGCTTCTGGGAAGCCCAGCTACCAGGGCCCCTGACTGTTCATGATCTGCTCAACATACCTCAGTATGTTGAGAAAAGGACTCAAGACTTTTGCAAGGTCTGAGACAGTTTCTTTAATTTACATGCCTGTGCTTCTCCCTCTTGGGGGGAGGCTGGTAGGCCGTGATCCAGGGAGGCAGTTGCATTGCACTCTAGGGTGCAAGGCTCAGCCACCTATGGTCTGGGCTCTGGTTTGGAACCCAGTGCAGGCAGGTTCCCCTACCTGCCCTTCATGGGGCTGCAGGCAAAGAGTCTATCCCTGATACTAGCGACTCAGGAATAGAAAGGGGCTGTATCTCAGAGACGAGTGGCTTTGGCTGGGTAAAGCCTGAAGCCCCTTGCTGGGCAGCAGAACTAGCCTTTGTTGGACTCTTCACCTACCCCCGAAGGAATGCACACCACTTGTGGCCCAGCTGGAGTGCCGAATCACAGAAGGGAGGGATTACTGCAGGGCTGGGGAGGCAATCAACAGGGGCTGCCAAGACAGAAGAGTGCCTGTCATGCCTTCGCCTATTCATGATGTGGCACTTCTGGGGAGCAGACCCCTTCACAGGCACACAAAGATTAAGTAACCCGCCGAAGGCCACATGGAAAGCCTGTGGCAGAGCTGGGATGTGACCTTTGATCTCAAGTCCCAGCCCAATGTTTTACCCATAAGACTATCCCTGTGCTTGCTAGTTTAATGTATGGGTGTTTAATATAAATGTTTTGCTATTGCAGAGTGTTGGTGATTTAGTAAGCTAGGCAAACAAATGATCAATGTGCTGTTACTTTATCCACTTTAATACCGAGTCCTGTACTCTATAGCACTGGAGCGGTGGATATATGCAGCACTGCTGAAGCCAATTAATCAGTAGCAATACTAAGGAACGAGGGAAGAAATTAAAACTGGACACGTTGCTGGATTGATTCCCTTATGTGCTAAACTTGAACAAATATGTTCCAGTCAGTGGAAGCCAGTACTCAACCGTACAAGACCGACTGCTCTAAGGCAGATAAAAAGAAAAATAGCAAAATGCTAGACACAGGCTACAGTGGCTAGAGATCATCTGTGGAGGATGGAAATATTCTTTAAATGATGAAGGAGACAATAACTCACAAGAGGCAGATTCTCCAGTGAATCATTGGATGTTGCCTCCAATAAGTCAGCAGAAATATGGTTCTGGAATTTAAAGGCACTCATCCATCAGTGATTCTGTTTATACAGATTTATGGATATATCTGTATTTTTTCTACTGTTTTTATATATGTTTATAGGTCTGGTGTTTTAGCTTACCTGTGGATGGCACTCTAATTTTAGAAGGAGTGGTGATTATGAAACAGAGTAATTAACGCTGTGACACAGGACTTTTTTCCCCTCCTGGCATGTATCCTAGGGTCAGAAAACATTAAACTTTTTCAAGCTTGAGAGCCACTGGAGCTGCTAAAAACATAAGATGTGTGAAATCAGAGGACTCTGAGTGAGCTTGTTTTAAAAGTGATGTGTTTTGGGAGATTTAAGTTGGAGCTCTAAAAGAACTCTCTGGGGCCATGTCCAAATTACAGCTTTTAATACCAGAGAGACGAGGTGGTTGAGGTAATAGCTTTTATTGGACCAACTTCTGTTCGTGAGAGAGACAAAGCTGTTACCTCACCCACCTCATCTCTCTCTAATATTCTGGGACCAACACAGCAACAAAAACACTGTATGCAACTTCAAATACTGTCAAGGGAAATTGTTGCATGGGCCCCAATGCAGCCAGGTACTTAAAACATGCATTTAACTTTAAGCATTTGTGCAGTGTCATGAATTCTAGTGGGGCTACTTGGGCTTAAAGTTACAATGGTTTCCTAGAACATATTTGTGACTGGGGTCCCAGTGGGGGCCAGCTGAGGTCACTCAGTTAAGATGAACTGCAAAGAATGGGGCAGACAATCTCCAAAGCTGGTGGATATTTTCAATACTTAGATTTACTAAGCCAGTATAAAACAGCTTCTTTATTACCTCACTGGTTGCCCAGAGGCCAACAACACAGTTCCCTTAAAGTACCCAGCCTCAGGCCTCCATCCAGGTACCCAAGTCAAATATGATGAAGATTTCTGAAAATCTTATTTCATCAGATAAAAGAAAAGAGTCTACTAATCCCAAAGGATCAGACACATTACCTCCCAGGTAATTGAATATTCCAAATCTTACCCAAATACACACATACTGCCAATTCTTGTTAACGAAGCTAAAATTTATTAAAAAACAAATGAGAGAGAGTATGGTTAAAAGATTAATATATATATTAATGTATATATATATACACACAGACATGAGTTCAATTCTTGAGGTTCAGATTCATAGCAGAGATGCTGAGCTTTGTAGTTGCAAAGAGTTCTTTTAGAATTTAGTCCATAGGTTATAGTCCAATGTCACATTCAGGGAGTACCAGCATAACTGGGATCTCAATCTGGCAACTCAAACTTCCCCTGATGAAGCTTAAGCAAATCTGAGATAAGAAGGATCATGACCCAAACATCTTTTATACAATTCAGGCCTTCTTTGACAAGTTGGGGTCCCTTGGGGAACAAGAGGCCCTCATTTCTTAAGCATCATTGTTAATTATTTACACAGATTAACATAAGGCAATTTATCCATATCACTGGTATTTAGCTACATGAATTAACATAAGTCAACTGCCTGTTTTTCCACCATTCACAGATGATTTGCTATAAATTTCAAAGAGAGATGAATACAGCGATATCCCAAGTTTACAATTCATTTAAATGCTAGGATGTTCTTTTGATCTCTGAATTATCAGAATACAGCATAGACAGGGACTGTTGATTACATTGTTGACCACTACACATATATATGTAAATACACAAAAACACAAACATTATCTCTCCACATGTCTTTAAGGGTTGAATTTGAGTCATTTATTTTGCAGAATGTTTAAACCTTTCTGGCCATGCATCACAATATTATGAACCAAACTTAGCATGTACAGGTTCCTACAGGTGATGGGTGACCTTCACCAGCACTGGAAGTTTGCCTGGGTTTAGATAAGTCCTAAACTGCTATGAGCATCCTATTATTTTTGTTAACTGTCTCCCCCTGACTCGTTTGCTCATCTCATCTACTTGTTATATCTTAACTCAAGGAATATGAACATCGTTTTCTAAGTGTTTGTACAGGAGCTAGTATAATGGGACCCTGGCCTGGTTGTTTTTTGGGTACTACAACATTCCAAGTGTTAAATAATTGCATATTTTTATGTTTAAAGAATATTAAGGTTGCAAGTCAAGAACTCAAAGGTTAGGAAATGCCAGAATTAAGGTCATCTGCATGTGATGGGGCTTGAGCCCATTACCTGCAAGGCAATGGAAAAGACCCAGTGAATCATGGTCTGCACCTGTCGGGAGTAACTAATTGCCTCCTGGATAGAGGAGGTGAAGCTAAGCCCTATAATCAGACTAAAGGAGCTCACTGGGGAAAGGCTGCAAAGAAGACTGGTTCCTCTGATGGAGAGAAGCCCTGGGCTTGGGCTTAACAGGTAGGGAACTAGAGTGAAGCCTGAGAGGGGTGGAAGGGCTGTTATTTTGAAGACTTGTATCTTTATTTGAATTTGTTTGTCCTACCCTGGAAAGGGCTTATACTTTTATAGATGTTGACTGAGAATGGCCTAAGAACTAGACAGTATTAGGGGTGCAAAGGTTAAGTCCCGTGCAGTGCCGCAGCCCTAGAAGTGATGATGCACACTGACACATGGTACCCAAAGTGGGGTTTGGAGACTCCCCTCTGAGGAAGGTCAGAGATACCAACTGCCTTAAAGGTGAGGGGCAGACTGATTCTCTTTTGGGGAGGGATGATGATGTATTCCTCGTGCTGTGGCAGCCCAACAGGAACAGACACATGCTCTTTTGTTTCACCTACTACGGAGGGAGCAGTAACAAGCTCAGCCAAGAATGCCTCCTGCAACACCTAGAAAAGGGACCCAGGTAGTCTGTCTAATGGAGAGAAGGCCTGGGCTAGGGCTTAACAAACAGGATACAACAGAGGAACTAAGGTGAAGCCTGAACGGGATGGAAGGGCTGTTAATTTGGACTTGTTCATAAGAATATAAGAACATAAGAATGGCCCTGTTGAGTCAGACCAAAGGTCCATCTAGCCCAGTATCCTGTCTTCCGACAGTGGCCAGTGCCAGATGCCCAAGCGGGAATGAACAGAACAGGTAATCATCAAGTGATCCATCCCCTGTCGCTCATTCCCAGCTTCTGGCAAACAGAGGCTAGGGACACCATCCCTGCCCATCCTGGCTAATAGCCATTGATGTACCTATCCTCCATGAATTTATCTAGTTCTTTTTTGAACCCTGTTATAGTCTTGGCCTTCACAACATCCTCTGGCAAGGAGTTCCACAGGTTGACTGTGCATTGTGTGAAGAAATACTTCTTTTTGTTTGTTTTAAATGCTACCCTGGAAGGGATTTAGAATTTTATAGACAGACTGAGAAAGGCCATTGCAGGCCAAGGAATTGGCTGCTAGTGGGCGTGCAAAGGTGAAGTCCCCTGCAATGCTACCTCTAGGCACAACGGAGAACTCTAGAGGTGAGGACACATGCTTACATTGCACAACCTTAATATGGCCCCCTTGTGTGTACGTATTATAATAGTCTTTAATCACATGATCACATACTATATTTTCCACTGGCATGTGGCAGAGATCCTGTAGAAAAAATAGTATTTGACTATGTAACTAAAGACTGTTTGATACTGCATATCTGCATGGGGCTGAATTAAAGTGCACAAGCTACCTTAATTCTGGCATTCCCTAACTTTTGAGTGCTTGACATTGCAACCTTAATGTTCTTTTAATGTAGTGAGGTTTTTTTAATTTAATATGTAATTTATAAAGTTCTTTGAATGTCCTTTGGGATGAAAGGTGCCCTACAAATTATTAATAGTAGTTTATTGAATATGCATAAGTGTGAGTTCCCTTGTGCAGCATCAATGAGTTGTAGCTAGGGCATGACATCCCATAAAGGCCATTGTAAATAGCAGTTCTTTAGAAACATGTAAATATGTAGATTTTCAAACAAAAAAAATTACTGAAAATGAACTAATATAAAATGGTGTTTCAGCAGAGCACAGCTAACACCCTCCGGCCCTTCCCAATTATACCTCCCACTCAGCCGTAACTTTGCCTGCAAACTATGCAAATATACAGGCAAAGGTCAAATCTGTACAAATAGACTAGTCTGGGAAGCTATATTCTTCACAGGTGTGTTTGTCAGCTTGAATTCAAAGCTCTCACGCTGGTTTGTTGGGGTGTATGTAATGATGTTCATGAGGTAGTATAAAATAGACAGAGGAACTAAATCTATTAAGTGTTTTATTCTGTATTGAATAGTTACTGGTGATGTAAGCTGACAGGTGAATACTCTGCAGAAGAGGGAAAAAAGATTTCTTAATGTTAAATCAATGACTCATTCACTCTTTTCATGATTAATTGCAAAGTATTTGGACCTGTAATGACTCCTGTGGCTGCAACATAGTTTAATCAGAGGGGGGAAAAATCCAGTCCACAGGGAGATACTGACACTTCTTTCCATGTCTGTAAAACAAGGACCGTTTTGCTTCCCTTGCTTCCAAGTCTTTGGGAAAGCTACTAGAATCACCAGGGAGCACTGGACACTTCAGTACAGAAAAATGGATGCTATTTCTCCTTCAAGAACATGTATGGAGGCAGATAAACCTACACAAGTAACAAATAACGACCACAGCAGACTGGCTCATAGTGATTAACTGGCTGTAGACAGCCCTGAGCCACAGCCCATTGAAGTGGATGAGACTCTTTCCTTTGATTTCCATGCCCTTTGGATCAAGCACTTAATGATTACCTGTAGTTTGATTAGCTGTACCCCAGTGGATACCCCACTAGTCTGCAGTCTCTAACTAAGTTCATGCATCCATCTAGCTAAAATGAGCCACTGCTGCTGGTGTCCCTGGGTGGATTAGAACCTTGACCCTCAAGCCCAAATAAGGGGCAGTACCCCCAGATGTAGTCTAGTCTCTGCTTCACCCTTGCTTCCTGTGGGAAGCAAACTGTGCCAGCTTTTTCCTTAGCCTGGACTACATCCTTCTCTGCAGTGACTTGGCTGGGGGGAAGAGTAGCAGCCTACTGGCAACTGATCTCTTCACCACCCTGCAGGATCCATCAATGGGGGTAGCCCATGGAGGTGAGTCTTGCTTTCATGTGTGGGCATTCAGTCAGGCTCTAAACAAGCTCCAGGTAGTCTCTTTGGGCAGGGGAGGGGGCTGGATAGGAAAAGATTTATAAAGGGAATGTTATCGATGTAAATGGAGAGGTTATTTTTACAGGTATTGGAGCCCATGGGTCTCCAGGGTAACTTTCTGTACTTACAACAAAGGTTTAAGTTTGTCTTGGTACTTGGGGATGTGTGAACCAAGACTTGAGCATCAGAAAGACCAAGTCTCTGTTCTCCTAGATTCCTGTGGTGGTAGGGAAGTGTAGGAGGGGGAATATTGACCCTATGAATAGGTGGGGATAAGGAAGAAGTATTTGCAGTGCAGCATCCTTTTTCCTGCATGAGGCCACCTGAAATGTACAAGAGTCTGGTTTGTGCTGCTCAGGTCACGAAGCTGTGCAAATCCCATCCTCGAACCCTTGGGTCCCTGGCTGGACCACCACCCACATGCCTCTGCGTCCGTCAATGGCAGCATGCCTGGCTCCTGGGCTGGAGCTGCCATTAGCCACACTCTGTGACCCTTCTGATGGGGTAACAGACTGCAGAGGGACAGCTGAGGCTGTGCCTAGCTGCGTTAGCCAAGCTGTCATTTCTTTGTGGACTTCAGCTCATGAAGGAGGGGCGGGTGCTGGCTGCACAACAAGGAAAAGCGAAGAAAGCAGAAAGTATGGCCTGAATCCCTAAATGACACCTAAATGTGGCTTAAGATCACCCAATTATTTAAAAGGAAATTCATGAATTTACACTTTACATTTGGGGTTTGATCCCACCCCACTGGTCTATGGGGGATTTTCCATGGATGTCACTGGGAGCAGGAACAGGTCTTGGGAAACAGGATATATACAAAAAATACCCATGACACCACGTTTTCCTGTCAGTTAAAAATGAGTTTCTCATATGCCAGCTGTTTGGTAGCCTCTCCGAAGTGAGCTGAGGGTCACAGCCCAGTTCCTACAGGATAGGATCTTAGTGGCCATCACAGCTGGGACTAATTGGCTTCCTTGCTGGCAGCCTCGGCTGAGGATTGAATGGTCCATGAATTATTTCCTCAGCCGTAAAGGTGGGAGACATTTCTTCTCATAGAGATGGTATTGGCAGAGCAGTGTGGGGCAGCTTGCATTGATGCTGCCAGTGTCTTTCTGAAAGAAAGGGCTTCAGTCTTCTATTCTCTCTTAATGACACCTTACACAAAATATAATTGATTGAAAAACATCAAGGAAATGCTGCTGGTACCTTTAATGCCCAGGATCAGATTGTGGGTAGCCTGTGTATAGGTGCACAAGGGAGGGGAAGGGGGCTGGGAAGTTATTTATTTGTAAAATTAGAGGAATAATGCAGGACCCGATACAGTCTCTTCTCTCCTGTACTCCTTTCTGTCAGTACCTATCATCTTTTTCCCCCCTCCTGGGTTCCTTCCTTCTAAGATTCCCTTAGGAGACTGATAATTAAGGGCTAGATTGACTGCAGAAGATAAGGTAACAAGTAGGAGAGAGAAAGAGGACTAAGGGCAGTTTATATGAATTGGGTAACATCCCTTTAAATGGTTAGGGACCCCGATAAAATAGTAAACTCCTTTCCTTGCACAACATAGCCAGACCCTGGGTACAAGCCTGGTGCGGCACACAGCCCCTTCTCAGTGGATACTCCTCTCGTGCACAACTCTCTTACTCACTGCCCAGAGTAGCTGGCCAGCTGTTGGGGGCGGGGGCGGGGGGGCAGAGGGAGTAAACTGAATCCTTTTAAGAGCTGCAGTAACTTACTTCCCTCTGGAGCAAGGGGGAAATGTGAGGCAGAGTCACAGTCCCTTCCTGGAGCAGGGCAATTACATGCCACTCCTTAGTCAGGCCTGAAGAGTAACCAACCCTAAGGGAGGAACGGAGACCAAGTACCAGTGGCAGGGAAGTAGCATCATATTTCCCCATGTATGACAGTTTTAAACTTTCCATGCTGTACATGCCGCGGGCTGAATTCTCCCTTTGCTTCCACTTCCGATGCAGCTTCCTTGCAGTCTCTACTTACCACCCCAGCGCCACAATTAAACATGTGCTGCCTTCTTACCGTCACACCACAAAGCAGGGCTTGTGCAGTGGAATCCACGTTAGCACCAAGGAAGCTAAGAGAGCTTCCAGAAAAGACACAGCCCTCCAAGCCTGCAGGGTGTAGTGAACGCAAGGGGCCACACTTGCAGTCTGCCTTCCAACCCAGGCCTAATGTTCACCCAATGTCATTAGGCTTGCACAGGAGCAGACTTTGGATTTATATATTTCAATAGGAACTCAAGGTCCATCACATGCTCCAGTTCTGTGTGTAGAAGAAAGGCATTACGGATGTTTTTTAAAAATAGGATCATTGCACCTCTGTCCTACAACTGCCCCCTTCCCTCCAGGGTGTGCTGGCAGATGAGAAAAGGTTAGAGTGAATATTTCATCTTATAGCACAGCTCTGAACCCCAGGAGGGAGAGAAATACTAGCGTTCTAGCTTGGTACTACGTAGCGTGGCACTAGGATCCCAGATGCAAAACAAGACCCAGAAGAGAGCCAGACATCTGTGCATATCACTGTGTGAACCCAAAGGGGGAAGACTTGACTATTTGTTTTTACCAGTAAGATTTATTAAAAAGAAAAATCTCAGTGATTTGAACTGACATAAAAAACTGTATCTTATTGATTTTTTTTAACCTAATTTGGTTGATGCTAATTATTCTGGACCACTGTAATTTGTACACAGAGCTTGGTAGCAGCAGTAGGGTACAATTTGCCTCAACTCTGTTAGGCCAATATGTCAATATCAATTTTGGTCCTCCGTTTCCAACATATTTTAGTGGCATTTTTAAATAACAGTCTTACTATCTTCTGGGAGTCTTGTTTCCTTCCATTTATGCCTACACTCTGACTGCACTTTAAAATACACAGAGTCAAAGATACAGATCCCAAAATACAAAGTCATGGCCTTCTGTACCAACTTCCCCTCCCACCAGCCCTTTGCCAGGTCTCCCTGCGTGGCAAGACCCATATCCATTCAGCCATAACCTACCTCAGCATAGCCCTTCCTCAGATGCCTATGAAAATAGATGGGCATTGCATTGTGTCCATAAGGTCAACAAGCTTGGCTCTGTGTTGTGATGGAGGAGAGAGCTGAAGACCTCTCATGAAAAATCACCCTGAAGCCATCCCCATCAGTTTTAAATCTGGGGACCGATAGCTCAGATTCCTTTGTTGGCTGCAACTTTGGTGACCTCACAGGGAAAGAGAGGCAGCCATGTCCCAAACCATTCGGGGATGAATAAAGCAAGACCTACATTCCACCTAGGTACCAACAGGCAGCAAGTGCAGCCAGGGCAGCATAATACTAAAGCAGTATGGAATAAGCGGGCAGCCATGTTGCGCATTAACTGAAGTTGGCAGATGGACCCAAGAAATAACCCCTTCTAGAGCCTCACTTGTCCTCTAATGAATCCAAAGGGAGAAGTAACTATAACAGTCTCTGTAAGAAAAGGTTGTATCCCTTTTCACCAAGCATTGGATGAAAAAAAACTCTTAGTCACACCTACTAGCTGCTTCCATAAACATCTTAGGGTCTCATATGACTCCAAGTTGTACAGCTGAGTAACAAATGGCACACACACTATGAAGGAGACAGGTAGAAATGCTGCCATGTCTTCCATGTGTTTTGCCCAGTTTACTAATGTTGTCTCCTCCCTCCTCGCAATGGCTCTTCAAAGGGAATCTTCTGCTTTCTCTCTTAGTGCAGCTGGCTTTTCAATTAAAATTGAGCTCACAAAGCTGAATTGCGAATTAGTTTAAGGATCCGTAGTGTTTGTCAATATGGGGACACTCAGGGAAGTTAATTCAAATTAACTAAATGTTAATTTAAAGTGGATTAGTTAAATCAGATTAAACCCCTGTGTGTAGAGACTCTCAGGCCGTCTACACTACAAAGATTTGTTGGCATTGCTATGTTGGTTAGGGGTATGAAAAAGCCACCTTCCCCCACTCTCCCAGATGACATAGCTATGCCATTAAAACCCAGTGTAGACACAGCTATGCTTGGTTCATGGAAAATGGTGCTAATAGACTAGTGGAACTCCTTTTTGTAGGCATATGCTGTTTGTATACTAGAGGGCTGTACCGATATAGCTATGCGGGCAGAGCATTTATAGTGTGCACAAAGCCTCACTGAGACTTAAAGTAGTCTTAATCTGGTTTATCTATCTCAATTCATTTCCAAAATGGATTAAGCTAATTTGGCATAAGGCACCTTTATTTGTGAATAAGAGCATTTACACAGTGTGCTAATCAGGACTATCTGTTCTTCTTTAAATTCACATCCTGCTTTAGTCTGAACTAAATTTCCTGTGTAGCCAAGCCCTAATTCAAATTCTTAAACTGCAAAGTTGAGGAGAGGGGAAAATTGTGGCAGATGAAAGAGAAAGAACCCCTTAAATTCCAACTATCCTATCAGCAGCAGCTTTTTCCTGTCGATTTTCAATGTTTTTGCCTACTTGTATATTTTAGGCACATGGAGGAAAAAATTTCAAGTCTTGCACAATAAACCAAAAAAGAAATTCTAAACATCTTCTTACTCAGTCATCCAACTAGGACCATCTATAAACAGGATTATCAACAGTCAGTCCCTTAAACCAACATGCCTCCCCTTCCAATCAGCTCTCTACTCAAAACCCTAGGGAAACAAGCCTTGCAGCATGGCCTGAAGCTTGTGACCTAATGACCACTTTTAACTCCCTCTGCTGAAGAACTAAATTGGGATCCAAAGGCTCTGATGGTGCAATGAGTAAAACTGGACAAATAATGGATTTTTCAATTCAGTGGCAATTCCAAAAAAAGTGTGTGTGGAGGGGAAATCCAGGTTGAACTGAAACTGGAACTTTTTGAAAAAAATTTGGCAAATCCTATAGGTCAAAAAACCAGAACTGTATTTTTCAGTGAATAAACTATTTTCCAAAAATTCCCCCAGCTTTCTTAATGAGCTCTGTGCATGTAGACACCCTTGCCCACATTTCATTGAAGGGCTTGGGCCTTTAGTACTTTCAACAGATAATCAGAGTAGATGTGGTCTTTGGGCCACAGACTGGTGCTCAAAGGACAGCCAGGAGATAGATAGATACAGATAATATATAACAAAGTAAAGTCAACATCAAAACATGTAAATTGATGTGAAACAATTTAGGAAAAATATTTTGTATGGAGAATTTAAAAAATTGCAAGTTTCATTTTGAATCAGAAGGAAAACAAATTTTGAAGTCTCAAAATCCTTCACAAAATGGAATTTCCATCTTCCACGTAGCTCTAACAACCCTCTGACTGGGATACGGTAACCAGATTTATGTTTACTGAAGGTATTTAAAATGAAAACACTATGAATGTCTTCATTGTATAGACAATCCGGCAATGATACTCCTGTGTTTTTAGTTAGCAGGAAATATACTTGCATTTGACTACACGAGTGATATAAAGGAATGTTAGTGAGAACAAATAAATTAAATGATGTTTATGTTAGTATTCAATGACATCCTGAGGATGACTTACTTTGAAAGTATTCCCATTAATTTTGGAGATGGTCTAGCAAAGATTAATTGAAATACTAAATCAGTGTTATGGATCTAGAAGAGAATGCAGTCATTCTCTTGTCACTGTATTCACTAAAGCACTGCAGTTTAAGCCCTTGATTTACAAATAGTAGGAGAAATGAGTTGAAAGGCAGAATATAGTAGTGTGTCACAAAATTAAAAGATTTGTGTAGAAAGAAGCATTTCTTATCTATTGCAGGATTTATGTTAAATAATAATAAAAAAAGACAGAGGGATTTTCAAGAGCGCTTGGGATTGGCTTGACTCCGTTTTCACTACAGCCTTGGTAAACTTCCAGTGACTTCAATGAGAGCAGAGTTAAGTCATGCTCAGTCAGCACTTCTGAAAAGTCCATCCTTTATTACTGTGTTTCCCTTCCCTTTTCATCCATTGCCTTGTGAAATGTCCTACAAAAGCCACATTAAACAATGCTTCACCTTGATGAGGTGAAGAATCACTTCCTCATTCTGGACATGAAGAAAAGACTCTCAACTTCATTGGATCACCAACTGCAGTACAAAAACTGCAAAACAATGGTTGCAATGCGGAGCTTTGGGCCATCACGATGATGTGTCATCTTGGCTCATCAACATGTACTGATGCAACATTACAATGAAAACTCTGTAAACCAAAGATCTGGGATGACATGAGATGAGTCTTTTTGTAGTTTTCCATGAGCCTGATCCAAATCTCTTTGAAGATCACTGAAAGATTCCCATTGACTTCAAAAGGCTTTGGAGCAAGCTGAATAGCTTTAATTTCATATTCCCCCTGTCCCCTTTCACTTTTCTTGGATGTTGAGAGGACTTCCCCCCCTATGTTTTCCCTTTTCATTTGAAAAACAATAAAAAGTTGCACACTTAGTAGCTATGAGTTAGTCATATTTCAGTCTAGTCCTGGTGGTTATGAATGCTACTGACAGATAACGCTGATGTGGCTGCCATAATCCCATGATGGAAATTATGGATTCAGTACCAAAGTCAAGAGCATGTAAATCAAGGTCAATGATGCTTGTGCTTTTACACCAGTTTCAATATGTTAAACTCATCATTCTTAACAATATGCAAAAAGGAAACAGTTTCCTGTGTTGTCACTGACTACCCAATTTATTAATAACTCTTTTAATGTTGTTTCATTAGAAATATTCCTGGAGATAGTGACCTTTTTCACTCACTTCCTGGAGTGAAGTTCATGGTGCAACAACAAATGGCCCGAGTCAAGCTCTGGGAAGAACTCAGAGCAGAAGAGCTCCGTGGAACTCAAAGCTTGTCTCCTTCACCAATAACAGATATCACCTCATCCACCTTGCCTCTATAATATCCTAGGACCAACACGGCTACAACAACACTGCAAACATACAATTATGCACATGTGAGAGTGTATTACTAAGGCTATGAGTCTGTCATGGAGGTTACAGAAGTCACGGACTTTCCAGGACCTCTGTGACTTCTGTGGTGGCTGGCTGGTGTGGCTGACCCCAGGGCTGCCCGAGCAGCTAGCCTGGGGCCAGCCGCTCCGGCGGCTCCTGGAGCAGCCCCGGGGCCAGCTGCGTGGGCGGCCCAGGGTAGATGGCCCCAGCGTCATCCCAGCAGCTGACCCAAGGGCTGCTCCAGCAGCCGCCGGTATGGCTGGCCCCAGGGACCACCAGAGAAGCAGCAGTTACGGGGGCAGCCCTGGAGCAGCAGCAGTTCTGGAGGTGGCCCTGAAGCAATGGTCCCGGAGCAGCAGCAGTCCTTGGGGCCACCCCGGAGGCCATTGGAGCAGCAGTTCTCGGGCACCTCAGAGCGGTGGGTGGCTGGGAGCAGTCAGCCCTTGCAGCTGAAGCAGGGGCCAGCCATTGGCCCCCAGGTCCTCTCATAGCAGTGGCACCCTGGGTCCCCCCCACAGCAGCAGTACGCTGGGGCTGCCCCAGAGCACCTAAGATTTAGTCAGGGGTATTTATAGTAATAGTCGTGGACAGGTCACAGGCTGTGAATTTTTGCTTATTGCCTGTGAGCTGTCCACGACTTTTACTAAAAATATTCGTGACTGAATCTTAGCCTTACATATTACATCTGGTATAAGCACCGACAAGTTGTCTGCTTGCCATATGCCAGTGCTAATGTGGTGGTGTGTTCACCTCTAGAGTGTGTCATTTTTACATTTTTGCTCTGTACAACTGTGGATTCTGCAAGTCTCAGACACTGTAAAGCAAATGACACGTATAACAGTTTGTTCTTCTGAAAATCATCTCCATTTGTATGCCAAAAGGTAACATTCAGATCTGTGCTTTCTTTGTAAATCAGAATTAAAAACTTTGGAGTAATGCTGATGACCAATTTAACCTGCGAGTTGTTCTTGAAGAGAGCATGCTTCCAAGTTTCTTAATTGCTGATTGCAATAAATGACTACTTGAAAAGCAAGTGTTCCAACACCTGGTGATGTTTCTAAATACAGCAATTTTGGAGGTATATTTGTAAATTTAATCTTTGGTTATGTGACTTGTAACAGCCATTTCCATTCCTAACTCTGGTGTGTTTTATCCAGCATCAATTTTAAATTAGGAGATGATGCAAACTGTTGGATGACAATTCATGCAATTCTTGGTAAAAATTCTATTTGATGAATTTCACCTATTTTTCTTTGAATTGCCCACCAACAAATTATGATTTTCTTTAATTTATTATTTCAAGTTATTCACTGAATACCTGTTGGTTTGTTGCTTGTTCATATTCAAAATTTGATCTGTGTTGATTGGATACAGAGGTCCTGAGATATATTTGTTTCCTGATCGGATAAGCATGACTTTTGGAATCAGGTTCCTGGTGTGACAATGTGCAATTACAAACTAGAAATTTGTTTTCGGTTAATGCTCTCCAATATTCACTAATAATGTATTGCATTGTGGCATAGTCCAGTAAATGCATTCACAGGGCTATTTCTAGAAAGTCAACACAGTAGTGATGCAAAATTAATTTAACCCAATTTGTTTTCAAACTTTCTAAAACAAGAATTCTCCCTCTGTATATGCTGCTGTTTAAAATTCTAAAAGCCATAGTATATATATTCCCTCTCCCCCTCCCCCCTGCAAAAAGACATACATAGCTCTAGCATAAATTGCTGATTATATAGTAATAGACTTTTACTTTTAATGGCTGTTGGGCTTACCTTGAAGATCTTAGTAAATGTGGCAGCAGCAGTTTTACAGGAGATTTCTTAAAATGTATTTCAACAGATAAGAGTTTCATTAGCTACAGTCATGAAACTCCTTTATTTAAACACCAAGCACAACCCCCCCATCTCTTAACTTTCCCAGATATCCCTATGTAGATAAACCCTTCAACAATGCCTAGCCTGAGAGGGTCCTAGCAGAAGGCTTTGGGGAGGAGCTATATAGACCTTAGGCTCCACCCCCTTATTGGTTTTAGCCAATCAGCCATCTCCATCTCTCCAGGAAGTTTAGTGGGAAGCTGCAGTGCTGCCTTTTTTGTAATGCTTCCTTCCTATGGGCAGAGGGTGCTGTGTAAAGTTATAAAGAGCATGTACTGCAGACTCCAGGAGCTAATATGGAGTCCCACAGTCTGCAGTACATACTGTGTCTTTCTCTGGTTCTAGAGAGAACACTGTCCTAAGGTAGGAATAGCTAAATCCTTCTTCTAATCTTCCTTACCTTGCAAAAGTGAGAAAGGAGAAGCCAGCCCTGCAGTATGTTCCTTGCACTTGGATCCTCCTCCCTAGTCTTGTCTAATAGCTCAATAAGGGGTTCCAATGCAAACAGCAGCCACCATTAACCCGCCCCTGGGGGTACTCTATTCCAGTGGTTTTCAAACTTTTTTTTTTTGTGACCCAGTTGAAGAAAATTGTTGATGCCTGTGACCCAGGGCTGGGGCAGAGCCTTCGGGTGTGAGGGTGAGGGCTGCAGGGTGGGACCGGGAATACGGGGTTCAGAGTGTGGGAGGAGGCTCTGGGCTGGGGGAGGGGGTTGGGATACAGGAGGGGGTCAGGGCTCAGGAGTGGGGGGTGTAGGCTCTGGGATGGGGCTGGGGATGAGAGGTTTGGGGTGTAGGAAGCGGCTCCAGGTTTGGGGGGGGCTCAGGGGATTGGGGCACAGGGTTGGGGCACGGGCTTACTTTGGGCAGCTTCTAGTCAGTGGCATAGCAGGGATGCTAAGGCAGGCTTCCTGCCTGTTCTGGCACCGTGGACCACGCTGCACCCCGGAAGCAGCCAGCAGCAGGTCCGGCTCCTAGGTGGAGGCATGCAAGCGGCTCCATGTGGCTCTCACCTGCAGGCACCGTCCCCCTCCCCCCCAGCTCCCATTGGCCAGGAGGTGAAGCCAGTGCTCAGGTTGGGAGCAGCGCATGAAGCCCCATAGCCCCCCCGTCTAGGAGCCGGACCTGCTGGCTGCTTACGGGGCACAGCACGGTGTCAGAACAGGTAGGGACTAGCCTGCCTTTGCCGGGCAGCACTGCCGATGGGACTTTTAACGGCCCGGTTGGCAGTGCTGACCAGAGCTGCCGCAACCCAGTGCCTTACATTCCGCAACCCACATGCACTTTCAAAACCACTGCTCTGTTCTCTGGGGTGCTTGGCTCCAGTGCACAGCACTTTCCTGTGAGGGGAGGGCTAGCTCAGTGGTTTGAGCATTGGCCTGCTAAACCCAGGGTTATGAGTTCAATCCTTGAGGGGGCCATTTAGGGAGCTGAGACAAAAATCTGTGCTTGGTCCTGCTAGTGAAAGTAGGGGGCTAGACTCAATGACCTTTCAAGATCCCTTCCAGTTCTAGGAAATAGATATATCTCCAATTATTTACTTTATTTTTATTTTTTCCTTTCTCTTCAGAGCAGTGTCCGCAATCCACTGCTCCCCCTTTTTGTCTGGTAGCCAATGGTCTATTTAGTGGAAACAGTTTTGAAAATATCTGGGTTTGGTAAATACATTTTAATGTCATGGAATTGTCTGAGGGTTAGAAATGGAGATGACCAATGAGGTAATTTAGTCCATCCCCTGGATCATAGGGATTTTGTATTTTATTGTCTGTACTGTGGCCCACTCCTGCAAACAATAATTTCATTGACTTCCAGAGGAATCCTGACAGTGCATACAATTAAAGCTTTTCCCTTTTGAGTGCTGGAGCCAGGGGCGGCTCCAGGCCCCAGCACGCCAAGCGTGTGCTTGGGGCGGCATGCCGCGGGGGGCACTCTGCCGGTCACCGGGAGGGCGGCAGGCAGCTCCGGTGGACCTCCCGCAGGCGTGCCACCGTGCTTGGGGCGGCGAAAGGGCCAGAGCTGCCCCTGGCTGGAGCATGCAGCCTTACAGTGTTCTCATCATAAGAGCAGTTCTTCAGTTTGTATAAATCAGTATATCTCCATTGAAGTCAGTGGAGCTGTGTCTATTTACACCAGCTAAGGATTTGGCCCATAGTGTTCAGGATGGAGTAAGTGACTGTAACAAGAGCAGACCACTGTTTTCTTGTAAGCATGGTAATGCTGGGGGCGTGCACTGATATTTACATCAGTGAAATCACCTCAAAAAGCTGTGAATATTTAGCTTACCAATGGGTTTGACTCCTCAGGAAAGTATACCCATGATCCTTCAGTATAGGAAGCAAAGAAAAATGAAGAGCTTTGCACATCGTTTATGTTTTAATAGTTCCAACTACATTTTGAAATAAGCTGAGAGACACTGCCTGTAGTACATGATAAATGTACCTGCATGGTATGATCTATCAAAAAAGAAGAAAAACAATAAATCCAAGGAATAAATATTGAAAGAGGAGAAAGGAGAGAAGTTTCATTTATATTTCATCATCTGATGTCATGGACACACAGACAGAGGAAGATTTCTTTATTTATGTTTCCCGCTGGGGATGATGCTGTAAAGAGCTGGAACAGGGGGTGTCCAATCCCAACACTGAATAGAAACGATCAAGGCATAACAGGCTTATATTTTTAAAGCAACACCATAGCTGAAGTTGGATTTGATTCCTCATTAGATGTTTTTATTCACAGATTTATAGGTAAGCGGTACAAATTCCCTACAGGCTGAAAATCTTCGTGTTATTTTAGCCTTGTAGCAAGTGTTCTCATGCCATTGTCATGGTGGTGATGCTATAAGTTTGAGATCATGGCACTTTGATTTGAAAACACTACTTTCAGCCACTTAAAGACTTCTCAAGAGATTAAATTTCCCAGGCTTGTTCTCAGACCAGAAATCTAGACATTTAAATTGAAAAGAAAAATGAACAAACAAAACTGTTAATCTAATTTCTGAAATATTAAGTCCCTGTTTTCACAACACCTACATTTGCGGCTTAAAATTGAGCCATCAGTATTTGTTTAAAAGTAAAACATTAGCATGTAACTTTAGAGATCCTTGTTTTCATCAAACTGTGCCATGGTTTAGGGCCCAATTCCTAGATTTATGCCAGAGATCTCTTTGAAATCACACTAATAAGGATTATTCAGATAAAAGTTGCTAGGTTGGGCTCCTTGTATTACTCTCCAAATAATGTTTTTAAATTATGATTATTATAATTTGTATTGCAGCAGCACCTAAAATCTGCAGTCAGGTATTAGGGGCCCGAGGCATTGTAACCACAAGCAATGAAAAGATGGTCCCTGTCCATAAGGTGGCCTAAGGTGGCCCCATCTGGGTGCCCATTTTACCACCCTCTTGTCCCCCATTCCTCAGTGCAGCAGTGCCTGCTTGAGGTGCTTTCTGTAGCTGCTGAGCCAGCTTCAGTCTTTGTCAGGCTCTGCCTTTTCCTGGCCCTTTGTCTGTCTTGTCTATTTTTAGATTGCAAACTCCTTGTGGGAGGGACAGTCTCCGAGTTTGTACAGTGGCTAGCACAGTGGGGCTGCAACTCGATTGGCTGCTAGGCACTACCATAATAAACACGATAAATAATACGAGCTTACATTCTAAGGCCCCAATTCAGCAACAATTTATGCAAGTGCTTCAATTACACACTGTAAATAATCCCCATGGACTTCAGTGCAAGGATGTACAGCACGTAAAGTTAAGCCTTCGCATGACTGGAGCCGAAGTAAAAATATCCATTACCTCGGCTTGTGCTGCGGTGGACCCATCTCATATTTCACAGCCAAGTCCATAGAAAGTCTACATTGACCGAGTGAAAGCTCTTATTAATAGATATCTACTCTGATTATCAACAGCATGCCATGGAGCAGCACCACAGGAAATGTTTAGTCTCTCCCTGTGTTATTGACGATGCCTGTCAGTTAGCACGTGCTGGAATTTTATATCGCCATTGTTCACAGATCTGCTTAACAATGATATTTTTGTCAGTGTTGAGAATTATTTTTTGTGAACTTCCATTCTGATTAGGTAGGTAGTCAAGCAAACCATTTGCTGTGGGCTAGCCCAACAGCAAAATAGTGCCACGCAGGAGAACCAGACACAATTCACTATCCTACCTCATGTGGTCTGGGCTTAAAGGAGTTTGCCCGTCCTGATGGAAAAGGGGGTATGAGGTGTGTGTATAACTCAACTGCAATCACCTGGGTCAGGAATTCCTTTTTTAGTTGAGGCAGCTGCTATTTTGTGCCCTGATCCTGCACTGAGAACTGTCCAGGAGGACCACTGCCCCCATTAACTATGTCCCCTGCCTCCAGCTGTCTCCATGCAGGACTGAGGCATTAGGCAGTAAGGCTATGCTTGGTATAGATGTGTTCTCTGGTCTGATTCAATAAGGATTTAGTTTTGTTGGCTGTAAATCTCTTTTGGACGCTGCATAAACAGGCTATATGAGAAGAATTTGTCTTGTATTAACCTGCATATGGTCAGGAAGCAAAAATCACTGAGGGCTAATTAAATATTGTGGGCTAGAGACCATTTAGAAATGAATGAATTGAATCTGAAGACAGTTGCTTTCTGAATAATGGGAGTGCAGAAGAAGACATGAAAGCAACTGACAAATGATCTTGGAGGTAGAGCTTTTCCAGAATGCTTATGGCTAATTATCTTGCTGCTCTAATTTTGTTTTTTCAAGTGTATTCTAAGTTCTGCACTAGCTTCCATGAAGTTCTCCTTTGGGCAGAGACCTTTGAGGCCTGGTCTACACTTAAAACTTAAGTTGATGTAGGTCAAGGATCGGCAGCCTGTGGCATGTGGCCCGTCAGGGAAATCCACTGGCGGGCCAGGACGGTTTGTTTACCTGCAGCATCCGCAGGTTCGGCTGATCACAGCTCCCATTGGCCACCACTTCCCGCAGCCCCCATTGGCCTGGAGCTGCGAACCACGGCCAGTGGGAGCTGCGATCGGCCGAACCTGCGGACGCTGCAGGTAAATAAACTGTCCCGCTCTCCAGCAGATTTCTCTGATGGGCCGCGTGCCAAAGATTGCTGATCCCGGATTTAATTACATCCCCCAAGGCTGTGAAAAATTTCACTCCCTGTGTGATGTAGTTAGATCAAGCTTGCCCCTACTGTAGACACAGCTAGGCTGACAGAAGGATTCTTCAGTCAACCTAACTAGTGCATCTTGGAGAGGCAGATTTATTACAGTGACAGAAAAAAACAGTTTGTTGCTATAGAAAGTATATACACTACAGCAGTGCAGCTGCATCGGTGCCACTGTGCCACTGTAGCACTTGTAGTGTAGACATAACTTAATAGTCTGCTTATTTGGTGGGTTGTCTCCAGTTCTCTTAGGTCTAGCCTTTAGGTGGGAAAGTATCCTAGAACCTAACGCAAAGCCTACTGTACTCCATTGGAGTGTTTCCATTGACACCAGTGGGCTTTGGATCAGGTCCTAAATGACTGGAGGTTATTTATAAAGAGGAGGCAGTGTTTGCTATTGCTATACTGATCACATAGCAGTGGATCATCTTTCACTGTTCTGTCAGGTAAAGTCAAGTGCTTCTCAGGGAGATTAGGGATTGATTAAAGTCTCCTTGAGCTCAGGGATACATTTCTTTATTAATCTAGGAATTATATATCAAATATCCAAGATCTCTGCTATGATTTGTAGGATATATTCTGAAAGTCACCATTTAGAAGCAGGCAAGCAATTTTTTTGACACATTTTGTCCAAAATCAGGCAATGTTTTAGTGGATGAAGAGCTACCCTTTGACCCTGGAATCGTGTTTATACTGCTCTGTAGTGAATGAAGCTGGGAATCTAGAAGGCTGGGACAGGTATTCCTGAAGGCAGTTCCATAAACCATAATGTCTACTTAGAAAAGAGACAGGACTAAGTTAGCCTGGAAGGTTCATGTTGCAAAGTCCTAGAACGTCTTGGCAGGCTAGTGAAGAGATGACATCCCACCTGTGCATCTCTTGCCCAACACTGTAGATCAGTAGGTTCTTTTTAGTTCAGATTTTCAGAAGTGCTAGCAATTTTCGGTGCATCAGTTGTTGGGTGCCCAATTGGGATACCCTAAAAAGGAGTCTGATTTTTCAGGAGATCCTCTGCACTCAATCCACTGAAACTTAGGCCCCTTGAAGTAGTCAGTAGCCGCGGTGAAAGAATTGATTTTTTTTCAGTTAGGAGGCTGAACCAAAAAACAAATTTGGTTTGGTTTGAACCGAAACTGAATTGTTTTTATTTTTTCTCACTGAAATGAAAAAAAGAAAAAAAATACTTTCAGATTCACCCAGGCAGTTAATTCAATCCAGATCTAAATATTTTCATTTTGGGGTGATTTTGAGATGTTTTTCCCTCACTGAAAAAAAGTAGCGAAATTTCTAACCAGAATGTCACTATGATTGCCCCAGGAGTATGGCTTTTGTGTCAGACATATTTGACTCTGGACGTACTGATTACATTAGAACTCTGTAGTGAATTACTCATTCATAGATTTTAAGGGGCTGCAATGATGGTTTACTTTTACCTTCTGGGTAATAAGTTCATCCAATAAATTAAAGAGCCCAGTTCCACACTTTTTACCCCCCTAAACTGCATGGATCAGTGGGTAGATTTGGGACCGAGGAGACTTGGGTTCTGTTCCCAGTTCAGCTATTAAACTGCTGTGTGTTGTTAGGGAAGCCTCTTTCCACTCACACCCTTTGTCCTGTTGATTTAGGCTGTATGCTCTTATGATGTGCAGTGCCCTGCACAATGGAGCCCTGATTTCAGTCAGTGCCAATAAGCATTACTGTAATATGAATGCTCCATAACAATTGCAGCATCTGAAGAAGTGGGGTATTTTTACCCATGAAAGCTTATGCCCAAATAAATCTGTTAGTCTTTAAGGTGTCACCGGACTCCTTGTTGTTTTTGTGGATACAGACTAACACGGCTACCTCCTGATACTTGACACCATGCAAGAATCTGACTGCAATTCAGTATCTGTAGACCAAAATGCTACTGAAAAGTTTAAGTAATACAATTAATTATGTAAATTTTCATAGATTTTTAGTAGCACTGTGAAAATAGATGCATTGAGAAAACAGGAAGAAAAAGTGCCAATATCATTTTATCACCAGCTGACATCCAGTATAAACTTGATTAAGACAGTCTAGTGTAGATTGTTCCATGGTGACAGAAGAGTCCTCCCTAGTATAGAGGGCAGCATGGAGTAGCTTGCTCTAATGGATTTAGTGATGCTGTAACTTGATTGCTGGCAAAATGTTAATTGCCCTATGGTACAAGTTAATAACAAAAATAATACCCCAAAGTGTTTTGAAAAATGACTCCAGTTAGCAGTAATCATGTATTTTGGAGCAATTAAAATGAAACCACTGTAATTTTTTATCATAAATCTTTGTAAATAGAAAATCACTCATAATTTGAGGCCTCAGGGCAAATAGCTATGGAGCCAAGCCTACAACACTCTGTTATCTCGTGAAGATGAATACATGGCTCCGTTTTTAATTAAACTGACTTTGTTGAATATGCCCTTGTTGTACAGTCTGAATTACATTCTACTTTGTTGCACTGTGTAAATTCAGAGTTTTGGCCTCAAGGAAGTTACTCTGGTTTTACACCAATGTAATGGAGGGGGCCAGAATGCAGTTCTCTCTCTTCAAAAAGGATGCAGGGAGAGAAGAAGTGGTTTGGCTATTCAACCCAAATATTAGCTGGGTTAAAGGCATTACCATGTCTTATAAAGGGTTGTTTGAGGTACGTCGGGGGTAGTTTGCTATTAAATTTGTTGGACTGAGGATGGTGCATAATGGTTTTGCTCTAGGACCAGGAATTTTGACTGTATTTCCTCTTGCTTCATGTGGGGGAAGTGAATTAATGCAGGCCTGGAATACATGCTGTTTACTTCTTCCCTTGCACATGGGTGGGTGGTTGGTGTTGGGTAGGAGGGGGAGCAGTGTGTGGCTGGGGAGGGGTTACCAAGATTTTGTCCTCTCCATGCCCACTTGTTTACAGTGGAGAGCAGTCTTTGCTGCACACCAGATCCAAGATCTGGGTAGGGTGAGCAAGACAGTACTCCCCTGATTGACTGAGTGAGACAGAGAAGGCACAATTTTGCCCTTTATTTATCAGTTTTCTTACTGAAAAAAATATTAATTTCCACACAGGAGATTTTCCAGTTATGAATAACACACTTTTTGATTAATGGTGATTTCTATGCGGGTCAGATCCCCTGTAGATAGAATTCTATATTCAATTCACTGATCTCATAATTTCAAAACAAACCCAACCAAACAAAGCCATATTGCTTTCTGAAAAAGTTTGTTTCAATTATATGAACATTTTGGGGTTTTCGGATAAACAGAGAATTAAAGCCAGCTTTTTGTCCCGAACTCAATAAGAACCAAACCTTAATTTGAAGTTAAGAAAGTTTGGCTGGCTTTATTTATTTTATTTAGCTATTGAATAACAGAGAGAATACTGGAATGGTCAATGTTGATGAAGGAAATGTTTGAGGAGAGATGAGAAGTTATCTTTCCCCCTATATTTACTGTAAGGAGGAATAGAGGTGTGGTGGAGATGCAGATCTGAGTCTTATCACCATAGAGGTTATCCAGGGAAAAAAAGGACACCGAAGACAGATTTCTGAGGAACACCTACAGAAAGGTGGATGAAAGAGGAAGTGGACCAACCAAAGGTAACGCTGAAGTCAGCAAGTTTGGAGGAGAGCCAGAAATCGACAGAGTCATGGAAACCCCTAAAAGAAGGTGGTCTTTGCTACCAAAGAGAGCAAAAATGCTGAGGAGAATGAGTACATGGTGGAGACCCTTAGGGTATGTCTACACTACAAGAGTAGTTCGATTTAACTTAGGTCGAATTTGTGGATTCGACCAGATGAATTCGAATTTGTGTATCCACACTAAGGACACTAATTCGACTTTGTGAGTCCACACTAACGGGGCAAGCGTCGACATTGGAAGCGGTGCATTCTGGGCAGCTATCCCACAGTTCCCGCAGTCCCCGCTTCCCATTGGAATGCTGGGTAGAGCACCCAATGCCTGCTGGGGGAAAAATGTGTCGAGGATGGTTTTGGGTAACTGTCGTCATTCAACCGTCACTCCCGCCCTCTCTCCTTGAAAGCGCCGGCGGGAACTCTGTTCGCGCACTTTTCTGGTCAGTGACAGCGCGGACGCCACAGCACTGCGAGCATGGATCCCGCTGCGATCATCGCTGCACTTATGGCTGTTGTCAACTCCTCGCACCTTATCGAACACCTCTTCCACAGTCAGCTGCTGAGAAATCGGGCGAGGAGGCTCCGGCAGCGCGGTGAGGACATGAAGTGTGAGAGTGGCACAGACCTCTCACAAAACACGGAATCCCGCGACGCGGAGATCGTGGTGGCAATGGGTCACGTTCATGCTATGGGACGGCGATTCTGGGCCCGGGAAACAAGCACGGACTGGTGGGACCGCATAGTGCTGCAGGTCTGGAATGAATCACAGTGGCTGCGAAACTTCAGGATGCGTAAGGGCACTTTCCTTGAACTGTGTGACTTGCTGGCCCCTGCCCTGAAGCACCGGGACACCCGGATGCGAGCAGCCCTGAGTGTGCAGAAGCGAGTGGCCATAGCCCTCTGGAAACTTGCAACGCCAGACAGCTACCGTTCAGTAGCGAACCACTTTGGCGTGGGCAAATCTACCGTGGGGGTTGCTGTGATGCAAGTAGCCCACGCAATCGTTGACCTACTGCTCTCAAAGGTGGTGACCCTGGGAAACGTCCAGGTCGTCATAGATGGCTTCGCCACGATGGGATTCCCAAACTGCGGAGGGGCTATAGATGGCACTCACATCCCTATCCTGGGACCGGCCCACCAGGCCAGCCAGTATATTAACCGAAAGGGCTACTTTTCAATGGTGCTGCAAGCACTGGTGGACCATAGGGGACGTTTTACCAACATCTATGTCGGGTGGCCGGGCAAGGTTCATGACGCGCGTGTGTTCAGGAACTCTGGTCTGTTTAGACGCCTGCAGGAAGGTAGTTTCTTCCCGGACCACAAAGTAAGTGTTGGGGATGTGGAGATGCCTACAGTGATCCTCGGGGACCCAGCCTACCCGCTAATGCCCTGGCTCATGAAGCCCTATACAGGCGCCCTGGACAGTGACAAGGAGCTCTTCAACTACCGGCTGAGCAAGTGCAGAATGGTGGTGGAGTGTGCTTTCGGACATCTCAAGGGGAGATGGAGGAGCTTACTCACTCGCTCGGATCTCAGCGAAACCAATATCCCCATTGTTATTGCAGCTTGCTGTGTGCTCCACAATCTCTGTGAGAGCAAGGGGGAGACCTTTATGGCGGGATGGGAGGTTGAGGCAAATCGCATGGCTGCTGATTACGCTCAGCCAGACACCCGTGCGATTAGAAGAGCCCAGCGGGAAGCGCTGTGCATCCGGGAGGCTTTGAAAGCTAGGTTCCTCAGAGAGCAGGGTAACCTATGACTGTCCAGTCTCTTTACAGAGAAGCTGAACCTGCCCCTGTTTCAGTTACTATTGACTTTTTTCAGCGGTTACATACCCCGTTCACCAGGTTTCCCCCCTTCCAACAGACGCTTAAAAATAAAGTTATTGGAACATTTTTAATTAACAAAGTTTTCTTTACTAACGAATTCTCGTTCAAGGGTTCCAACAGGGACGCAGACTGTGGTGGGTACGGTGTGCAGTGATGTACAGACCACTTCTACACTCGAGGACTGACAGGCTCCTGCTCCTACAGCGGTCTCTGGGGGGAGGACGGTTACCGGAGGGTGTGCAGGAAGGGGTGGGTTTGCAGGAAGGGGTGAGGGGTGTGTGGGAAGGGTGAGTAGGTGTGGGGGGATGATGGCTCTGGCTGGGGCTCAGGGCATCGGAGAGGTTCATGGCTAGGGAGGAAGGGCATGGTAAGGGCAGCCTGCCTTGCCATTTGTGGATGCCAGGCGCTCGGACCCTGGGGCAACATACACCTCCCAGACTGACCTGGGGCAGCAGACCCTCGCAGAGTGACCCAGGTGCCTAGTGACTGCACTCTGTGTGTGACCTGCTGTTGATCCTGCCCCCATGTCTGTACCCTGTTAATGGTGGCTGTCCTAGGCAATTAACAAACCCCTCCCCCCCTTCACACAAAGTCTTCTGCAAAGAAACATGACGGAAACAGTAATGAACAGCAAACTATTTTTAATACTCAACTACACGGTTGGGGGATGAAACTGGGATTTGGGATCGGGTGAGCCAGGAAGGCAAGCAATTCTCATACTTTATGGAATGAGAGCTGTTTGGTACATGAGCGCTCTGCTGGGGTGGAGTGACAGTTTTCATGGCCCCTAGCGCCCCTCCTTCTTGTGATTTTGGGTGAGGGGGGGACAGGACTTTGTGGCGGGGGAGGGCGGTTGCAGATACAGTTCAGGGGGGCTCTCTGCTCCTGCCTGCGGTCCTGCAGAACATCCACAAGGCGCCGGAGCGTGTCCGTTTGCTCCCTCATTAGTCCAAGCAGCGTTTGAGTCGCCTGCTGGTCTTCCTGCCGCCACCTGTCCTCCCGTTCGCTGTGTGAGCGCTGCTGCTGAGAGAGGGTCTCCCTCCACTGGCTCTGCTGGGCCGCCTCGGCTCTGGAGCAGGCCATCAGTTCAGCGAACATCTCGTCCCGAGTCTTTTTCTTTCGCCGCCTAATCTGCGCCAGCCTCTGCGAGGGGCATGCCGGGGCAGTTCGGGAAAGAGCCGCAGCTGTGTGATGGGAAAAAGGAAGTGATTTCCTTGCAAAGATACATGTTTGCGAACACTGAACACAGTCTACTCAGTTTCTGTGAACAAGACCATACAGGGCAACTAATCTCATGTGCTCTCAGGACAAGTTCGAATTTTCGGCATTCGCTTTCATTGCCTGGGGTCTTGCACTGGAGATCGGACAAGCGGGGCAGGACAGCAGAATCCGTGTAGCAGCCAGGCCTGGTAAGCCGTAAACTTTAGGCTGCTTAACAGTTAATGGATAGCAGTGCCCTCCTGCTGCAGGCAATCTGGAAAGCATAAAGTCTGACCCTGTTCCAGCCCCTCGCGGCTGTCCTCGGGAAAGATCCCTGTATGCTTTTCCTCTGCAGCCTCCAACACGTGGCTGTTAAACGACGGTCATTGTTATGCAAAGGAAAAGTCAAGCATTCACAATAGTAACATTAAAGTAATTCCCCTAATTAGATGCAGCAGTCGCCGAGCGAGATCACCCTGAGGCGGGTCTCCAGGAGAAACAGAGAGCGCATGCTGTGTGAATCCCTGCACAGACCAGGGCACTATGCTGCCATGCTGGTCGAGGCAATGCTCCCACTATACCTCAGGATGGCCTGGCGCGGAAGAGTGTGCTTCCACGGAGCACCCAATAAGGCACCTCTCCCCAGGAACCTCCTGCGGAGGCTTTTCGTGTACCTCTCCGAGAGCTTCGTAGAACTGTCCCAAGAGGATTTCTGTTCGATCCCTATATGCATTGACCTTCTAGTCATATAGTTTTTATTCATGTTTTGTTAAAAAATAAATGTTTACATGTTTATAGCACTTACCGACTGATCCTTCCCCTGATTCGGAGTCCGGGTTAACGGCCAGGGAGGGTTGGTAGGGGATCTCTGTGAGGGTGATGAATAGATCCTGGCTGTCGGGGAAAGCAGTATTGTAACCGCTGTCGCCTGCCTCGTCCTCCACAAACCCTTCCTCATCTTCCCCATCGGCGAACATCGCCGAGAAACTGCCCCTCGACACTATCCCATCCTCAGAGTCCATGGTCACTGGTGGGGCAATGGTGGCAGACCCACCGAGAATGGCATGCAGTGCCTCGTAGAAGCGGCATGTCTGGGGCTGGGCTCCGGAGCGTCCGTTTGCCGCTTTGATTTTTTGGTAGCCTTGTCTCAGGTCCTTGATTTTCACGCGGCACTGCGTTGCATCCCGGCTGTATCCTCTGAGTGCCATGGCTTTGGAGACCTTCTCGTAGGTCTTTGCATTCCGTTTTTTGGAGCGCAGCTCCGAAAGCACAGACTCATCGCCCCACACAGCGATCAGATCCAAGACTTCCCGGTCAGTCCATGCTGGGGCCCTCTTTCTACTCTGAGATTGCATGGACTTCTCTGCTGGAGAGCTCTGCATCGCTGCCAGTGCTGCTGAGCTCGCCACGATGTCCAACCAGGAATTGAGATTCCAACTGGCCAGACAGGAAAAGGAATTCAAATTTTCCCGGGGCTTTTCCTGTATGGCTGATCAGAACATCTGAGCTCGGACTGCTGTCCAGAGCGTCAACACAGTGGTGCACTGTGGGATAGCTCCCGGAGCTACTAAGTTCGATTTGCATCCACACCTAGCCTAATTCGACATAGCCATGTCGAATTTAGCGCTACTCCCCTCGTTGGGGTGGAGTACCGAATTCGAACTAAAGAGCCCTCTAGGTCGAATTAAATGGCTTCCTGGTGTGGACGGGTGCGCGGTTAATTCGAATTAACGCTGCTAAATTCGAATTAAAGTCCTAGTGTAGACCAGGCCTTAGAGTATGTCTACACTGCAATTAGAGACCTGTGGCTGGCCTGTGCCAGCTGACTTGGGCTCTCCGGGCTTGGGCTAAGGGGCTGTTTAATTGCAGTGTAGACATTTGGGTTCAGGCTGCAGGCCAAGTTCTGGGACTCTCCCACCTCGCAAGGTTCTAGAGCTAGGGCTCAGACATCTACATCACAATTAAACAGCCCCGTGAGCTCAAGTCAGTTGGCATGGGCCAGCAGCGGGTTTTTATTTGCAGTGTAGACATACCCTTAGATTTGGAAATGAAGAAGCCCTTAGTGACTTCTTGTGATGGCAATTTCCATAGGCTGGAGAAGAAGGGAGACAGATTGGAAGGGCCTGAGGAAGGAGGTGGAAGAGAGAACTGGGAATAGAAACTTGCTCAAGAGGCTGCAGGCAAATACAAGAAAGAGATGGCAGAATAGGTACAGAGAATATGATTGTGTAAAGGGTATCTTTGGGCTAGGGAAAAATGGCATCTGTGAAAGCACAGGGGAAAGAGCCAGAGGATAGAGAACAATAGATGATAAGAGACAGGGCAGGGATGAAGGAGCTGTGAGAGGATGCGGTTGAGTTGATATGTCCTCCTGTACTGTGGGATCAGTCTTTTAGGGCTGTTAATATGGCACTTTTCAAGCACTAGAGACACACATGGATGTTAAGTTTGGTAAATTTATTAAGGGTCAAGTCATCCTTGCTGTGAGGAACAGTCTATGAAAGGGCCAGCAAAGGGTGAATTTAAACTCACAGGATCAGATTCTCCCTTCAGACTAGCACGCTCACCGAGTGTGAAATGCTGCTAAATCATAAAGTCATGATTTTCACCCACTCTCACTGGTGTGAATGACTGCACGAGGGGCAGACCCACAAGGGCATGCCTCTCTCTTAGCCCCACCCCCCCATTCTCCTAGTATCAGAGGGTCTCACAATCGTTAATGTATTTATCTCACCACAGGCCTTTGAGGGAGGGAAGGGCTGTTATCCCATGTTACAGATGGGAACTGTGGCCTGGTTTGCTCAAGGCCTCACAGGAAGGCTGTTGCTCAGGTCCCCTGTTAGGGCTCTAACTGCTGGATTCTCTCTCTCCTCACTGCCTTTCTCCAGATGCTCCCATAGGGCGGGAGAATTCCAATAGCTTTACTGCTCATGATTAATGCAGCAACCTCAGGCCCATTAAACCTGCATATCATGCCACAAATATTCTCTCTGCCCATATTGTTTGCATAGCATTGTAAATTAAATACATTATGGGATTTTGCAAGCTATTAAAGTGTGATGACTGTAGCCAACACACTTCTCAGAATAGAACAGGACTTCACAGATGTCACAGACTGTACTGATAGAACTTATACTGTAAGATTATTATGATGAATAATTTGTATTGAGGTAGTAGGATTGGGGCCTCGTTATGCTAGGTGCTGTACAAATATTGACTTCAGTGAAATTATGCAAGTAGAGAATTTGACCCAGACATTGTTTTGTCAGATGGAAAAAGAGATGTACTTTTTCCAAGCACCGTGCAGTGACTTAGCCACATGAGATCCCATTAATGTCAGTTGTATTCATTGTGCGGCTAAATCCCTGTGCGTTGCTTTGAAAACTTATCCTTGTGGAGGTTTTTCCTATTAATTTACTGTATGACAACAAATGACTTCAAACTGCTGCTTTGCTCTCCCCATGACTGCTGCCAGGGTAATCAGGAACAGCACAGAAAATGATTAATGGCTGATTGTGTCAGGTAACGTGATCAACAGATAACAGGTGGTTCACAAAAACATATGGTAGAATAAACACATGGGGCCAAATTTATCCCAGGTAGAGCTCCATTGAGTTCAATGATGTTACACCAGGGATGGATTGGAACTCTTTGATCATCACACCAAGTTGGTCTTTATAGTTTTGGACTGAGCTGAACTATGTCAGCATAGCAGAATTAGAAGTGCTACATCATTTAGGCAGCTGCTTAGCACTGTGCATACCATCGCTATTAGATGGCTATAATTAAGAATTTGATTTTGAATTCATTTCACCACCGTTCATTTCACATATACAGGTCCTTGAGCAAGGGATGGTGAGTAACCCCAGAGACATGCTTCAGAGGAGGGGCCTGTACCAGCAGCAAATTACCACACTCCCTGTGTTGGCTTAGCTGTGCTGACTGGTGCATTGGGAGGACTCAGCAAAGGCATTGCCTGTTACCTGCCCTACCTGCCTTCTCCCTGCCCATCTGCTCCAAGGGGTGTAACTGGCTGCAAGGTTCAGGTAACCAGTGCAGGGCTGTTAGGGGGTTCTCCTTGCCCTGCGTGGGTGTTGCTGTCTAACTCTTAGGCTCTGTAGTGTAAATAAACCGTATGGTGGCATAGCTATGTCAGCGGAGCCTCCTAGTGGAGATGTAGCATATACCAACAGAAGGAGTTTTTCTGTCCGTGTAGTGACGCCACCTCCCCAAACAAAGTGCTGACAAAAGTACTCTTCTGTTGGCATAGCTGTGTCTACAAAGATAGTTTAGTCATCATAGCTATGTCTGTTAAGAGGGTGAGGTTATTTTTACACTCCTAGCTGACATAGCTATGCTGGCAAAACTTTGTAGTGTAGACCAGGCCTCAGTGTCCACTCATTCCGTACTCAAACTCCCAGAGAAGTTAGTGCCTGGGCAAGAAGTGAGCCTACACTGAGTAAAGACCCCTCCCCCTTCCCCAACAGTCTTCTTTGGGATTATCTGAATAATTCTGCATTGCAAAGGAACCCAATTCTTGATGCCTTTGCCGCTGTCTTATTTTTATTGTCTGTGGGTAAGCTTTGCGTCGCTTATAATTGATATTTTATTGTTGACTTTGGAGATTTGTGTTTTATCAATGACATGTTCTGAGCGAAACGGCTGGAATGCTTCTATCTCCCTTTCCATACCCAGGGGCAAGTTGTGGTGATAAATGAGCCCTGACAAGGGATGATTTACAGCTCCATTGCCTGAAGGTACACTGCAGATCCTTTTGTACAAATTAAAACCTGCTTCAAAGTCCTTAAATTTTTCAGGGTAACCTTACTACTTCTTCCCTGTCAGAGCTCTCCTCACAAATCACTGCCTTCTAAGCTCTTTTAAAAACATTATTTTAACAAAATGTCTTTGCTGTCCATTTATTTCTCTTTAAAGTTACTTGGGCTTCAGTCAACATTGGCTCCATGTGGCAGGGCAACTCTGGGCCAACTGTCTGCTACTGTGCAGCTCAGGAGGCTGTTTTATTTCAATGGTATATGCACCTTCAGAGAGACTGAATATGCAGGAGGATGACTGCTGCTTCTTTCTCTTACTGTCCCTCTCCTAAGAGCAGCTGCCAGTTACGAATCATAGCTGGAAATGTGTTTAAGCTGCCTGATATACAAGAAAGTGAAACAAGATACCTTAGGTGCCCATGTTACACAATGCTGACCATCATACTGCAGGGATCACGCGTCAGTTGTGTGCTTTGAATGCCATCAGTAAGAAGAGCTTTGTTTTCAGAGCTCTCAGACCTTTCTTCAAACCTCAGGCCATGGTATTGGGAGGGAGTGCTGTCTAGTGATTAGAGCTCTAGGTTCTGTTTCCTGCTCTAACCTTGATTTCCCGTTTGACCATGGCAAGTTGCTTAATCTATCAGTGCCTCGGCTTTCCCATCTGTAAAATATTTACTTTTACCTATTGGTTTTCATTAATTCATGTTTGTAAAAGTGCTTTGAAATTCTCAGATGGAAGGTACCAGAGAGGCGATAGTAGGAAAAGACATATAGATGACAAACCCTCCTCGGCAGCAATGGAAAGCTTGCTAAGTCAGTCTTGTGCTTCCTGGGAGTTAAGGAGCCTGTAAGTGAGAGCTAGTAAGATGTTGTGAGTGTCATTTTGTAATAAATTGGAACTGATTCCGTTTTGTCTTAAAAAACATGTTGATGCCAGAAACAGTGATGCTGAATTTCTTCCTGTTGTAGTCCTATGATGTCAGTCCAAATAGTTCATAAATGCCCTGAGTTCAATGCACTTGGTTTATCCACATTCAGGAACATATGGTGCATGGAGACGTTGCCAATAACATAATTACTGAAATATTATAGTCTTAAGATACTATGTTAATTTACCTGTTAAAGTGTGTCACACTCATTTGCATGATTTTCCAGGTAGTTTCATTCCATAATCCAAGCAATATTTCATTGGTAGAGTTGTGCAAAGGTTGTGGATGTGACACAAACCTGGCAACAGCTGGCTTTGTTAAATCAAGCACAGATCAATCCTTTTGCCAGTGTGTGTCATGGGGAGGGGACAACTGAAGACTAGAGAGTAAATGTTTTCATGGGTAGAATCAATAAACACATGATCATCAGTGCTCACACTCCCAGCAAGGAGAGCTCTTAAGGCAGGGTAAAGCAAAGAGACAGGATGCAGCTGTTGTAAAGGTAATCCGCAGGTGAGTGTGTATTACAAGTTCCCCTCTGGGCCAGTCCACAGAGGGTGAGTTGTTACAGCTCCGTTTACAAAGCCTTAGGTGTTTAGCTTTAGATGTCCCTTGTTCAACCCCCAATGTGCTGTTCAAGAGGGTGGCTGTCACATAAACATGAAAAGTGTTTCACTGGGAGCAGGATTTGGCTGGTTGGTCACTTTCTTGCACCTCTGGAGTCAATGCTCAAAAATGTGGGACTGTAGACGGGTCGGACTCACCCCTGCGGCGCCTCCTGCTGATGACTCCGGGAATTAGCTCTGTCCAGTGCTGGAGCGCCCTCTGCAGGCCGGTGATCCGCCTGTCTTCAGGCCCCCATGTCCCTCCCTGGACCCTGTGCCCTTTTATATGGGGGTGCTACCCCTGGCAGTAACCCCTTTCTCTCTGGGTCTCCCCTCCTTGGGGATCCCTCACTCTCTATCCCCACCTTGCCTCAGTACATGGCTACTACCAGTCATTGTCTAGCCCCATGTCCTGGGGCAGACTGCAGTATCAGCCTACTCGTCACTGGCAAGGAGGGTTTGGACCTGCTGGCTTGGCCTACCTCTGGGCTGCCCTCTGCAACCCCCAGTACCTGTTGGCCCTTTGCTAGGCCTCAGCCTGGGGCTTTCTAGGCTGGAGCTCCCCAGCCTTTCCCCAGCCCTGCTTCACCCTAGGTACCTTGCCTATAGCCCCTGCAGCCAGGCCCTTCTTCCTCTTCAGGCAGAGGAAGACTGTCTGGGCTTCTGGCCTCCAGCCTTTTATAGGGGCCAGCTGTGGCCTGATTGGGGGATGGCCCAGCTGCAGCCACTTCCCCAATCAGCCCAGCTTTTAGAGCCACAGCTCTCAAGCCCTGCCAGACCGCTTTTAAACCCCTCAGGGCAGGAGCAGGGTCCACCCTGCTACAGGGACCAATCCCAGAAACAATGGGAGCAAGTTCTGTCCTTGGATATAAAAATGGAACATAGCTTTGACTGGAGAGCACCCAATATAAAGCCTTTATCATATGAAATGAGGGTTTTGACAAGGAGTCCTTGGGGCACCTTAGAGACTAACAAATTTATTTGGGCATAAGCTTTCGTGGGCTATAATCCACTTAATCAGATGCATGGAGTGGAAAATACAGAGGCAGGTATAAATACACAGCACATGAAAAGATGTGAGTTGCCTTACCAAGTGTGTGTGTGGGGGGGTCAGTGCTAATGAGCCAATTCAATTAAAGTGAAAGTCGGCTAGTCTCAACAGTTAACAAGAAGGGAGGAAAATCACTTTTGTAGTTCTAATGAGTTCAGTGTAATCAATGAGGCCCATTTCAACCAGTTGAAAAGAAGGTGTGAGTATCAGCAGGGGGAAATCAATTTTTGTAGTGACCCATCCACTCCCAGTCTTTATTCAGGCCTAATTTGATGGTGTCCAGTTTGCAAATTAATTTCAGTTCTGCAGTTTCTCGTTGGAGTCTGTTTTTGAAGTTTTTTTTTTTGAAGAATTGCCACTTTTGAGTCTTCTATTGCGTATCCAGGGAGATTGAAGTGTTCTCCTACTGATTTTTGAATGTTATAATTCTTGATGTCAGATTTGTGTCCATTTATTCTTTTGCGTAGAGACTGTCCGGTTTGGCCAATGTACATGTCAGACAGGCATTGCTGGCACATGATGGCATATTCATATGAGGTCTCACAGACCACTGACAAACATAATGGATTGAAAACTATCCCTTCCAGACATCAAGTTGTGTATTACGCTGTGTAGCTTTTCTCCAAGCAAGTCTAAAGGATTCCCAAGTGTTGCATGCTGATTAAGAAGTATATAAAATATTAAAATCAAGGATTAGGATTGGCCTGAATCTCTAATAAATGAAGCCAATAATGTATGGAGTGAGAGATTCCATCTCCTTTCCAAGAAGAGCTCATAGAAAGAGAATGAACCGAACATACACACAGAGGAAACATGCAGTAATGGGTATGTAGAAATGAGTTAATGAAAAATCATTGACCTGGCAACATATACCTTGTTTTTCCCAGAGAAGAAACTTCATTTTTCCCTGGGTGAAAATCAGCGTTATTCATGACAGGACATAGAGGTAAAGGGCCTGTTTCAAATTTAAAGTGAAAGTGATCTAATCTCTTGGCATTTAGTGGGATATGTAACACAGGTTTAGCTTAATTATGACCATCAGTAGTACATAATTATGATGTGGTGAGAAATTCAGGAAAGCTCTCCAAAGATAAGTTGTTGATTGCAACACACTCCCCATTAATAATAATAAATACCATGTACTAAATGAGAAAAGCCAGATATGCTGTAATTAATCACAATAAGGCAAATTCTTGCTTATATCGGTGTAACTCCACTGATGTTTTTATAGCTACTTCAGATCTACACTGCAGTGAGAACAGACTCAGCCCAATATTATAGCCTGAGCTCAGAGAAACTGATCCCCCAGATCAAGAAGTACCATCTTTTTAAAGTATCACTCTTGGACCTTTCCCAGACCAACAAGGGCTTGACAAATGCAGAATTGGGCCAGACAACCGAAGGGGAATGGAAGCAGGTTGGTGTAGTTGTCCATGACACCACAAGGGGGCACTAACAGACAAAGGCTCAGTTATCCCAGTCTCATATCAGCATTATGTTTGGTCCTTCAGTGTATTATTCTTTATTTATTATTTGTATTGTGGTAGTGCCTAGGAGCTCCAGTTGTGGACCAGAGCCCCAGGGTGCTAGGAGCTGTACAGCCACAGAACAAAAAGCCCCAAACGCGCTTATAGTCTAAGAAAATATAATATGAAATATAATATACTTTCAAAAATCAACAGTGCTGTATGTTTCTTCTAATATTGAATTTGGGATGTAAAATATTATACATCAAAGATTCTCAAACCATGGTCTGGGGCCCAGTAACATGATACTGCTACCACTGCTACCTCCTCCTCCTCATTTCCATTAAACTACATTAAAATCCAATTATAAATGCCTTCCCACTAGTACTTTTGCATTTAATCCACCATTGCAGATGCCATGGAATGCAACTGCCAGTGCGAAGGGAGGTATATATGAAGCACTTTCTCCATTAAGAGGTAATCAATCCTGGCAAAGCATTTGCATCCCATATTAATTGTGGGCCAGATTCTGCTGCCCTTGCATGGAGAAGCACTTTATTCTGCAATTAGTACTGTTAAGATCAGTGCATTGCTCACCATGAGCAAGGGCAGCAGAATACATGGCCTTATATGAGACATTAGATTGGAATCCTTCGTGGGATTAACAATTGGGTGTGCAAAGGCATATTTGGGAAAGCAGGCATCAAAAGAAAAAAGCAATAAGAATTTAAACATCTCCTCCTGTATTCTGTGTAACAACACTCATCAAAATGAATTTGTTTGGTATTTATGTTTGTGTCATATGGACTTTCATTGGAACCCCCCCCCGCAATTTGGCATTAGTTAAATGTACCATTAACATGAAGTGTTAGCTTAAAAAGCTCCTCAGTAGCTTTCCACCCTTGAAAGCATTTGCTGAAACTATATTATGTGCTTCATTGCCTGCACTGTATTTTCTCTGGTATTGGTTCCCAGGGCTGCCCAGAGGATTCAGGGAGCCTGGGGCAAAGCAATTTCGGGGGCCCCTTCCATAAAAAAAGTTGCAATACTATAGAATACTATATTCTCTTGGGGGCCCCTGCAGGGCCCGGGGCCTGGGGCAAATTGCCCCACTTCTCCCCCACCCCCACCCCCGGGCAGCCCTGTTGGTTCCTTAGCTGACTGAAATTCTGAGGTAAAACAAAGCGTTAAATTTTGTTTAAAAAAATAAAAAGGATGTTTTGCCTTCTTTGGCATCTGATGTTAAGAGTTGAGCTGTTGTCATAAATAATGAAAAATTAGATACATAGCCTAAAAGTGTAAGGAAAGGATTTTATATGATTTTTCAATAGCTGTAAGTGCAAGCAGAGCTGACATCTAGCAGAGGTTGTTATATAAACAATCTTGTAATGAGGAACAGCATATAAAACCCAAGATAGATTTCTGCCTTTTAATGAGACGGGAAAATATATTACTTTAGAATATACAGGCTATTTTTCTTTTAAAAATTCTGGCCTGGCTTTATGCATATTTTGGTTGAAAATTCCAGATGTGAATGAGTTTTCTAAAGGGGGAAAAACTTTCCCCACCTAACATAAAAATACATTGTTTGCAAAGACAAGTTTTCTAGACAATCAAGTCAGTTACTAAGATACGTCTTTTCTTACTGAATTCAATCTCAGTCCATCTACTGGGTTTTGCAGTGTAGTAGCTTCTTGCCACTTTATGAAATTACAATAGAAATAACTGTTTCTCAGTCTAGGAAGAATAAATGTTTGTAGAACCCACAGTGGTGATTTGTTAAATGGATAACCTTGTTGCAGAAAAATTGTATTGTTTGCACAGGGTTTCATCTGAGCTGGTGCTGTAGTTTCTGAAAGAGGGAAAGAAGTGCATTCATTTAGCAGATCTTTGTTACTGAGCTAATATTTTATTGCACTGTAGAATGAGTTTTGCACTGCAAAGTTATTCTTTTAATTATAGTGGTGTGTGCATAAGCACCATTATAGTTAAGATTGCATCATGACTTCTCTTTAAAGGGTGACCTTTCTAAGTCCTCTAAAATCAACGTGCTTAGTCAGATCCCTTTAAAACTTGGTGTGCGTGAGGAGGGTCTCGGGTGGGGTTTTTTGTATACACCTTGTGCATGGTAGATTGCTGGGCTGCTACTAGCAGGTCAGGCTTCTGTACCAGATATGGACTGGCTACAAAGCTTTTTTCACGGAGAGAGAGATATTAGAGATACGAAGTAAGCAGTCCTGGGATAAGAGGGAAGATCCTCTCATGGATCTGTGCCTGGTTAAAAGACAGGAAACAAAGAGTAGGAATAAGTGGTCAGTTTTCACAGTGGAGAGTTGGTGTTGGTCCTGCTTTGAGCAGGGGATTGGACTAGATGACCTCCTGAGGTCTCTTCCAACCCTCATATTCTATGATTCTTACACTGAGTGACTGAATAATTGCTAAAGCGACAATATGGAAACTGTTCAGCATTGGAAGCACATTAATGGGGAAATTAGAGGGTGTATGAGTGACCCCAAGATGTGTACTGTGTGGTATAGAAACATTACAAGTAGGGCTGTTAAGCAATTAAAAAAATTAATTGCATGATTAATCGCGCTCCTAATAATAGAATACCATTTATTTAAATATTTTGGGGTGTTTTCTACATTTTCAAATATATTGATTTCAATTACAGCACAGAATACAAAGTGTACAGTGCTCACTTTATATTTATTTTTTATTAAAAATATTTTCACAGTAAAAAACAAAAGAAAAAGTATTTTTCAATTCATCTAATACAAGTACTGTAGTGCAATCTCTTTATCATGAAAGTTGAACTTACAAATGTAGAATTATGTACAAAAAAACTTCATTCAAAAATAAAACAATGTAACATTTTAGAGCCTACAAGTCCACTCAGTCCTACTTCAGCCAGTCGCTCAGACAAACAAGTATGGTTACAATTTGCAGGAGATAATGTTGGCCGCTTCTTGTTTACAATGTCACCTGAAAGTGAGAACAGGAGTTTGCATGGCATTGTTGTAGTCGGCATCACAAGATATTTACGTGCCAGATGCGCTAAAGAGTCATATGTCCCTTCGTGCTTCAGTCACCATTCCAGGGCACATGCGTCCATGCTGCTGATGGGTTTTGCTCGATAACAATCCAAAGCAGTGCGGACCGACGTATGTTCATTTTCATCATCTAAGTCAGCTGCCACCAGCAGGTCGAGTTTCCTCATTAGAGTGCTGCTCTTTTAAGACTTCTGAAAGCATGCTCCACACCCTGTCCTGATCAGATTTTGGAAGGCCCTTCAGATTCTTAAATCTTGGGTTGAGTGCTGTAGCTATTTTTAGAAATCTCACATTGGTACCTTCTTTGCATTTTGTCAAAACTGCTGTGAAAGTGGTGTTAAAATGAACAACATGTGCTGGATCATCATCCAAGACTGTTATAACATGAAATATATGGCAGAATGTGGGTAAAACAGAACAGGAGACATACAATTCTCCCCCAAAGAATTCAGTGACAAATTTAATTAACACACTTTTTTTTAATGACCATCATCAGCATGGAAGCATGTCCTCTGGACTGGTGGCCGAAGCATGAAGGGGCATATGAATGTTTAGCATATCTGGCACGTAAATACTTTGCAACACTGGCTACAAAAGTGCCATGCAAACGCCTGTTCTCACTTTCAGGTGACGTAAATAAGAAGCAGGCAGCAGTATCTCCCGTAAATGTAAACAAACTTGTTTGTCTTAGTGATTGGCTGAACAAGAAGTAGGACTGAGTGGACTTGTAGGCACTAAAGTTTTACATTGTTTTGTTTTTGAGTGCAGTTATGTAACAAAAAAATCTACATTTGTAAGTTGCACTTTCACAATAAAGAGATTGCACTACAGAACTTATATGAGGTGAATTGAAAAATACTATTTCTTTTATCTTTTTACAATGGAAATATTTGTAATAAAATAATAATATAAAGTGAGCACTGTACACTTTGTATTCTGTGTTGTAATAAAAATCAATATATTTGAAAATGTAGAAAAACATCCAAAAATATTAAATAAATTTCAGTTGGTATTCTATTGTTTAACAGTGCAATTAATCATGATTAATTTATTTGAGTTAATTGCGTGAGTTAAGTGCGACTAATTAACAATCCTAATTACAAGCAGACAGTGCACTGTTCCCTGGTACACCGTTGGACAGGGCTCAGAAGATCTTTCTCTCAAACATAAAAGTCAGTATTTTGGAATAGAAACCCTGTTTGTGACTTCTCTTGCTGGCCCAGCCACAGCCCCTACCCTCCAACCATTCTGAAACATGACCAGGAACACTGTTCCATTGCAAGAGAGTTGTCCTTTGCTCTTGACACTGTGTGTGAGGCAGGTTGTAGGAGGAGAGGATGTAACAGCACTAGAAATGGTTGCATACCAGTGAGTGAAGACTTAAGGGAAATGCATTCTTTGCTTGTGGTGGGGTGGCCTAGGGACTATAGTGGGGTTAGGGCCATGTTGTGGAGGGAACACAGTGAATAGGTCGGGACATGCCTGTTGAGGTAGGCCGAAGCAGGGCTAGTGGTGCCAATGATGTGAAGGGAGAGGGTTGGCTGGCTGGGTATGCAAACTGAAGGACATGAGATGTACAGCTTCCTAAATGACTATTAGCTACTACCTATAACATATCTCTTCCCTTTTTTTCTTTTTTGTTTTTAAAAGCTAGGAAATTCAATGGCACAAATCTACATGAATACAGAGTTCAGGATGCGTGGTGTCATGTCGCCCCCTGGCAGAATGCTGAGTTGAGCAAACCTCAAGCTATTGAAACCCAGGAAATGCACAGTTAAGGTTGCCTATGCAACTTTAACTCTGCCCTCTTTCAGCGATGCCCCAATCCGTGCCTTTAACACATGTACCTTTACTTTGCCAATCCCACAGTACAACCCCCCTCTTCTCCTCCTTTTACACCCATTCACCTTCACCCACAGGATTCCAGTTAACACTCTTAAAGGACAAAAAAGGGGTGGGGGAAGAGAGGATGCCCACACCACCTTCCCTCTACACACTTTGAGCAATGTCTCAATATGTGCATAGCAGATACTCACACTGGCCCTTGGCACTGTAAGATTCAAGAGTTTCCAGACCCTGGTGTACACTCACACACTTAGCCATCTTCTCAAGAAGAATAGCACAGGTACAATTTAAGAACCACTTCACAGCTGTTTACAGCTCCCTTTCACTTACTCACTGATTGCCATGCCAACCTACATTTTCACTTAACCATCTTTAAAGCATTAGAATCCTCTCATATTCCACCTGCTAGGGTTGCCTGGTGTCTGATTTTCAACCAGAATGGCCAGTCGAAAAGGCACCCTGGTGGCTCCGGTCAGCATACTGATCAGGCTGTTAAAAGTCTGGTAGGTGGTGCAGCGGGGGTTAATGAAGGCTACCTGCCTGCCATGGCTCCATGCGGCTCCTGGAAGAAGCGGTATGTTCCCCCTCCGGCTCCTACACATAGGGGCAGCCAGGGGGCTTGCACGCTGCACCGGCTCTGCAGCTCCCATTGGCTGGGAGCCACGGCCAATGGGAGCTGCGGGGTGGTGCCTGCAGATGGGGCATCATGCAGAGAGGCCTGGCCGCACCTCCGCCTAGAAGCCGGGGGGTGGGGAGAGACATGTCGCTGCTTCCGGAAGCTTTTTGAGGTAAGCGCCGTCCATAGCCTAAACCCCTGACCCCCTCCCGGGCCCCAACCCCTGCCCTCCAAACCCCTTAATCTCAGCCTGGAGCACCCTCCTGAACCCTAAACCCCTCATCTCAAGCCCCAGCCCAGAGCCCGCACCTCCAGCCAGAGCCCTGACCCTCCCTCCCCCCGCACCTCAACTCCCTGTCCCAGCCCAGAGCCTTCTCCCGCACTCCAAACCCCTCAGTACCAGCCCGGAGCCCCCTCCTGCACCCCAAATCCCTCATCCCAGCCCCCACACCATAGCCCTCACCGCCAGCCAAGCCTTCACCCCCCGGCACCCCAACTCTCTGCCCCAGCCCGGTGAAAATGAGCGAGTGAGTGAGACAACCCTACTCACTGCTGACAATGTACTTTGTAACAAAAGCCCCATGCCCTGTTACCGACACACCCTACGCAGTTCTGCGCAGAAATGATGCATGCTGCATCCTGAAGGCACTCATGCACCTCCTCCCTTTGCTCACACAAACACTGCGAAACCTCATATCACAATCACAGTTCTGTCACACACCTCCAAGTAATTCACATGTGCCTTCATATCACAAACACGCCTTTACCAAGTAGGCCCAACTACGGCCTCCACCAGTTAGTGTCAGTACATCCAACACTGACAGCACCTGGTATGTATCCAATTAACTTCCACTGGTTACTGCCAACTTCCAGGGAACGTGGCATGAGCAGCCTTTCTTCTTGTCTTTTTTTCTTTTTCTCCTTTTATAGTATAACCTGGAATCTTGTGGGTAAGAGTTAATGGGCTGTAAGAGGAGGTGAAGAGCTTGTACATTTCAGCAACACTTGGGTTGGCAGAGCAAAGGTGTGTATGGTAATGGGTTGTATTGGGGCATTACTGAAAGAGGGCAGAGTTAAGGTTGCATGGGAAACCTTATGTGTGCATTTCCTGGTTTTCAGAAGTTTGAGTTTTGCTCAACTCACCATTCTTCCAGAGGACAATGTACCACCAAGCTACCTGACCTTTGCCATTGAATAAGTTTTATTGCTTTATTGGGAATTCATGCAAGAGTTTCACTGTATATGACTGGGAATAGAGAATACAAAGATTTTCTTTTGGAGATTGCCTTGAGAGATTAAATTCAGTGGCAGGATGGTCTAGTGGGTGGGGTAGAGCACTCAGCTGGGAGACCTGGGCTCAATCCCTGGCTTGGACACAGACTCCCCATGTGCCATGGCGCAAGTCACTTATCTGCCTTGTGTCTCAGTGTCCCCTCTGTAAAAACAGGGAAAATACTTCTCTACCTGCCAGGGGTGCTGCGAGGACAAAATCCATTAAATGATGGTGAGTTGCTCAGGTTATGCTGATGATGGCCCACCTGTGCAATCTGCTTTTCCTTTCCTCCCCTCCGAGGAACAAGAGTTATGATTTAAACTAAAATTATCCCTGAAGGCTGTAAAACATAGTATAATACACATTATGGGCAAGGCTGAGACTGTACATCTTGCCCCAAGGAAGAGTCAGCGAGGGACAGTGCAATTGCAGAAGCAGCCCAGGGAAGCTGCTGTGATGTATATCGATCGTATTATAAAATAGTAATATAATCTGCTTCTGGCTGACCTCAGATGCAGCAAGTGCCACAAGGAGGGCTGCTTTCATAAGAGCTGCATCTAGTTTTGCAGATTTGAGAGGATTGAGACATCCTAGACAAGATCTGGAGCAGCATCCAAACTTTAGGGTTATTGGATCAGGCCTAGTTTTATCCCCTTTGGAATGAATTGTTCCTGTTCTTCTAGACAGACATTATAGATAGCTCAACTTTACTATTATTCGAAATAGATATTTATTGTTATAGCAGGTGTCATTAGGCAGTGCACTTACAAATAGTCATCCAAGTCCTTTTTCTTAGTGTGCAAGCAAGTATTGACTCCTGGGGAGACAGGCTGTGTGGTTGCTGGCTCTGGGTTATGCAAGTTTTCTGTATAGAGGCACTTTTGGGAGAGAAGGAGTGATGTGAGCAGCAGGAGAGCTTACTTTCTGCCTTGTGCTCCGATTACTCAATTCTGGAGGCAGAGTTGCTCTGTAGAAACTGGACATTGGTGGTGGACTGAGATTCCTAGGAGAAAGGAATACTCTGCATGCTGTTTGATCATCTCTTTCCAGGACTGGTATATGTGTGTATAAATAAAGCAGGTTACACTTAGAATAAACCCGGATTCTATGTCACTGATTCCTCCTTCAATGAGACACCAACCTGCAAGGCCCCAGATATCTGCTACCACTCAGTGGAGGCACAAAATTGATGTCAGAATGGGACAGAAAAGGGGACAACATTATTGTCATTTGGTGCACAGACACTGGTTTATACAATTGCCATTCTAACTCATGAATACATACTCAGAGGGATTGTCAGAAGTGCCTCGGGAATTTGGCTGTCCAGTTGCTACTTAAATGAACAGGTATTGGGTTTCCAGATTGTTTAGGCAGCTTTGAAGATCTCAGCCCAGTTTATTAAGCAATCACATATGAAACACTACCAGAAATTGGAAATGGCAGGCTCTATACACCTTCCTGGCATGCTATCAACAACAAAATACCTCCCCTCAGGATACACAAGGCACTTTCCAATCAGTCATATTCAAAATAATATTTAAGGACCATTAAAACTCAGCAGAATAATGGTTCTTCACTGGGCATTTTGAACAGCAACAGGAAGTAAATTCCACAATCCAAGTGCATAATTACAGAATGCTGTCGCTCCCAATGTCAAACTTAGAGCAACTAAGTAACCAGCTGATTCTGACCTCTGAATGACTGAAAAAACAGCAGATCTGTCAAGTATGCTGGACCCACAATCATTACATGCCTGATGGGTAAGTAAGAACTTTAAAATCAATACAAAATTTAATAGGAGGCCAATGTAAAGGTTTTAAATGGAAGATGCTGAAGGGGCAACTCTACAAGCTTGGGAGGAAGAATAATTACTTTTAATTGGGTCTGACATGCCTGCACAGGGCACTAATACATTCACATAAGTTCACTATGTGACGTCAGAAGAGGAGATGGCTTTGGTACTGAAGAATTCAGGTGCTGCATGTTACATTTTAGACTGAAATCACAACCTTAACTCCTACCTCAGCTGTGTCAATGTGTGTATCTCTGACATTGGAGCACTTGCAGACTGTAAGATGTGTCCTTTTCCCATGGAAAAGTGAAAGTTCAGAATGAAAGTTCTGTGTTGTAGCAGGTGTTGTGTAAAGGCTTGAGGGGTAAAGGGGTGGGGACCACCGGTGAAAGTGGGGTGCCGTGTGGGGCTAAGAAACCTGATCTATTTTGTAACAAATTTGCTTCTCTCTGGGGAATTTCTTTCACTTTTTAAGCTAATTTTCCTGAGGGAGGTGAAAAAAACTTCATAGAAAAGATCAGCCTCTGAAAAATTAAGTATGTATCAGGAACATCAAAAATGTAACAAAGGGCTTAAAAGTATTTATTCACATATTCCAACTGTCAAAATGTTAATTACTGTCTTTTCTGCAATCATTTTCTTCCTTTTTAGTTTAGTTTAAGGCTCATTTAAAAAACAAACAAACCACAACATCTTGTCTTTGAATGATAGCAAAAATTATAAAAATAAGTAAAGAGCATAACAATTAGTGGCCACTTCTGAAAACTTTGGTTTAGCTGATGCATATTCATCACTGTATTATAGAGAGAGCTCCATGGAGCATGTTGTTTGGCACCTGGGATCTGCCAATATTAAGAGGAGGAAAGCTGGAAGTTGGAGGAAACAAAAAGGACCCTGTGTTTTAGGCTTTATCATTTTTAACTAGAGTAATTCAATGCACAAGTCACATTCTGCATCTCTGCAGCCACCTCACAAGCAATTCATACTGTGCTTCAGATTAAGAGAGATGTGCTTGATAAGATTGCTACCCAGGGTGAGCCAAGAATGGTGAGCTACCTCTTCCTGAAAAGAAGTGATATTTCTTTGAGGATGTGATACAATGCAATGTGTGCTTCCATTGTGTATCAGGATGTTTAATTACACCACCACACGATGCATTTCAAGACCGAGTCAAAATGAGACTCTTAACCCATCTCTATAGACATTCTTACGACTGACCTGTTCCAGAAGGATGCCATCTAATAGCTTTTTGAATGACCTCAATTGGCATTCTTCTGCCTCAACAACCTTGCCTGAAGTCAACCTGTTAATGATTCTCTGCATGAAGAAGTGCTTAATGACATCTGTTCTAAGTCTGTTGTTCTTTAATTTCCAGTGTGCTCGTGGTCCTATCATCTGGTAAGCATTATCTACAGCAAATTAAGAATTTATGTACTTCAAGAAAATCTTGACTGGAGGCTCATCACAGGGAGGGCTGAATGGGAACTTTTTCATTTAATTTAAAGATTGAAAAATGTATGTAACTTGGGCCTGGTCTACACTAGGACTTTAATTCGAATTTAGCAGCATTAATTTGAATTAACCGCGCACCAGTCCACACCAGTAAGCCATTTAATTCGACCTAGAGGGCTCTTTAGTTCGAATTCGGTACTCCACCCCGACGAAGGGAGTAGCGCTAAATTCGACATGGCTATGTTGAATTAGGCTAGGTGTGGATGCAAATCGAACTTAGTAGCTCCGGGAGCTATCCCACACTGCACCACTCTGTTGACGCTCTGGACAGCAGTCCGAGCTTGGATGCTCTGACCAGCCACACAGGAAGAGTCCCGGGAAAATTTGAATTCCTTTTCCTGTCTGGACAGTTAGAATCTCATTTCGTGGTTGGACATCGGGGCGAGCTCAGCAGCACCGGCAGCAATGCAGAGCTCTCCAGCAGAGGAGTTCATGTAATCTCTGAATAGAATGAGGGACCCAGCATAGACTGACCGGGAAGTCTTGGATCTGATCGGTGTGTGGGGCGAGTAGTCTGTGCTTTCGGAGCTGCACTCCAAAAAACGGAATGCAAAGACCTACGAGAAGGTCTCCAAAGCCATGAGAGACAGAGGATACAGCCGGGGTGCAACGCAGCGCCGCGTGAAAATCAAGGACCCCAGACAAGGCTACCAAAAAATCAAAGCGGCAAACGGACACTATGGAGCCTGCCACCACTGCCCCACCAGTGACCATGGACTCTGACGACGGGACAGTGTCGACGGCCAGTTCCTCGGCGATGTTCGCGGACGGGGAAGATGAGGAAGGGTTTGTGGAGGACGAGGCAGGCGACAGCGCTTACAACGCTGGTTTCCACGACAGCCAGGATCTCTTCATCACCGTCACGGAGATCCCCTACCAACCCTCCCCGGCCATTAACCCGGATCCTGAATCAGGGGAAGGAGCAGTCGGTAAGTGCTTTAACCATGTAAACTTTTATTCTTAATATAACAGGAATCTGAAGTATGTGAAAAGGAGGTCTCTCTATATATGGGGATAGAACAGAAATCCTCCTGGGAGATCTCCACGAAGCTCTCCTGGAGGTAATCGAAAAGCCTCCGCAGGAGGTTCCTGGGGAGAGCTGCCTTATTGGGTGCTCTGTGGTAGCACACTTTTCCGCGCGAGGCTTTCATGAGGTACTCAGGGAGCATTGCCTCCCCGAGCACGGCTGCATAGGGCCCTGGTTTGTGCTGGCTTTCACGCAGCATGCGCTCTCTATCTCCTTCAGTGACCGTCCTCAGGGTGATCTCGCTCGGAGACTCCTGCATCTAATTAGGGGAATTACTGTAATGTTACGCCTGGTCCAAAGTATTTTTAAAAAATCTCCGGACAGACGGCATAGCAGAGACTCAGCACGCTGCTGCGTGACGAGCGTAACGGAAAGCCAAAGAATCAAATGGACGCTCATGGAGGGAGGAGGGACTGAGGACGCAAGGTATCTCACAGTTCCTGCTGTCTCCGAAAAGCATTTGCATTCTTGGCTGAGCTCCAAATGCTTCTAGGGTCAAACACAGTGTCCGCGGTGGGTCAGGGCATAGCTCGGCAATTTACGCCCCCCCCACCCCCAGAAGTGAAAGGGAAAACAATCCTCTGTTGACTCTTTTACATGTCACCGTATCGTTACTGAATGGTGCAGATAGATGCGATGCTGCAGCACTCAACACCAATATCCTTGCTCCCCCCCCCACCATGGGTGGCTGACGGTACAATATGACTGATATCCATCGTCATCATCAGCCTATTGGCACATGGGGCAGTGCAAAAGGACTGGTAACCATGCCGACTAGCATCTGTCAGGTCCCCCAATGTCAGGTGCACCTAATTTTTCATGGTAGATGGTGCAGTATGGTTGATAACCGTCTTCATCATAGCAACAGGGGGCTGAGCTTCATCAGCCCCCACCCTTCATGTGTAAAGAAAAGATTCAATTGCCCCTGGACTAGCAGCAGGATGCTGGGCTCCTCTCCTCCACACTCCTTAATGTCCTATCTGGACTATCATAGCAACTGGAGGCTGCCTTCCACTCATTTCTCACTAACAAGTCACTGTGTCTTATTCCTGCATTCTTTATTACTTCATCACACAAGTGGGGGGACAATGCTATGGTAGCCCAGGAAGGCTGGGGGAAGAATGGAATGAACAGGTGGGGTTGTTGCAGGAGCACCCCCTGTGAATAGCGTACAGCTCATAATCTATGCAGGATCTGACACAGAGCAGCTGTGCTCTCTGGTTCTCTGATACAGTGGTTCTCTAGTACACTTGCCCATATTCTAGGCATGACTGATTCTATTTTTAGATACCAAAAAGGAGGGATTGACTCAGGGAGTCATTCCCAATTTTGGCTTTTGCGCCCCTGGCTAAGAGCAGCCAGGGGCACTTATGACAGCAGCAAATGGTGCAGTGCAAAAGGACTGGTAACCATGCCCAGCTTATTACCAATTTATGGTGTGGTAGATGGTACAGTATGGCTGGTAACCATCTCTGCTGTCATGCAAAAGCAAAAGCATGCTGCTGTGTAGCGCTGCTGGACCGCCTCTGTCAGCGGCATCTAGTACACATACGGTGACAGGCACAAAAGGCAAAACAGGCTCCATGGTTTCCACGCTGTGGCGTCTGCCAGGGAAATCCAGGGAAAACGGGCTTGAAATGATTGTCTGCTGTAGCTTTCCCGGAGGAAGGGATGACTGACGACATTTACCCAGAACCACCCGCGAAAACGGTTTTTGCCCCATCAGGCACTGGGATCTCAACCCAGAATTCACAGAGACAGACTACACTGTGTTCATTGTTCGCCAAAATTTATCTTTGCAAGGAATTCACTCCCTTTTTCCCATCACACAGCTTCGACTGTCTCCAGACCTGCCACAGCATCCCCCTCACAGAGGCTGGCAAAGATTAGGCGGCAAAAGAAAAAGACACGGGACGAGATGTTCGCTGAACTTATGGGGTGCTCCCAAGACGAGGCGGACCAGCAGAGCCAGTGGAGGGAGACCCTCTCTCTGTACCAGCGCTCACACAGCGAACGGGAGGAGAGGTGGCGTGAGGAAGACAAGCAGGCGACTCAAACGCTGCTTGGACTAATGAGGGAGCAAACGGACATGCTCCAGCGCCTTGTGCATGTTCTGCAGGACCTCAGGCAGGAGGACAGAGCCCCCCTGCAGTGTATCTGCAACCGCCCACCCCCGCCACAAAGTCCCATACCCCCCTCACCCAAAATAACCAGAAGGAGGGGCGCCAGAGGCCGTGAAAACTGTCACTGCACCCCAGCAGAGTGCTCAAGTACCCAAAAGCTCTCATGCCCTAAATTTTGAGAAGTCCTTTCCTTCCCGCCTCACCCAAGCCCCCTTCCCAGTTTCATCCCCTAACTGTCTAGTTGATAATAAAAAATACTTTTCTGTTAATTACTGTTTCCGTCATGTTCTTTTAGAGGAGACTGTGTTTGAATGGGGGGAAGGGGGTTGGTAATTTGACAGGACAATCACCTTTACCAGGGTACAGACATGGGGGCAGGATCAGCAGCAGGTCACACACACACTGCAGTCAGTAGGCACCCTGGTCGGTATGGGAGGTGGTTTGCAGGTTCTGTGTGGGTGTGGGGGTACGTGACTTTGTAGCGGGGGAGGGGGGTTACAGATCTCATGCAACGGTCCCTGTCCTGGACCACAGAGCCACGCAGCAGAGGAATCTGTATCCGTCCTCCCCCGCCAAAAGGCCACATAGCCCCCGCACACAGAGTCCCAAAAAGGAGGGATGGCAGGCTCCGTTGAAACATCCAGTCCGGCACTGCAGACCGCTCTGGGAGCAGGAGCCTGTCATTCCTCGAGTTTACAGGCGGTCTTTACATCACTGCACACCCTACCCAGCACAGTCCGTGTCCCAGTTTCAACCCTGTAACGCAAAGTCATCAATAAAGAAACCTTTGTAAAGTTACAGTGGAACATGTATTTTATTTTTAAACGTGTGTTGGAAGTTGGGGAAGCGGGGTGGGTGGGGTATGTAACTGCAGATGCTAGTCAACAGTCACTTGGTAAAGAAACAGGGGCAGGTTCAGCTTCTCTGTAAAGAAACTGAACAGTGACAGGTCACGCTGCTCACTGCTCGCTGGTACTTGAAGAGTTCCTTGTCGCTGTGCAAGGCGCCTGCACAGAGCTTCACGAGCCAGGGCATTAGCGGGTAGGCTGGGTCCCCGACGATCACTATAGGCATCTGCACATCCCCAAGACTTATTTTGTGGTCCAGGAAGAAACTACCTTCCTGCAGGCGTCTAAACAGACCAGAGTTCCTGAAAACACGCATGTCATGAACTTTGCCTGGCCACCCGACGTTGATGTTGGTAAAACGTCCCCCATGGTACACCAGTGCTCGCAGCGCCATTGAAAATTAGCCCTATTTCTCAGCAGCTGACTGTGGAAGAGGTGGACGATAAGGTGCGAGGAGTTGACAACGGCCATAACTGCAGCGGGATCCGTGCTCAAAGTGCTGTGGCGCCCGCGCTGTCACTGAGCAGAAAAGTGCATGAACAGATTGCCCGCAGGCGCTTTCAGGGAGGGAGGGAGGGAGGGCGTGATTGACGGTTCAATGATGACAGTTACCCAAAACCACCCTCGACACATTTTCCCCCCCAGCATGCATTGGGGGGAAATCCCAGAATTCCAATGGGCAGCGGGGAGTGCGGGAACTGTGGGATAGCTTCCCACAGTGCACCGCTTCCAAAGTCGACACTGGCCCCGTTACTGTGGACTCACACAGTCGAACTAGTGTATTTAGTATGGATACACAACTTCGACTTCATAAGGTCGATTCCACAAATTCGAATTAAGTTGATTCGAAATAGTCTTGTAGTGTAGACATACCCTTGGTTTCTTTAGGGACGATGAAATTTCTTACTCTTTAATAACACTATCAAAGCTTTACAATGTGAACAGCCTGACTGATATAACGATGGCCTGGAAGTTGTCACAAAGTAAGCCTAAAGTATAGCATCTCCCTCTATGTGTATCTTATATCAACCAGGTTCACCGCTCTCTGACAATAGAACTTAATAAAGCAAGATGAGCTAAGGCAATATTATTCATGTGGTCCCTCTGCTTCCTGGTGCATATAGGGCACAGCCCCAAAGTGTGGGGTTCAGGGGCACAGAACCCGAATTTTCTTGAGGCTGTGGGGGAGCGTAGGCCAGATTAGCCCCCGCAATACCCATTTTACATGTTTCAGAATGCTGGCCTGTGCCCATCAAGCTAGAACCACTGTTGGAACCTCCCTAAACCATTCTTGGGCCCAATCCATTCACATAAATGGAAAGACACTCAATGGAAGTTGGATTAGGACTTTAGAGCACTTAAGTACGCAGGCATGATTCTGAATTACAGCTGGCTGGAAATGATTGTTTTTGTTGAACTATTTGTATCAACTATACACAGAATACACACACACAGCACATCTGCTAAGTAGGAATATACCTTTCCTTCAAGGTCATTATATATAATATGACTTTTAAACACTTAATTTAGTCTCCAAGATGGTGGCCATGATGTGATGAAAAGGTCTCTCTGTTGTTACATTTCAATTGACTGATCTATCTAATTTATTAAGCATATCAAAATTGACACTTGCAACATGAAAGAACACTTATATAGCCATTACGGAGTTATTGGGGTGGATTTCCTGTCTCCTACTTCCTAGTTGTTCCTTTAATTTTGGAAAGAGAAACCATCAGATACTGAATATTTGTATTACATAAATTGCTAACACAGTAAAATGTGCTATGAGGTGTATTCACTTTTAAACATTCCAATGTCTTCCTGATATTGAAGTTGGAAAATGGAATAATTACTTTTTGCATTAGCAAGTTGTACTGTTAAATTCCCTCTGCACCTTCTTACTGTTGTGTCAGAATGAATCATTATCATCTTATTAAGGTGCCCCTGCTATCCCATAACAGTTATAAACTGTAAATGTATCCCAATTATTCATTTACTGACTTCATGAGTATTCAGTAAATATTAAGAGGCGCCGAATGTGCTTACTGGGGTAATTGATAGGACATAGCTAAGTGTCCCTTCTTCCTGATGTGTGTCTCAGGGTTTATGGGGGACATTCCAGCACCCAGAAATGCTAACTCATTATGAGAATACCCTTTCTTTGATGGGCACAACTCTGTGTTTGTATGTATATGTATATCTGTGTGTGTTCCTCTGTATACTCTCATGGGGAAAGGCCTGGCTCAGTGGTGATAATGCATATCAGAGAGAAGAAGGCCAGCTTCTCTTCC